>NC_135502.1:77189801-77498551 GCF_052857255.1 Amblyomma americanum
GGCAAGAGGAGAGTCCCGGGAGGGAGCGACAGGCAGGAGAAGCAGAAATGCACAAAAAGGATGCCGGTGGCACCAGGCTGTCTGGCACAACCGAGCCTGTTATTGCTCTCTCGCAAAGAAGAGCGCGGCGTTCCCCGCCGCTGCCGGCGCTCGCGTTCTTTCCGAAAGCCGCACACAACTCACCAGAGACGGCGCTGGGGTAGAGAGAGAGTGTGGGGGGGGGGGGGGGGGGGGGGGCGAAGACCAAAGCCTACGGAGCGGCGGCTAGAGGAGGGAAGCCCCCGGCAGGGAGGGAGGATGGAACGCCGACGTGACAGCAGGGGTAAACAAGACACGCGAGCACGCCCCCCTGGAGCGGAGCAACACCCTCTAAATACTTTCTTCAGGCCTCTCCAGGCCCTCCTTTCCACACGCGCTACGTCACGCCAAGTGTCCGGTCAGGCTGCTCACCAAGCGCGGCTCCGCTCCGCTCGGTTGTCTCCCTCGATGTGCTCGCGCTTGCCCGGGCAAGCACAGACACGAACGCAGTCTTGCAGTGAGCGTCTAGCTGCTGCTTGAGTCTTTCAGCCTGGCGTTGGGTGCATTTCCGTTCGCTCCTCGCACGGCTGTGTCTGTTTCGTGTGGCCGTTTCTTGTGTGGCGTGCGTACCTGTGCTAGCGCACGAATGGGAAACTGATTGCCTGCCGTGTAGCGAGTGCAACTTCGTGAAACATGGGCCGGTGCTGTGTTCCCGGGTGCCGCGGGAACTACCAGAATGGTCCCAAAGTACGTGTTTATTGCTTCCCAAGAGACGAAGTACGAAGAAAAGCCTGGTTGCGAGCCATTCCACGGAAGGATTTCACACCTACAGAGCATTCGAGGGTAAGACTCTGAAATATTGCTTAATAGGCGCTGGTAATTATCTTAGTTGTGAGCTGTCGCTCCCGGAAAGGCATGCTGTCTTTGTAGGCAATGATATCACTTCTTACACTTATGTATGAATTGTCCAGGAAGCATTTAGTTCTGTGGATGTGCATAAGGCTTGTGTAAAAGCTGTGTAAATATGTAAAAGCTGTTCACTATTCAGACTCTTTTTACTTAGTGTTTTAGGCAATGGAGAGTCATGGCGAATGGCCTTGCTTCATTTTCTCGTGCAGGTGTGTGAACTGCACTTCCACGCAGGCGACTTCATTACGACGTTGTCACACCAAGATGAACTGACAGGGAAAATAATAGAGGTGAAGCGTGACAGGCTACAGTTGAAGATTGATGCTGCGCCTTCTGTTTTTCCAAACTGCCCAAAATACTTGTCCTCAACGCCTGGACGGAGTGAATCGCCAGAGACGAAAAAAGCAAGAAGGGAAAACGCTGCTTTGCAGGAGGCTATGAGGAAGTCACTTCAGTCTAATGAGCTTGAACAGAAAAGAAACAAAGTTTCATCTTACGAGGAGTTCAAATCTAAGTTGCCTGGAATCTGCAACACGAAATTCTGGACCGTTTCTGTCGATGAGCAGTGCGTTAGGTTCCTTCTCATCGAGAATGATCCTTCACCTAATGTGAAATGCGCCTTGGTAGTTCTCCCTGATCTGTCACTTTCTGTTTTCTTGAATGGAGTGAAGCTTCTGTCGCTTCCTTCAGGCAGGATTCTGCCAGCTCAAGTATGCGACACCTCCAGCCTGTCCTTGCTGCTAGAAGAACTCGAGATAGGCTTGCATAATATACCTGAGGTGACGAAAGAGTCGAAACATACTAAAGTATTGCAGTTTGTCGGTTCACTGCTTGCAGACCTCATTGAGGACAGTGATACGACGAAAGAACAGTCTTCTTTGCTGAAATTTCTGGTTGAGCAGATAGAGCTTCTCCTCGCGAAACAGCATGTGTATAGCGCAGAGCTGCTGGTATTCGCCAGTATTTTGAATTCAATTTCTCCTCACGCATATCACTTCACAAGAGCTGCATCAAGAATCATTCTGCCCCATCCTTCCACACTGCGCCGTGTTTGCTCAAATTACAAAGCTGACCCTCTTGTGGAGCAAAATCAACCGCACTGTCTCTCCTACATCCGAGAACGAGTCAAATCAATGAAAGACCACGAGAAGACAGTGACCCTGATGATCGATGAGATCCACATAAAACCATACTTCGACTACAAAGGGGGCACAATAGTAGGATCGTCGGTTCATTCAACGGAACCAGCAACAACAGCCCATGTGTTCATGGTACAATCACTCCTTTCTGCAAACAAGGACGTCATTCACATATTACCTGTGAGCAAACTGAGCGCAGAAATTTTGCACGAGCATGCTAAGAACATAATCATTAATGTTGAGAAAATGGGGCTCAAAATTATCGCTGTGATAACGGACAACAATGCTCTGAACCGCAAGATGATGTCGTTATTTGCTACAAGTCCTCAGGTGAGCATTGTCTATCCCCATCCAGCCGATAACGCTCGCCCTCTTTTCTACGTGGTCGATCCTGTGCATCTCTTGAAGTGCATTAGGAACAATTGGATTAACCAGAAAAACCCTGGAACATGCCTCTATTTCCCTGAAATGGACTTGAGTGGAGCAATGCCCGAAGGGCCTCCTCGTATGAAAGCTGCTTCTTTCGCAGCTGTGCGGCAGCTTTATTCTTCAGAGAAGACGTCGCTTGTGAAGGCTGCTTACAGACTGAACGCAAAAGCCGTGAATCCAACCTCAATGGAGCGGCAAAATGTAAAGCTCGCTCTCGACGTCATTAATCAGTTTGTTTCAAATGCCCTCAGGACACATGGTTCCGCGTTCAAGATTCCTCAAGCTGAGTCGACTGCTCTTTTCATTGACGTTATCCTCACATGGTGGCAAATAGTCAATGTTAAGACCCCTTGCAAAGGCCAGAGGCTAAGGGACAGCATGCAAGACCCTGTAAGGTCTGTTGATGACACACAGTTAGCTTTCCTGAGCGGCGTTGTGGACTGGTTGGACGCTTGGGCAAGAATAAACATCACCAGTGGCTCGCTGACGAAAGAGACTCACAGTGCTTTGCGACTGACATGCTATTCTCTGGTAGAACTCTCGCGCTACTGCTTAGAAGAACTTCACTTCAAGTACGTACTGCTGGGCAAATTTCAGACGGATGCGCTAGAAGACCGGTTCGGCCGTTACCGCCAGCTGGCAGGATCACAGTACCACATTTCCGTGCGTCAGCTCTACGAATGTGAGAAGAAGCTTCGTCTTCAAAAACTTTTGACATTTCCACGCGAGGAAACAGAGTTTGAAGACGTAAGTGAGGATCTTGTCCCATGCAACTTTTCTGTGGCTGTCAGCGACGACGATATTACACACGCCCACTCTGACATGGATGCTATTGTCTACATTGCAGGATACGCTGCTCATGCTGCTTTAAAGAAGCTTTCATGTTCTGCTTGCTTCAGCACATTGGTGATTGAAAATCGAGAGATCGAAGCGGAAAATACTGCCATGATAGCTAACCTGTCGAGAGGAGGGCTGAAGTTTCCCCAGCCATGCACAGTTCACATGGTACTGATGACTAAACTAGTTGCAGAGAAGTTGTCTTTTGGAGCAACCGCGGAAGATTTTCTCTCCTGTAGAAATCAACGTGGTGTCGTGATTTCACAGACGATTTCCCTCCTGGACGAACACGACATTGAGACATGTGAAAATGGCCACACTGCACAAACTCTCCTGCGCTTGGTAGTACGCGTTGCAACCAACGTTGTTCTAAACAACTTTTGCAAACTAAGAAATGATGCCATACAAGACAATGCGCAGCAGAAGGCCGCAGCCCGGAAAGCAGCAACGCTTAAGAAGAAGTAAGTTTTATTCCCAAGCAATAAAAATGCTTTGCGCACACTTCATTGCTGGTGTCTCGTCGTTTTTTATTGTAAGGGTCAGATTAGCTGTACAAATACTCAACAGCGCAACATTATTGTGAGTGTCATTATTGCTGTGTGTGAAAGCTTTAAGCAAAACACAATACAGAATAAAACTAACACAATGCGCAGTAGACGGTGTTTTTTTTTTCAATGTTCACGAACTTCTACTTTAACAACTAGATATACGCATGTGCGGTCTGTGCGGATGGATTTTACCGCACGGCAGACATCATGTACGTGATAGAACCTAATAATTAGATGATTAATTGAAATTAACTAATCAATTTTTTATTATAATGACCAATAATGCGAAATTGGCGGCCGTATGCTAAATTGTTTATTATAAAAAACTGTATTAGCAGCTCGAACTTTCTTGACAATAAGGTGTTCTGCAATAAAAAAAATATATAAAGCAGATAAAATGATAGCCTAAGGCGCGCACAAACTAGCGAATTTCTTTTCTGCAGCAACGACAAAAATGAAAATGAAGGAATCACTTATAAGGCAGCTACGTGCGGCAGTACCCGAATAGTGCAGACGGGCGCGGCGCGCTGAAATCGCGGAGCGCGGGGCCTGCACGGTCCCTTGGCGTGACGTCACGCGGCCGGTGGAGAGGCCTTAGCATTGAGAGGGTGTTGAGCGGAGCCCCGAAGAACGACGAGGGACGGGGAAGGGGGGAGAGGTAAGTCCCGCTTCGGCTTTCCGGGAAAGCAAAAGGGACCGAAAACTCTGCCCCACCGCGGATGAGAGGCACCCGGACATGCGAAGCTGTGCCCCGGAACGCCGATGACCTAAAGGCTGTGGGCGGACAACGCAAGAGAGAAACGGCCCAGGAAAATGGCGAGAGGGAAGAGGGTCCGGATTCCAATACGGGACGGCCAATGGCGCGCGCTACAGTGGGGGCAATAGTTCTGCACCCCCTCCCCGGGGGAAAAACAAATACACAGCAAGACCAGCCAGATAAACGGCACACAGGTACTACACTGGAATGTGGAAAGAGGGAGGTGAGAAAAAAAAAAACACTGACCAAGGCGGGCCGCAATACTTCCGTTCAAAAAGCTGCGAGTTCAATCCGTTATATACAGTTGAATTCCGCCGTTACCGAGACACAACGGAGCTCGGCGATAAGGCGGACATTCGAAGAAGCCTCAAATGCAGCACATGTCATGCACGTGATAGGCCCTCCGACACGATGGGCAGCCAGTGGCCGCATTCTTTAAAGATTATTTTCCAATTCGCCAGTTTGCCATTGCTTCGCTTTAACTCTGTTATCACACGCCGGCGATTGACACTGCTTGCCAGCTAGACGCTAAGAACGGTAAATCGGCAAAAAGCACGAACCTCCGGCGCAGAAATCGTCTCAAAATAACGACCCCTGATCGAAACAGTGCGAAGCCGGCGGAAAGGCCAGAAGCAGGGCGTAATGGATACCGCGCGATCAAACTGCGCCCACTGCGGTCCCGCTACGCAACGCCCGACTCCAGCAGTCCGCGCCTAGCCTCTGCAGCGCTGCCCGGCGACTTTCTCTGGAGGCGTCGCCGCTTGCGTAACCGTTGCGCAGAGAACGCGGGCGCACCGTCCCTTTTCCCGTTCTCGCAGCGCAGACCGAGCGAGACAAAAAAAGCACCGGTGCGCGTCCCGGGAGGCTCTCCTCGTCGGCTTCGCGCACAGCGGAGCGCAGCGCGGTGCCATGGCAGGCCGCGGCAAACCGCTCCGTCGCGCAGCAGGCGTGGCGGCCCGGCAAGAAGCACTCCCTTCTACCACCGCATGCGGGTCGCCCCTATAAAAACTGGCGAATTACGGACGCCCTTTTCTCTCCGAGGTGCCCCGCTCTGCCGGCTGCCGCCTCTGCTCGCCCTGCGAGGTCGTTACGCCACTGGTCCCGACCCCCCGAACGGCAGGGAAGCGCTCCGGGGGCGGCCGCGACGAAGAGCCCAGGGGCCGCTCCGACCGGAGCGCCGCGCCAGCGGATCGGACGGCCGCGGCTTGGAGTGCAACAAGCGTCGCTCCGCAATCGTCCGACGCGGCGGAGCATCAAGGCGATCGCTGCTTTGTGTCCCGCCTCAAACGCCACAGAGACGAGCCTGAAGGGGGGAGGGGGAGAGAACGGGCGACATTTTTAGGGATCGCGCGTGAACGAGGCAATGTGCACCACCTCTACATGAAAGCAATTCCGGGAACCTGCTGCTCACCAGTTGGGTGCCCTGGGGCCATCTTGCTATGGGCTACGAATTCTGCCTTCCTGCGTGTCAACTGCGCATGCACGTCGCGTAGTGTGAACGCCTGCTTCGTTCAATGCTGTTACGAAAACTGTAAGGAGTACCTCTCAGCCGTTACTTTTGTGGCTGACATGGTAACGTTGAAGACGCCAGTGTCCTTAACGGTGGAAGAAATAAGGTTCTAGCAAGGAGTAGGACAACCAGAAAGCATTGATCTGCTTTGGCATTCACGGCAAAAATGTCTGCGACGAGGAAGAAAAAACGCACGCGTTCAATACTAGTAAGACGGCACAGTACGAACACAACGGTATTTAAACAGACAATCGAAGCAGGAAGTTACTCGTTTGATGGGCCGAATGAACTCAGCGTCGCGCACTTTCGAAAATACGGCACAACTCGTCCATGCACCCACCACATACTCAGGGCGACAACAGCGCGTAAAGCGCCATCACGTAAAGATGTACAGCCGAACCTCATTATAACGAAACGGTTTATAACGAAATAATGGATATAATGAAGGAATGACGATGCCCCTTGGAAGCTGTCAATAGTGGCTATATCGAAACTACGGCTGTAGCGAAGTAATCGCCGCATCCCTTCAGCTTCGTTATAACGAGGGTCAACTTACTCGCTAGCCGAGAAAGCGCAGTCACCTCCCTCGTTGTGTCCGGAGGCGTACACGGCCGCTCCCAGGGCGCGCATCCAGCCCGCAACTCGGGCCGGCGGAGCAGTGGTCCCCTCCCCCCCATTCCTTCCAAAACTCTCGGAGTCGGTCCCCGGCCGCCGCATTGATATCGTTTCCCCGCTCATGCAGCGTGCCGAGGCGCCGCCGAAACGCGTTATTTATTTTCGGCGCGCCCTTTACGACTTCGCCTTATTTATCTCCTCCTCCGCCGCCGTTGGAACAAAGAGCGCCGAGCACACACGCGCGCGTGCGCAACGCAACGGAAAGAGAGCCCGCTAGCTGGCACTGCTGCCGTCGAGGGAGGCGAACAGAGAGAAGAGGGAAGGAAGGAGAAAAGCGGAGCACCGGGCGGCAATTTGGAATCGCGTCTTTTACGGTGAATAACTCGGGCAAAAACGAAGGCGCCCGGGGAAAAACAATAAGAGCTCCTCCTCATGCCCCGACAGAGTGGCGGGGATTGGGGGAAGGGACACTTTTTTGTTTTCCTTTGTTCCTTGCTTCGCTCGCCGCCAGAGCGCAGCAGCAGCGGCGGCGGCAAAAGAAACGCCCGGTTCTGTTGTCGCTTCGAGCAGCAGCGGCGGCAGATTTTCTCCGCTGCTTTCCCGACTCGGCGCGGTGTGAGAGAGGGAGAAGTTTCTTTTTGCGCTCGTCGTCCAAGAGAGAAGACGCCTTTGCCGCTCGCGGACGCAGTGAGCCGAGCAGCGGTAAATCCGACGCGCGCGGGGGTGGCGGCAGCAGCGAAATTGCCCCCGCGGCTTCTCTCTGTCTTCTTCGATTCGCCTCCTCCGCGACGGAGATACTGCTCCCGTTCCGACGACGCTGGCGCGAATCATTTGAACGCGATTATTATGCCCGCTTCTGGCAAGAAATAAATAAGAGACGGCTGCGAAGCAGGGGAGGCTCACGAACTGTCGCGAATTCCTCCAAATTGATACGCTCCTTCGTTCGTTTTATTTTTTTTTAGAAATAGAAGTACGCTGCTTTCATGGTCTGTCGAAACTAAAACTATGCAACATGACATAGATCCCGAAGACATGAAATATGCAGAACTCATGAACGAAGCAGCAAAGAATCTCGAGAAATGACGACACACACAGACACATACACAAACGAGTTTCTGAAAGGAAAGTCGATTCCGACGAACAAAGTAAACAGAATACATACGCAGGCTTCGTGGAAAGCTGGACGAACGCGACGATGGCTTCGTACCCGCTTACGCGATACGTCACGGCGCGTATTTTGGGCTCGCTTAACTGGTAAGCCGGCTTCATCGTCACGATGGTTGCAAATCTAGTGGCAAAGAAAACTTGTTTTTTACCTAAACAAAAAATATAGTAGGAGTCTGTGTTTTATGACGTAGAAGTAACGGCGAGGTTCGCGTAATGACGCCGCGCGTGCTCTGACGAGCACTGGCAAGCGCATCGGTCGCAGAAAAGTACGGCTGCAAAACATTCTTTACAAATAAGAAAATTATTCGTTAAAAGGGTCATGCCAGAACCCCTAGTGCTGCAATGCGTGGGGTTTCAGTGGGAGCTCACCTCACCTACTCTGGTGTGAGTTCACCTGGGTGACGGAGCCGCCGCGGTGGCTGAGTGGTTATGGCGCTCGGCTACCGGCCCGAAAGACGCGGGTTCGATCCCGGCCGCGGCGGTCCAATTTCGATGGAGGAGAAATTCTAGAGGCCCGTGTACTGTGCGATGTCAGTGCACGTTAAAGAACCCCGGGTGGTCGAAATTTCCGGAGCCCTTCACTACGGCGTCTCTCATAGCCTGAGTTGCTTTGGGACGTTAAACCCCTATAAACGAAACCAACCAAACCTGGGTGACGGAGGAGAACGCAGGTGACAGCCTCATAGAATACATTGGTCGGTAACAGAGCTCCATTAAAAGATAAGTAACGAGGTACCCTTAGACACTTACGGCATAAATAAGGTAATCCAAGAGCAGCACAGCCTGCAAGCTTTTTCGCCACATAACATTCGCAAAACTGATCTAACCATTCTCTTCTTACCGCTGCAGAGTACCTCAGTAGTGGCGGAAAAATCCGCACCCGCACCGTCAATTAGGCGTGAGCATTCGATGGAAGCACGGAGCTCAAGCACGCGGTTTCCACGGAACAAAGGCCGCGCCTCTCCGGCGTCGCCCGTAAAAAGAGTGAAAAGATGCGGATGACGCATTCAAAGCACGGAAAGAAAAATACTGCGAACTTCCTGCAGCCCCGAACGACGCGGCCGCAAGCGGTGCCCGAGTCGAACCACGCGACCGCCGGGGACGCGGCGAAAAGCTAATGGCAGAACGGGCGCGGGAAGACAGAGGGGGCGGAGTCCGGGAAGCGGCGGCAGCGCTCTAACGGCGGTGCTGCAAGGCGACACCGGAAGTACGCGAAACACGAGCCATCGGTAAACAGCGGCCGTCCCGGCAAAGCCTCCCCCCCTCTCTTAGCTACGTTCGGGGCCCGGCAGCCAGACCGCGGTTCTAGCCTCGGAACTCGCCCCCTACCGCCTCTGCGTCGGAGAGCTCTGACAGCAGCGAACCCCCTCCTCCACCCTCGCACGTGCTGTCGCGGCGGCATATAGCTGCTTGACAAGCCTGTCATCGTAGCCGCTTTGTTCGCAACTGTCGCGCGCTGCGCCGAAGCCGAGTGGCTTTCGGCGTCGGGGCGACATGTGACCTCGGCGCAGCGTGGAATTCACTCGAGCCGACCGCACGAAGCAGAAAGTGTTCCGCTGACGTGGACACGAAGCAGGGAGGTCAGTGCTGGTCCCCCAGAGAGCGTCAGCGACTAGATCGGTGCAGGCGACAGCCAATGCTTGTCCCACTCGATTCATCCCAAAGCCGTGACAGAGCCTCTCCCCCCGACGAAATACAGGAGCGCTACAGGAGCAAAAGGATGCCCGGAGAACACGCCTGAGCGTGACACTGGCATTGCCGGCGCGAAGCATTAAAAAAAAAGCAGTGTGATATCACCAGGCTTCTACCCATCACAGCAGGCGGTGCCGGCCCACAAAAAGGGGCCAAATCTCCAACTTCATCTCGCCCTATAAAAAAAAACAATTCGCAAGAGACCCACACGCAAGTCAGCTTCCCTTCCGCACTGCACAGCGCCCTAAAAAGAGTGCAGCATTCGCCATTCCACTGCGCCCAAAGGCAAAGTGGAAATTGCGCACGCCGCACGTAGAGCATAACTCGGCATGATGCCTCAGCCGGACGTCCAACAGCAGCCGCAAGAGGCATAAAATGGCGGCCCCGAGAGAGAACACAAGCTTAAGCGGCACTACAAGGGACCAGAGCACAGTACAGCGCCACCGAGCAGCCAAGGCAGGCAGCCGCTGAGGGAGAAACAAAGAGCGCGCGGCGATGAAGGCGCACGCGAACACAGAAGCCGCGAACAAGAGGCGTCAAGCGAAGGGAGAGAGGGAAGCAGAGTCCAGCCGTCCCTCTCTGGCATCCTCCCTTGAGAAGCAGCAGAAGCCACGGCAACTTCGACATCGCACGGCGAGGAGGAACCGGCGTCGCGCACGCAACGGGGTTTCCCGGAACGGAAGCGCCATCACGGCACGGACTCCGTGGCGGTCACCGGGCGCCCAAGGCTTATGAGCGCGCATGCACACACGCCCACAGCGTTGCGCAGCCGCCGCCGGTGCGATTGGTCTCCGCACCAACGGAGCGACCGTAGGCCGCTGTGCACGGCCGTGCAAACTGCGATGGAGACGCGGTGGCAGCGGAAGCAAAAAAGCAAGCACGACGCAGGCTGGCGCGATTTTGAGCGACCAAAGAACGAACCGAGAAGAAGATGTGGCGTGACCAACCCTGACAAGACCATTTCCGGTCAATAGTGGGATACCGACTAGACGACGCGACTTCGCAAAGAAACTATATCCTCGTTTACATGAACCCGACAGCGGAAGGTCGAGTCAGGGAATCGAGTTGAGCAAGTTCAGCCCACCTCGACGACTGCGCGTTTACATGAATCGATTTTGGCCAGTCGAGACCAGTTCCAACTGCAGCGACACCAAGCGTCGAGCAGGCAACGGGAGAGGGCAGTGGCAGCCCCAAGTTCGCGGAACGACACCGTTGTGGTCCAGCGAGTCAACCCAGCCCCTGCAGCGGAGTTGACCGGACTCGCTCCCTCGACTCCCGGACCCGACGCTGCGGTGTTTACAGTAACCGGTTTTCGACTCAACCCCGTCATGTAAACGCCGCTTATGGGGCGCTCTGGGCTAAAGACGAAAGGCATTTCCAACAGAGGTCTTATTTGTCAGGCTCCAGAAAAGCCTTCGCCAAAATTTCAGAGCCCAGGAGGCTAGCTTCTTGGCCCACACGGAGAGAGAGTATCGTTCATTCGCAGCGTTGCAAATCTCTTTAAAAGTAAAAGGCACTCCGGTCATCCCCCCCCCCCCCCCCCCTGCAGAAGGTTAGGACTCCCTCGGAAACCACGAGAACCCCATTACTCGACTTAAAACAGAACCCCCTGGGCTCCAAACTTTCCACAACGGCTGTACACACCGGACAAACGCCGAAACTCCACCTCCCGTCTCACCATACCAGTGGTGTCGCCGAAGTTGATAACTTTACGGCTTCGTCGCGAAGCACCGACTACAACTGCGAGGCGGGAGAAGTCGATGATCGGATCCGCGCACCTCCGCTCCAGAGCACGGCGGCCGAGCCAATCGCCCCCCAGTAAACGGCCAGGCACGCCAGGAGCGTCGGCCAAGGCGTGACCCCCCCACCCACACGAGCCGATCGCGGGGGAGGGGGGGGGGGGGTGAGAGAGGCCATCGACGGCTGTAGGCGCGCCGCGGCTCCGACCCCGCGCGCAGGATTGATTAGTCCCGCCGCCACGGGTCGCGTGCCCTGTTGCGGGCCGCTCCCTTCCCCTTCCCGGCCGGCGTGTAGATCTCGGCACAGGGATGAAGGGCGCGCACTTGAATGGACATCGTGCGCGCTGTCTCGGAACTCCTCCTCGATAGTCTGTTGGAAATGTTAACACTGCTTTCGTGTCCTCTGTCTCCGACGCCCAAGAAGACTACAAGGCGGTGCTGGAGAAATTCCGCCGCCTGAAAAAAAAAAAAAAATAACGGTGCAATCATTCGTGTCCAATACTAAACGGTTACCGTGGGTGGATGGCGCTCGTCAATGTATGGCTGTCACAATGACAGCGCCTGTCCACTGAATGACTTTCGCCACAGTACCAGCAACATGAGGCCATACTTCGGTAACAGCCCACTAGCCCTCGGCGGCAAATTTTCTCGCCTACATCTGCTCCATAAACTACAAAAATTTCCCAATCTCCGCGAGTCACTGCTTGTCCCACCTGTGCGCACGTCATGCCGTTTGATCAATTCCGTGAGCATCCAGCGGTTACATTCATGAACGAAACGCCTTAACAGATAATTTTTAAAAGCCACAAAGCAAGAGAGGAATCAGCTTCCCGAACATACCATCGAACGTGATCCCTCTAGATTCAAAGGCGCCCTGATATATCACCTCACACTATAAAATGTCACCACCTTAGCTTTAAACAGCAACTTTCTAACTGATCGCTTTTAATGATTACAGCTTCCGTTCTGGCCATTTGTCTTCGCGTTACTTTTATGCGCTACTCCCCTCCCCTTGTGTAATACCTTGCGTAATCGTAATAATGATGATAAAAGAAAAAAAAGCTGGTGCCATTCCAAAACGCAGTTGTGATAACTCGAAACCCAGTCGTCCTTCGACTAGCACGGACAAGAGAAAGGTGGGAACATTTCACCCGAAAGAAAAAAAAGAAAACGCAACAAGTACGCCACTAAAGCAGTCCCCTCTACGCCATCGCCTCGACTAACAAGGCCTGCAACCGCACAGTGAAAGCGCAGAGCTTTTCTTTCCTTCCTTTTATTTTTTGCAGCCTTGATCGCAGAGGGGGCGTCCTTCCTGGAATCTACCCGCGCGAGCATACCGGCGAGCCGTTCATTATTACACAACGCCGGCCGCTCGTGTCGAGGAGGTATTTTCCAACTATTATATCCCCCCCAACTGCGCTTGCTCGAGGCATGTTCAAAGTCCCCCGTCCCCATGGCAGCGCCGGAGGAGGCAGTGCAATTCGACCAGAGCCAGCAGCCGGCTGACGACGCCGCAGGGGGAAAGCCCCCACCAGCGCTGGCTGCCGCGCGGTCTCGCACCTGCTGTTATTGCGCCGCTTTTGGGGCCTGATCCAAATTCCGGAAGGCGGCGGCGCAGATGCTCGCACGGGAAAGAAACGCACCAGCGTGTGCGTGTAGGGGGGGGCGACCTTGGGCCGACCTCTCGGGGAAGCCGCAGCTCGCTTGCTCAACAGGTGATACGCATGCGCCTACCTGCCGCGCGCGTGCGACACCCTGCCAAAGCGGGGTTCCGCGAGGCAGCACACCACAATACAGTCGCCGCGCCCCGTTATTACCACCATCCCGTTAATGTGGACGACTCGAATTGTGCAAACTGTTGTGGAAACCAAACCGTTTCAATGTCCGCACGAAGAAGGACAGGGCGAAAACGCAAGGAGCCCATCGGGACCCGTGTATTTTTGTACCGTTAATATGGACAGCGATGAGAACAAATCCCAAGCGCCTGTGGCAGATGTACCGCCCATTCTATTTTGAGTGCAGACAGTGCGGAAGTGCAAATGCCGTAGTAATGGTGCGTGCGTGCGTGCGTGCGTGCGTGCGTGTGTGTGTGTGTGTGTGTGTGTGTGTGTGTGTGTGTGTGTGTGTGTGTGTGTGTGTGTGTGTGTGTGTGTGTGTGTGTGTGTGTGTGTGTGTGTGTGTGCGCGCGCGCGCGCGCACGCACACTTTTGCCCTGGAAACCAAAGTGTCCGCAAGGCTGCATAGCACGTGCCCGAGCCTTTACCGGAGCAAACCAGAGCACGCAACACGTACAGCGTTCGCACCGCAGTTGAGGCACTAAATCGGGACCCAGTGACGTGTTCGCAAAAGGCCGCATAAATATCGCGTCACCCACCAGCAGCATGTGGCACCGTCCGAAACCATGTGCCGCACGAGGCCTGCAACGTGCGCACGTAACTCCGCGCGGTGCAGCGCTGTTGCCAGACCGGCCATGCTTTCGCCTCTGCCGACCTCGATCGAATGACTGTAACGGGGAGCGATGACGCACACGCAAAGACACCCGTGAGGCGCACTCCCTTACAAAAAATTCTCTAGACGGTCTATAGACTGTCCATAGTCTTCTGTCCATAAAGTATAGACTTTCTTAGAGAACAGTCTTAGGCAATACAAATCCCATAGACAGTCCATAGAGATCTATAATTTATGACCATACACTTTTAGTAATAAGCAGTCGATAGACTTTGAATAGACAAAAAGAAATACCTACAGGAAGGCAATAGAGGCTATAAAAAGTCCATAGGCTGTCTAATAGACCATTTTTGTAAGGGCTGTCTTCGTCACGTTGCTACCCAGTCGAGGTAACCGTCAAGCTAACGAGGGTCTCTCGTGAACGCATTCGGGAGCGCTTTACAAAAAAAGAACACTCCGCAAAGTAACAAGCATTGATCGCTTGCATTCCCTCAACGATGAGGGACGACGCGGCCGTCGAAACGAAAGAGGCTCTTCAAAGGCAAGCAAGGAGGAGGAGGAGGGGGGGGGGGGGAGTAACCATCGTGATATTTCATCAGAGACGGGTCTGTCTATTACGCACTTCCTCTACGGTTTCTGACGACCCACAGAGGCACACTCAGAATACCCACACTACCGAAAAAGGCAAACAAAAGGCCCCATTTTGGCCTGCACAGCCGGACAATTTGTACGAAGGCGAATTTCCAGCCGGCGTTTTTAATCAAGTCCGTCCATATGCGGCCGGAAAGTAACCAGAAGCAGCACCGAGATGCAACTCGACGTGCTCTACCCCTTCACGGGATGGTTCCAGGCAGCAATCTCAAATGAACACATGAAATTGGTTAACTGCGGGGAAGTACTCAGCGCAGTGGCCGTCGTGAAAAATCTCCCCAGACATTTCGCCCTCGATTCATGTTCAACCAGCGCAGACACAAAAGTGGTGACGAATGAAGCGCCACCTCTCGGGTGAAGCCTGTCTGCAAAAAGCGCGACTAGCAACAACAACAACAAAAAACACGACAAAGCAAAAGCGCGAAACACTGAGGCGGCTTTACAAAAGTCCAGCGCATTCTCATGACAACGGCACAGCGAGCGGATGCAGTGACGGATAATGCGACAAGGTTATCAGTGTGGTTCGCACGATGCTAGGAGATTCTGCTATTTCGCGGGTGCGGCGGCGACCAATGCGCTTCACGGGTGCGGTAGAGAAAGGCGGCGCCTCGCCGTCCCCTAATCTCCGTCCATAAGCAATGGTGAGGCATGGATGGTTAAGCATGATTGCTTTCAAATTCTCTCAGCCTGTACCGTCTCCTCTCTAAATGGTCAGCGCCTACGCTTCCCAGGCCCATATATTCCGAAGCTGGTCCGGGACTGCAAAAAAAAAAAAAGAAAACTACCACTCCGACTGCATTAATTCTTTGTTCCTTCGTCGTTCGATTAACCAACGTCACGTCCACACGACACTGCCGCTGTCTTCCCTTACAAAAATTGTTTTAGACAGTCTATAGACTGTCCATAGACTACTGTATATAAAGTCTATAGACAAACCCTAGGTAAGTCTGTAGGCAATACAAATCCTATAGACAGTATACAAGCAATCTATAGATTTATGGCCATACACTTTTAGTAGACTTTTGTCTATCGACTATGAATAGACAAAAAGAAATATCTATAGGAAAGCAATAGAGTCTATACGAAGTCTACAGACTGTCTCTAGACCATTTGTGCAAGGGTTGAGCCAGCGACGAGGCGCGAAAAACACCTAACAAACACGGATTGAACTGCCAACAGAATCGTTATTAGGCTTGCCCGACCCAGCACGGGATGTTCCGATTCCATTGGTCAGAAGGAGGCGACGTGATAGGAGAGTGCTTATGTTACGAGATAGCAGTCTACAACGGCGACGCCGGAAGAGTTCCGCGACGGCAGCTACAAAGCCCCGGGAAAGTCGGCGTCCGCACGCGCCTTGCCAAGGAGGCTCCTCTTCGCCCCGCGACGCGGAGCACGGCCAGAGGGGAAAGGCGCGGGGCGGGCGCGTGCCGCTTCCGGTCCTCGGACGACGAAGCACGCGCGCGCGTGCTCAGCTGAGCGAGACGGCGGCCGGTGTCCCCTCCCCTCCCGGCGCAGCAGTACATTGGCAGTACCCGCCGCTCACCCTCCTCCTCCTCGGCGCGGGCCGCAGAAAGGCGTCCCACCGGCGACGCGCGCCGCTCACAAAAACCACCGCCCAGCCGCGACACGCACGCACGCGCAGGGCGCCGGAGATGGAGAGGGAGCCTGGCCACAGGTGACGAGCCGCCAGATGCTCGCCGACCCCCCTCGCCTCTGGCGGCGGGCCACGCGAGCCCGACCGAGGTCTACGTACGGAACGAGGGAAGGCGAGTGACCAGGGGAGGAGGCTATGGACCGACTACTCCGGTCCTATCCCCTCCCCCGGACACTTCATCTCCCCAACCCTCCTGAAACACGCACGGGCTCGCTACCCCACGAAGGGAGGTTCAAGCCAGGCTCAAAGCGTGTCGTTCAGGGAAGCGCAGCACTCAACCCAAAAAAAGAAAATAATTGCAAGTGAAACAACTTAGAAAGGCGGACGATGCGCCGGAACGCCTTTCGTGGGGCTTAGCTCGAGTCTTCCGAGTAACAGTTTTTTTTTCTTTTTAATAATAATACGCAGAAGCAAACATTTTGCAGGCTACCGCAGCACTTAAAAGCATCGCATGGAGCATGCGCCAGGCTTGGCCTGCGACCAGATCCGTTTCGAATGCCAGTGAAAAAACAAAAAAAAAGCTATTTCTAGACGACGATGCTACGCGTCAAGTAGGGTGCGATTAAAACGGAAACAGGCGAAGCGGGGCAACCCGGCACCGGGTATGTCGCGGCGTGTCGCTATCGGGCCAATCCAAAGCATGATAATGAGCGAAGATTCCACAAGACGACACTGCGCGGCCGGCTGCCACAGGTGGGGCAGGTGCGGGGGATAAATCAGCCACTCCAACAAGCTCGGGGCAAAATAGCGTCGTCCCAAGGTCCCCCGCGCACGACGGGCGGCGAACGCGCGATTCGTGACGACAACACGACATTGCTCGCATCTTGTTAGCCGATATCGCACAGCTCGCGCTCGACAGAAACGCCAGCATGAGCTGTTGCTAACGGAGCAACCCTCGACTATGCTGCGCTTCGCTCCGCGGTGTCACTTGTGCCCTTCTTCACTACCCCCCCCCCCCCCCCCCCCGGCCTTCCTCCCATTAACGCACGCACAGACACCTCGAGGCGCCTCTCATACAGGGACAGGTGCGCCATGTGCTTGGAGGAACGTGAACCGCGTAGTACATTCTGGGGAGAGAGCTCTCTAGCGACGGCAAACACCTGGCGGGGACGCACAGCCCAAGGGCTAAGCGAGTAAAAAAAAAAGAACAAAAAGCGAGGAGTCAAAGGAGGAGAGAGAGAGAGAGAGGCACTCAGACATGCCCCAACGGAGATACGCGAGCGGCCACCTCTGCTTCGGGAGAGCGAAGATAACTTCGCGGCGCCCTTTACTTTTTCTTTCTTTCACCTGCTCAGCGTAGCGGACTCGCTTGCGTCAAAATATGACGCAGAGGGAAGCAGACGCAGATATCGAAAACAGCGCACGGAGAACGACTTCTCGCGCTTCGGGCGCTGCTTTCACAAACACCAACAATGCGCGCCTTGTAGCGCCGTTCCCGGCCGCTTGCGATCCTTACCATAAGGAAGCTATACCAAACACGTTGCCTTTCGATCCCGATGGCAGAGTTGACTTGCTGCGAACCAGGTGGCGCTGCATGCACCCGTTGTTGCGCAAATTGCAGCCAATGAAGTTTTGCAGTAAAGTCAAAGAAAACGAAAAATTACGCGGGTACAAGCCGTCTGATCACTACGCAATTTCACGTATCAATGTGCGTGCACGGAGATACCGAGGGGTCACTTCTCGATGCGCAGAGAAAATATGTAGCGCTGAAACCGGCAGCGACTGCGTCGAGTTTAGTACTTCCCTCCCACTGTAACATGGCTACTTCACGAGACAGCGAAGACGGCGAGAAACGCGCGGAAGCTACAGCTTCAACACACCCGGCATCTCTTCTTCGGAATTAACCGAACGCAAGCCGCCGCAAACTCCGCGCGTCGCACAGGTGAACAGTACGCACACGCATGTATACGCAACGGGGCGAACAACAACGGAAGCGAGAACAACGCGCGGCGGCCGGCGAGTCGACAGGGACGCTCCATCAAAGCGCCTCTGGCAAGACAAAAGCGAGAGAGTCATCTGATATGCCCGCGACCGCGCAGAAAAACAAGACGGGGCCCGCTGGGCTGACGTACACACACGCATATATACGGCAACGAACAGCTCCCCGATTGACCCCCCGCACAGGAACAAGGGAGGGAAGGAAGGCAGGCTGCAAAGCGAAGCACAGCAAAACGGAGGCATTGTTTTGCGGACGTCAGACGAACGACCAACAGAAGCGTCTTTCGCCGGCGTCGGCGGAAATATATAACAGAGGCGAAAAGGCGCGATAAGAAAGCGAAGGAGAAATAAAAGGAGAACAGTGGGGGAGGGGGGCACAGCACGGCGCGGCAAAGACAACGGCCGTCCCAGCGAACCGGCGGCGAGGAAGGGCGCGCAGTCGGGCGACGCGGACCATCTGCCGGTGGCGAGAGAGGACCTTGCCCCGCGCACTGCCGCCCGTCTCTCGCCGCCGCAGGCCGTTCCCCCTCCGCAGGGCACTTCCCTGCCACGAGCCAGCGGCGCGGACAACAGACACGAGAACGGCTAAAAGGAATGCACAGACAGCGGCCACGATTACCGCATCGGACCCGCGTTCAATACGCGTCTGCACGCGCCAGCCCGACGGGTCCCGATAAATTTCGCAATATCAGAATGGCGGCGCAAAATACTGCGTGTCCGCGTATCCGCACCGATATTTGGCGACAAAAACTACCGCTAACAAACAGAGAAGTGCTTTGCTTTGGGCTATTTGGTTCATAGCTGTAGATGATGTAAGGACGGCGCGAAAGGAACAAGGACGAGAGAGGCGCCTGTCCTGACATCATCTACAACAGAGAGCTCTTGCATTGAGTCTTGACAAGGAGGGACGCCCCTTTAATGTGTGTCAACTGCAGACGGAAATCAACTACTTCAGAGATCACTCGTAGAGAACTGCTGTCGAATGGTTGCAATGGCATGTCACTCCATCTTTAATTACAAGGGCATGCCTTTATCTCATCCTGAACAAGCGAAAAGAAACAAGCAGGGGTAACTGTCGATGGGCGACATACAGAGAGATTGTAATGGAGCGTACAGGGCTTCTCTCGCGTCTTGTGTGTCCGACAAGAGCCTCGTTTACATGAACCCCACAGCGGCGCGTCGGGTCAGGGGATCGAGTTGAGCAAGGTCATGCCACCTCGACGACTCCGCGTTTACATGAACTCGATTTTCGCGAGTCAAGACCGGTTGAACTGCAGCGACAGCAAGCGTCGCGCAGGCAACGAGAGCGCGCAGTGGCAGCCCCCAAGATCGCGGAGGAACACCGCTGTCTCGGAGGCGCGATTGCGCAAGCGAAAAACAGGCTCGAATTTATCTGCTCCCCTTCCACTAACACGACTGTTCGACTTGATCCGGCTTACATGCTATCTGCCGTTGGGGTCGAGGAGTCAACCCAGCCCCTGCAGCGGAGATGACTGGACTCGCTCCCTCGACTGAGCTGTATTTATATAAGTCCAGTAACCGGTTTTCAACTAACTCCTCAACTCAACCCCGTCACGTAAACGCGGCTAAGGTTACTTTTGGGTCGAAAAAAAATTCCTTGAGGAGTAGACAATATTTTGCACGCGTCGATTCCCAGACCGAAAATACCGAGCATCAAAAAAAAGGGGGGGGGAGGGGGGGGGGTTGACTGCGACAAGCGGGAGTTCGCCTCTCGGAACCCGCAAGTGAGCATGGAGAGGCGACAAGCGAGCATCCACTTACCGGCCACGAACAAGTTTTTCCTCCTCCTCCACTGTCCCCCCAAACTTCCACACATCAGCCGATGACAGGTCACGGTAAGGCAGAAGGACGCTTTCAGTGTCCCCCTGTCCACGTGGTAGACGCTTGTCAGCGCATGAAGCGTCACCTGGCTCTGGGCAGCGAGACTTGGCCGAGCCACAATGAGGGGCCCGATGATTTAAAGCAGCCACCCCAAAACGACCCCCGCGGGACTGAGCGGAACGAGTCAATTGCTTCCGGTCAACGACCTGCAAGGCCTCTTTGGGCATCTCAACCACTGAATCCGTCTTTTTCGCAAGATGTGGCGAGCTCTGGGGAGTGTACTTAAAACTGGTTGAAAACCATGGGAAGCGTTTCTAATACGGAGCGAAGCGTCTCTAATCGGGAGAGAAAGGCGGCGGGGAAGCGCTCGTTCCAAGCAAAACAGGTTCAGAAGCGAAAGCGGACGGTTTTGCCCAACGTAGTAGGAGCTGGCAGTTGTCAACCAGTGGAGCCGTCGGAGATGAGGCGCGCATGCGCATAGCGGCCGTGCGAAATAGCGGAGAACAGCGCGAGCTGGTCGGGAGAGAAAACGGTACTATGCATGTCCTACCCCCCCCCCCCCCCTTTCCCCAGGGGCGGAGCTGGCTCACACGCTCGCTTCAGCGAAAGACGATTAAAGGTCCGACGCCTAAGAGCGAAAAAAAAATGAAGAAACAGCTGAGAGCTAACAACAAGAACCGGCAAGCACATTTTCCAAGAGTGACAGCTCTGCAGTTTAGCTGATGCCATGTTTTTCAACAACGTCCCAGCGGGCTGTCCGGCTGGCACCAGGCCGTTTCGTTTAGGAAGTGGCGGTATGCAGCGGCGCGTTCAATTCGAAACACAGCTACAACACTCACAGAAACGCCACAACCGAGCGGTACACAAGAAACCGCGCGCAGTGCACTAACAGGGTATCAATTTTCGCGGGACCGCGGAGAGACCACCTCAGCATTCCCGTCACGAGCACCACGTCCGTTAAACGCGCCGAATGCTTTTTCGCTCGGGCGCCGCGAGTCAAATGCGCAAGAGAGATAGTCGGCGCGCCCCCCGACGCCGACGACGTGCGCGCCGAAGGCAAAAACTACGCAGAGTGCGGGGCGACGATTCTCCTCCGGACAGAAGTGATGAATGCTCGCGAGCAATACCGGAGCGGGGAGGCCACGCCGAATGGACGAGGACAGGGCACAAACTGTGCGCGCATACGCATGCGAGTGAGGAGGGCCCGTGTGTCTGCGATTTCTTTCGCACTGCGCGGGTCGCCTAGTCTAATGGTTCCGCGGCAGCGTGGGTGCCCGCGCCGCCGGTCGCAGAGAGGCCAGCGCACCCACGCGCACGCATCGAAGCGTGATGAGCACAGGAACAAAGGGCGCCCATTGTGGCGGCACCCACCGCCTCCCCCCCCCCCCCCACACACACACACACAAAACTCTGCGGGGGACAGAACCGGCCATCCACCAGGCAGCACCAGCCACTGGCCCAGTTGCAGCAGGGCGACCCACGCCGACTGACGGGGGGCAAGACCCAGCCGAGGCGCGCACAAGGTCTCGCGTCCCCGTACGCAGGTATTCGTCCAGAAGGGAGGGAATCCCTTCTCAACGGCATCGTGGGAGCGCGTTTCATGGATTTGTTGCGTTGCGCTTTACGAGTGCGCGACCGCTGCTGGGAACATTTCGAAACCTCCGAGACGCCGACGCTTGGGTCTACGTCGACCAAAAACCGTGGTAACAAACCAATGCATTATGCGGCCTGTCCGCTTTGGTTAGCGTTAGTTATAGCCCGCGGCAGCGCAACAGCCCGCGACAGCGTAACATATTCCTACCGCAAATGGCAGGTTGCAGGACGCGCACACTTTATCCATTCTCGCCCGAACACGACAGACGCTCGACTTCGACGCTATTACAGTGACAGTGACGCAAAAGCCGCCCCATTTACGGCACCTTGCCCGTGCCCAGGCAACGTTCCGCGTGCAAACCATAACGTTGGGAATACTGTGACGAGGCTCCCACACGACTGAGGCGTTTCGGATACGACAAAAAGCGACCAATGAAAGGCTGCGCTTCGGTGGAGGCGAAACGCTAAGGCGGCCGTGTGTTGTGCTATGTCGGCGCACGTTAAAGATCCCCAGCTGGTCGAAATTATTCCGGAGCCCTCCACTACGGCACCTCTTTCTTCCTTTCTTCTCTCACTGCCTCCTTTATCCCTTCCCTTACGGCGCGGTTCAGGTGTGCGTCGATATGCGAGACAGATACTGCGCCATTTCCTTTCCCGAAAAACCAATTCTCAAAGGAACGTTCCCCGCATTACAACGAAGGCGTACACTATTAGCACATTTTACGCTTAGCAAAATTTCGCAAGACTTGGCAATCGTTACGCAACTACTACAAACAGCACGGAAATGATACCACACCCAGATATATACGTGTCATTTGCTGCATGTATGCATACGTACCAGCTACTAACACTTCGCATTTCACAACTATAATCTGTTTCAAACATCATGTGCAACGCTGTCAAAGCTAGCGCTCTTGTCTGCGCTGCATGCATCCGCGACCAAAAAGTAGTGCGGTATGTGAGCGAAACATAGTAAATGCTTTGCCTGTAGGCTTACTACATGACACATTTGTCATGATATTGATCAAATGCACTCTTACTGCTGACGACAAGCAGTCGCTTCCTCGTGCCTTAGACCACTCGGGCCCAGAACAAGCGCTGAGTAGCACGCCTCCCTTTATTTTCCCGTCCGGAGTACTACCGTACCTTTCACAGCGTTGCACCTGATGTATGAAACGGAGTATAAATCAGCGGGAAGTGCTGACCAGGCGGTGTCCCAATTCGCCCAAACAGTCAGGGGGCCGCCTAAGCTTTCGACTAGACCGAAAGAGAGTCAAAGCCCCCCGAAAGGTTAGTGCCACCGCCCTATCGCCCTTTTGTCACCACTGTGGGCGCATAAAGCTCACGCACCAACTAGGTGCTGTTTGCCATAGGCGACTGCCTGTACTTGAGTTTCTGCGGCATCTCACGGCCGCGCCTACAGCGACGATTCCTTCGCAATGCATCGAGCGCTTTCAAATGATCACCGCTCGAAACGAGACACCCGACGCCTCACTACGCGTCCGATGAAGCGAGACTGGCAAACTAACATCCACGTATATGGGAACAGCTCCCACCTATAACGTCGCTTGTCCTCGTTACCAGCCCCCGATAATAAGAGGATCAAAATCCCAACGTTTCCCAACCCGAGTCGGCCGCGCGAGGCAATACGAAAACAAAAGCACGGGGCTAAAAAGGGTTCTCTCCATTCTATTCGGCCGACCCCGCCACGGCACAAGGCAGAATTGACCACGGCCAAGGCACGGCTCTGCTCCAGGAACGTCGGTTACGGGGAAAGGGAGCAAGCAGCAGAGGCAACGGACAAGGGCGGCAGCCAGCCACGCACGCACAGAGAAAACGGGGAGAGCGCAGCCAGAGAAGGCCGCTCCGCGCGCACGAAAGCCGACAGCAGCAGCAGCAGCAGCAGCCAAAGAGCGGCGGCGCTCCATCGGCAGGCAGCCCAGTCGCATTTGCCCCCAAGTCAATTATCGATTCTCCATCTGGCGGCGGCGATCCTCCTCCCTTGGCCTAATGATGAGCGCCGGGGAGGCGGCGGGCCCGGGCCTCTTTGGCGATCCGCCGCCACGGCTGGCGGTGGTGCCGCTGCTGCAGCAGCCCCTAACGACCTGTAGCCGAGCCGCCGCTGTTACACACGCCGAGAGCGAGCACCGGCCAACGGGGAGGAGGAGGGGCGCAAACCAGGGGCTCTCTCTCCTTTCTGCACGGGCACCGAGGCCGAAACGCCACGACGTCGGTGTTCGACTACGCTGCGCCACACTAAAACCGCCCATTCGCGCACATTGCACCGCATGGAGACACGTGGGAGCCACCACGGCGAGAACGAGACGACGGTGGCGGCGACAGGCACGAGCAAACAGCCAACTCGAAGCTCCGCCAGGAGGCGAAATGCAGCCAGAGTACAAACACTGAAGCAAGGCTTCATTACAAGCGTCTCCTGTTCCCCTTTCTAACTTTTTTTTTGTCGCAGTTAGGCGACGGTTTACCCAAACAAGGCGTAAAATTGGTCAACCAATATGTCTGCGAGCCAATGACACCGCGACGTGTTAGAAGATGCCAAGCCTGATCGCGAATTCAAGAGAGCCAAACGCACCGGCCCCATTCGCGCTAACCATGGGAGTCGCCGCCTTTCGATTCGCGAATTCGCGGCACGCTGTGCGCGAAGTTTCGGTTCAACTCACAACCGGTCGCAGACACGCCCGGAACATTAGTAAAAGACAATGCAAAGTTGGGCTCCCCGAGAAAGAACGGGGTGCTTCACGGGCGTGGCCGGGATCTCTGCGGGAAAGCTCGCCGCTCCCTTCCCCTAGAGAATACCGAAAACGCTGGCCCCGTTTTCTTTTTTTTTCTTTATATCCTTCTTTAGCTCTAGGAACCCGTCAACGAGCATACATCAAGTAAGCACGCGCGTGAGTGCGGCGCAGTAAACGGCTTCGTAACCAATGTAGCGAATCGACGAGCGACACCAAATGCGCCGGAAAAAAAGGGGGAAAGAAAAAATCCCCAGGGGAGAAACTGAGCGAAACCTGTCATGAATCGCGTTCGAGCTCATAGGCGCTGACGGTAAAGGCGGTCGCTCAGTGAAATTGACGATGCCGTTACACGAGAAAAAAAAAATACATTTAGGTGCGCACCACTGGCTGTTTAGTGTCGCAGCTTCCGGTCGTACTTTTTTCTTAATTGGGGAAAGCAACCGATACAGCCATTAGCGAGAACACAGTTTGGGCGGGTCTTGATCTGTTGTGCCATTTGCGCGTGCTACTACGTAATCCAAGTTGTTGCTTAATGCACGGAGCCGATATAGGATTCGACACATTCAAAGTGCTGGACTGGACGGTTACAGTGACGAAGTTTGAAATTTCTCAAGCCCTCTTCCAAAACTCTCGCCACATCCTACCACGCAGAGAGAGCGGGCGAAGTGGAAAAACAAACGAACCATCATCATCTTCCTCAGCGTCCCCAGGAGCGCAGCTTCCGAATGGAGGCAACGTCAACCGTTAGATGGCCGCGACCCATGAAGGAGAAAAAGAAAGAGGGAGGGGGAGGGAGACAGAGAGAGGGAGAGAGAAAAAGCCGGCTGCAGTCCGCGGGGCTCCCCGAGCCGTGACGCGATATATCCACAGCGCGCGACGACCCACTCTCTGGGGGCACTGGCGACGCGGTAAGCCCGGACGACGGCCCCGCGAGGCCCTCAACTGCCTCTTCTGTCTATCCTTTTTTTGCTTCAAGTAAACTGTGCGACTGCAGCAGCCAGCCGCCGCCGACCCGCGCTAACGAATCCGCGGCCATGATGATCCCGCGCGGGCGGATCGGCATTTCCATAATGCTCTCGCCGGGGCCGAAAGCGGGCGACACAAAGAAGTCATTACGGGGGCACGGACAGTCCTCCGCGTCGCTGCCGCCATAACTGCCGCGGAGGCTGCCTGCACCTAGACGGGCACACGAATAAGAAGAATGCCTCCAATCGCGCTGCGCCCGGCTTTCAACGCACGGACCTGGAAAGCCCATACCGCAACGAAGCCGAGTCAGCGAAGGGCTTCAAGATGTTTGGCAGCCTTTTTGGCAAGCAGACCGGACACGACTTCACCGCGGTCGAAGTCTCGCCACTCGTGGCACCGGGGTCGAAACTTTGGACTAGCTTCCAACATTCAAACTCGCCCGGCGAAGCATTGCGTGTTCCGCGCCGCAAAAGCGGTCCGGAAGCAGTCCCAGAAAACTAGAACCGAGTAAAAGCAGCAGTTGTAGGAGCAGGAAACAGGCCCTGGCATCGAGACGACACAAGAGCGAGAAACGACGCCGCCACCAAGGCTTTCTTTTTTTTCTTCTTTGCACAACGGGCCTCCGCCGCACAGCATGATCTCGCGGCCGAGGCGTGCGCTGCTGCGCTGCTTCTTCCTATTCATCGTTCGCAGCAGCGCCCACGCTATGCAACCCCCCCCCCCCCTTTTTTTTCCCTCTATATTGCTCCAGAATCCTCCCGCGTGTCAGCAGCGCGCGGCGCGGCCTCCGCATTTGTAACTTCCTGCCTCGTAAATTGTAACCGGACACGAGACAGAAGCGGACGGGGACGGCTCGACGACGGCGCGGTCGCGACCCTCGCCAGCGCCGAAGCGTTCGACGCCGACCGAGACGAGCGGCGGCGCCGGAGGCTGCGCTTTCCGCCCTCGCGTGTCCCGGAAACATTCGTCTGCCGCCGATCCGAACAGATTTGAGCTCGCAAGGGCAATAAAACAAAGAAAAAAAACGCCAAGAAATAAGAACCAAAGCGAACGAGCATATAAAAGGCAGCGACGAATACTACAGCTCGTAAGGTAACGCAAAATAACACTGCCTGTCCTCAACGTTCCCGGTACCGCTGAGGAAGAACGGTTTTCAATATGAATACCGACGCTCGGCCACGCGTAAACTCACTCCAATGAGAAATGCGCCGTAAATACGTACCGGCGTCCTGGGAGCTTGCCAGTTGGGTGCAAAATAAGCGTATACTGGTGAAACGGTTCGGCTAAAACTTCGTAAGCTCGATCAAAGCACGAAATGTTCCGATCGCAAGTGAGGATTCTGCAAACACATTTCTGAACGCGGAAACTGCCCGAAATAGCAAAACAAAGAACGGGAGAAGGTGGGGGGGGTCAACTTTTCTTGAGTCCTTGAGTGAGAATATCGTCTGACGTTGTGCCTTACTGGAGATGCGTTGCCAGCACGAACAAGCCGTTACGCCGCGCATCAATATCTAGCGGCGCCAGATCGGCGGCGGCGGGCGTTTTTTTCGAGGCCGGGCGTCAAATGCGCGCCGTCGGGCTAAAATCGCCCAAACAACGCTCCATGTATCCCGGGCTTTAGAGGTTTGTTCGCGCAAACTGTTCGAGCCTTTTCATGCCATCTGACACTGGGCGCCAACGATGACGTTATATCGGCTACATCCGCATATCCGTTCGTACAAAGCGGCGAGCCCCGGCTGCGGAAATAACTGCCCCGAATCCCCGCGAAATGACTGGCCGCGCATTAGTCTAACTGAATTAGCAGAAAAGCAAAATAAATAAATAAACAAAAATAAAACGCCGAATAACGTCGTGCGGGCTCGCGATCTGGTGCTGGGTGACCTCGGTCTCGGAATCTGTCACAGCAGTCGCGGTATCCTCGCATTTATTTACGCTAATATAAAACTGATACGACCTCATTTCCTTAAACATACTAGCGCCAGTGTTGCCACATGGCGCGGAGTGGCAGAGCCAAAATAGAGAAAAACTGTAGCCAAAGAATAGCCAACCATCCAACCAGGCGAAGACAGTAGCCAAAAAGTAGCCAACGTTGTGGTTACGAATATGTCGACACATCAGCCAATGTTTTTTTTTTTTTATCTACAGCTTAAACTCCAAACACAATAAACCAAACAGATCAGGTGACAGAGCAGAAAGTGAAGCATACCACATGCGCGCCAGTTGGTAGCCTTCAATAACGTCACTACTCGCACATGGCTGCACTGTTAAATTTGTCCAAGAAGCACATGCTAGGCTCAAAATTTCTGCACCACCCATACTCCTTTAAACCACATCACACGTGGAGTATCATTCTAAAGTCCCCGCACTTAGTTTGCTGCAGTGGTCGGTTTTTGTTACAGTGACCTGCCTGAAAACCCTCCCTACTGCGCCGTTAGGTGTTGGGCATGCAAACAGGTATCAAGATACCACCGACAAGTTTGGTGCAGCACTGGTGGGGGTGTAGCCTCGCCAGGTGGCCAGAAATGTAGGACAATTGGCGTTTACCGTCTGGCGCTCTCCCCTTTCGTGTTCAGAGCAAGGGTGCGAATGCGAGGAGCAAGTGGAGGCACGTTCTAGTGACGGGAAGGCACCACTGCCCCTTAGCCCAAATCTGTGCAAATGTTTTTTTTTATTGTCTAAATCACCTTAACGTAATATTTCTGGTCCTGTCCCCTCTGATATATAGGACACGCTAGCGGAGTTTTCACCCACCTACCTACCTGCAACGGACAAGGCAACTGTATGGAAAGAAGGCAGCGACACCCTAGCCGCGTTTACATGAATGCGACAGAAGTCGACTCCAGTTCACTTTTTGAGGGAAGATGAAAACAAAAACGTGGCCAACGCGGCTTCGGCCTAATATGCTTCCGCGAACTACCACCAGGCCCGATGATTAGGGTACGCAGCACAATGCAAGCGATGGTGCGCGTTGTTCTGGGAATATCGAGCGCACTATAGTCGGATACAACTTAAGAACACGGCGGCTTTTCCCCGTCAAAGGTCCCCCCTTCCACCCAACGTTTATAGATTGCTTCCAGCCAATGGCGCCAGCCGATTCTCATGACTCTTGCTAGATTGACATTGCAGAGAGCGGCGCCACAATGGAGAGGGGGTCTATCCCCGACCATAGCGGGAAGTGATTATCCCCTAGCATCTACCACTCCCGTTTTCTCACACTAGCAGGGTCATGAGAATCGGCCGACGCCATTGGCTGGGAGGGAGTCCTTTGACGGGTAAAAGCCGCTGCGTTCTTGAGTTGTGTCCGACTATACGTCAGAGCAGGCAGTTGAGGTCCAAGCCAAGGAGGAGACGGTCGTCTTTCCGCACGCGCTACTTCGAAGACGGACCGTCCGACGACCAACAAGTTTGACTCGGTTCAAGCCTCTGCTTACCGCTGCAACCATTCGGGAACACTTGTTTCACTAGCAGCCTAGGCTAAATTAGTTTTTAGTCACTAGCAACTTTTTCCGACACCAGTGAAAGCTTCCCTTCCCGTAGCGCAACAGGACCATCAGCAGCAAAGGAAGAAACGCTCCTCCCCAAGAGTAGGAAGATTCACACCGCGTCGTGTCGTTTCAGATTCAGACCGTGCCGTGCGTTCGCCTGCGCCCACCACAGACGACTCTGCCATGCCGCCGCCAAGCGCCCGACCACTGCCAGGGCAGCGGCCAACAGACCAGCCGCGCAGTGATAAGTCAACGTCGGTTCGGTGCACCGTGCCTCTCTACCGGATCAATGAGGGCCTGATGCGGCGACCAACGGGCGGCGAAGCGACGTGGCTGTCGACACCTATCCACAAAAGGGCGACATTACAACATGCAACGAGGTGAGTGATCCCTTCGCTGCTCAGGGTTACCGTGCTTTAGATCATGCCGCACGGAACTCACGCGCTCTCAGCACTGCAACGCAGCTGCGACACAGTGAACTAGATTATGTTGCGGGGACACGAGAGTTACGACGAGTACAGGCGGACGCGATCGCGGTGACCTCGCGCAGTCGGACAGCAGAGCCAAGGGTCGGGCAAGGCCAGAAGCTGCATTTTGAGCTGGAAATGTACGATGAAGTGATACTCGCATACTCTGTTGAAGAAGCCTGTAAGAAGGAAAAAACAATATTGGAGCCTCAGATTAATAGAGGACCTTCCTCTTTTTAATGCAGTGTGGGAGGGCGCCTTACTCGGCTTGAACATGACGCGAGAGGAATACGATGAAAGGAGGACACGCGTGTTCCGCACCTCGCAAGTAAGAGCACTGGCTCCGGAAGGAGCGATGCATCAGGACGAGACTCGAGCGCGGCATGTTACTACGTTGGCGCCCGAAGCAGCAGTAGACGCGCCTTTGCGGAACGCCGGCCGGACACCCCGGGATCTCTGGAGCACAAGCACCGCGCAGAGCGATAGACGAAAAGCAGAAATAACGAGCTCCGAAGTAGGGGCGCGAAGAGAAAGAATCGGTCAACAAAACCGCGCGCACGTAGACAGACGCAACGCCATACACCTTTCTTCGGGAGTGGCAGTCACAAACCGCGCGAGTTGTTTTTTTTCTTTTCCGTTAGCGTGTTGTTCCAGGCGGCCCTGCTGCCCGTCTCGCTTTTCTGGGCCCTCTATTATGCGGGCCGAGGACGGGCAGCAGCCCATAATGCAATCTCGGGGCGACCGCCGCTGTTGCGGGAGGGCCAATAAATTCAGGGAAGTCCGTTCACCGCACGCGGATAAATCAATGAGCCAAGAGGGGCACAGCAGCACCGAACCAAGAGGGCATCACCCTCCCCCTCTCTCGCTTCCGACAAGCGCGCTGCTCCCCCGGCGGCTTCCGATCCCGCAGAGCAAACACATCGGCGGCCCCGCCAACGGCCGCAAGTCTTGGTGCGAAAGGAAGGCGGGAGAAAAAGCGGGGCAGGTCGGCGGCAGTGCACGGCAACCCAGGGAGGAAGGCTTTCAGTCCCGGCCACGCGGACAACTTTCTGTGGCTCTGCAGTCCGGGCTGGATACCGAAGCGCGAGTGCTGTAATTAATTCCACGGCAGAGTACAGTCCTGAAGACGATAGCCGCGTTTTCGTGAATGCGGCAGAAGCCGACTCCAGTGAAACTTTCTAAGGGAAAGTGCAAAAACGGTCGAGAGAGAGAGCAGAGGATGAGTCATGCCTTTCCTTCTAAAGAGCTGCCTTTTCCCTGAAAAAGTATACCGGAGTCGACTTCTGTCACATTCAAGTAAACGCGCCTGATCGTGACGCGGCCTGCGCGCTGGGCCCTAAACGACAAGGTCACCCTATTCTAAAGAAGCTAAGCTAACACCGGGGCCAGTTGGTTGATCATAATGGAACGTATGCGCTAAAAGCGACACAAGAAGACTTTGCGCTTGTGTCGCGTGTGTGTTGTCGCTTTTAGCGCATATGTTCGCACTATTCTAAATGTCTCTGGCAAGGGCTACCCTAGCCTTGGCTAGGCAGGAAGCGCAACAGAGGGCTAATGCAGGAACTGAAAAGAGGTGGCTATTTTCGACAGCGTGTGGTGCCATACACTTTCAGCGGCATCACTATTATAGAATAAAGAGGAGAAAATACAGATTTTGGGTGCAGTCCCTATTTCGGGGCCCCAATGTCCACAGCAGTTATTCTTGCTTGGGACCATCAGGTTTCGCTGGGTCGCCAAATCAGCAGGGCAGACTCCCACTGTTCCTCGGATTGATGTTTGTCTAGTTCGGGGGGGGCTGGGACCGGAGCAGTCCCATGTTACATGGTATGTTGATGGAATTCCGCCACACCAGGGACTGATCCCGTCGTATCTATTGGGGAAGATGACATGGTATTTGTGGAGGTAAGGAAAGGTGCTCGTCTATAGTTGTCGCCAATCCCTCGCTACCGCCGTCGTAAGCTTACGGTGTGTACTTGCCTTTTGTTTCGGAGGAGGCATTCGCCTTTCTCCGTCAAAGGGCCCATTTCTAGCCAATGGCGTCGGCCGATTCTAATGACCCTGTTAGTGTGAACAAACAGGGAGTAGTAGATGAAAAGGGACAATCCATTTCGTCTATTTTCAGGAATAGAACTCCTCTCCATTTGAAAGGGAAAAGCCTCTGCGTTCTTGAGTTTTATCCGACTGTAGCAACGAAAACGCACCTGGCCTGCTACCACATTTTCGCTCCAACTGTGTCATTACAATGAACGCTAAATGCACTTTACAACAAGCTAGTGTTAACAGACGAAAATACAGTTAGTGACGGGGAAATTTTAACGGCTCTGAGCCAAATGCACCAGAAATCGCATGGCGCGAGATTATGCGTCTACTATAGGGAGCAGCGCACGTTTTTGGATCAGGCTAATATGTTAGGTTACGTAACGAGGCTAGGTCACATACATTTGCATCACAGGGACTGTGAGCTGAAGACACAAATACGCCAACATCATAAAAATCACTGCACATTAAATAACTACAGCCTCTTTGCGGAGTGTTTCACGTGGCAGGAACCGTGAGGCCCTCGAATTAAAGGTGCCACGCCATCTAGACCCTCAGGCATGTCTGGGACAAGTGAGGGACAGGCGATGATGGACCGACACGTGTCACACAGGAGCCACTTAGCGCCCACGTCTCCATTAGGTTTCAAGCGCTCCCGAAAGCGATAACGCCTATGCGAGAAGGACAACTCACGGGCGACAAAACAGCCTGCTTTAACCGCGCTCACCTACCGATATGAACACCGTTACACATCTGCGCAAAACGGGAAAAATTGAATTGCTCGAGCACATCAAGGCCGCAGCCCAGATGGGCACGAAAACACCGAAGCGACGCGAGCACGGGACAAAGCGACATTGAAAAAAAAAGACAAAAAAAACCCTGGACAGCGACGACAGCGGCTGGCTACCTGACATCAGACAAGTCACGCGCGAGTAAAAAAAAAAAACCGCAGTAACGACACACCGCACAGTGGAGCCAAAACGTAAAGCAAAAGCCTCAAACCGTCCATACGCGGCGGAACACACGCACGCACGGAGTCGTCGACAAGCGGCGGTCGTATACGCCACTCCCGCTCATCGGCAGCGTGAATGCGATCCGACGGGCGCCGAGCGCTACTCCCTCTCATTACCACAGGGCGAGGCCGGCGGGAACACTTGTGGCAGGGGCAGCAGCAGCAGCAAAGTGGCGTTAGTTTCTGGCGAGCCGATTCCGGTCGTTTCGTGACGACTTTTTATCAGTGCCACGACTCAACAACAAGCTACGGGCGAGAACGCCGGCGCCATACCGAACGCGACGTCATAACTAGTCCCTATCCCGAGATTAATTAGACGCAACAAGAGAGAGACACCTGTACCATCCGTTGGTGAAATGCGTGGATTAAACAAAAAGAAGAAGAGAACAAGCGCGTGCGGTCGACGATCCTCCCTCGCGCTCTGCACCCCCCCCCCCCTAAAAAAAAAAAAACTACAGCGGCCGTACCGCCACCATAAAAATCTTTACAAGCGTACAAACTGAGCGCACGGCAATTAACGAGGAAGAAAAAAACAAAACAAGCACATCGTGCTTTTGTACTGAAATGATGCCGATAATATACGCTCAAGTGTTGTACGGCTCCATAAAAACCTTTACATGCGTACAAACTGAGCGCACGGCTAGTAACGAGGGGAAAAAAAACAAAGCAAAACATCGTGACTTCGTATTTAAATAATGCCGATAATATGCTAACTTGCTGTACACGCTTCTTTTCTTTTTTTCATTCCCGATTAATGTGCCCGAGAAATCGTGCACCAAAGCCATCTGATTACAGCCGTTAAAAGCGCGCACAAAAGAGTGCTCGCGAGAAGAAATTTCGGACGTTAACGATCGAAAGACCGAAACAAAAGTGCGCGAGAACATGCGTCATGGTGCCTCCAATCTCTCTTTGTTTTTTTTTTCTGACCTTGAGCACGAGCTTCGCGCTCAGAATATACACGCTTCAGGCCGCCACGTGCTCATCGAATTACCCACGTCGGGTGGAAAAATAGTTTCTCGCCAACTGACAACTTGCAAACTTCCGTGAGTCAGCTTTCCCGCAAATATTTTCCCAACAACAACAAAAAAAGCCCTCGTTCACAGGCTGTGTTACCAGACTCCCTCCTCTGCATGCGAAATGGGAGAGCGCGAGGAGCAAGACGCCCCAGGGGTTGGACTTTTCTGTTCTCAGTTGTTTACAATTTGGCACACTTTATCGGCCTTTATTTCAGAACGCAGTGTCCGATTTTTTTTTTTTTTTTTTTGGGGGGGGGGGGGGCGCATATTAGTTTCTACGGAAAAATTCCTACTTATTTCGGTGATAAAACGTAGTATTCTGTGTGGCCAAAATTTAATGCGAACTTTGTCAGGCCGTGCACTCCATTTTCCAGCAATCAGCGCGCTGACAGCGCATTCTGAGCTGTCCTTGAAAAAGAAAATGTGACCACCATTAAAAAAATTAACGGAAGTTAAATGATGGAGCCGTCAGACAAAAACGCAACTGGAAGCTATTTCAAAACTGGGTTGCCACGTTGCTTCGTTGGACCGAGTGAGGGAGCGGGGCATCACCCCCCTCAATCTGTGAGTGCAACTCCGACTCAATACACAACAAGCTGTTACGTGCTTGTGTTGAAAACGAATTTGAAAAATTCAATTCAGCGTACACTTTATCGTTCTTGGTTAAACCGGAATGTCCAACCCTTAATGATAATCGTGGAACTCGTTTAGCGAACACAGCCCCTGGTTTTCTTTTATTTTCGGGATAAGCTACGCGCAAATGGTAACCGGCCCCCCGGGGTTTCAGGCGTGTTCAAGGCGGATTCACACTGGCGAGACGCAAATGTCGCGCGACCGATTTTCGGTCAATTAGTGACGATTTCCGAAGTTTTCGAAACAACAACAAAAAAAAAACAGACGGCGACTGGCGCCCCACTCCTCGCGCTAATCTCTTTTGTGCGCCCAGGGGTGATCGCAAACGCCGCCTGTGAAGCAAAGTTTTTATTTTAGAACAAAAAAAACATTTGCGGCGATTGCTGACCTGAACGAATTTTGCGATTTTTCATTTCTAAAATACGGCTGCATCTTTTCATCAGCGTCTCACGCGGCATAAAAACCACCAGATCATGCACAAAGCCAATGAGTGTTCCCCGGGCGCCGCCATGTTGCTCGCTGGGCTGTTTGCGAACCTTGCGGCGAGGGAGATGCCGAACCTCTTTCCCCTCGGAGTTGTTGCAAAAACCGGTTCCGCTGTAGCTTCCTCTAGCGCAAGGTGAGCACAACAGCCCGGTGAGGAGCATAGCGACTGGCCCAGGGAGCACTCGTTGGGAAGGTGAACTACAGTGAGCTTGCAAGAAGGGGCAGTGGAAAAGGCGGTTCAGTGTCGTCTGCTCGGGAGTACCTACACCAGCGCCATTAACTCTATGCCAGTGCCCCTGTCGGCAGTCAACATTTCCGGTTTCACGCCGCCTATGCGCCGCAGCTCCCGCTTTTTTTTCCACTACACTATGCCTACTTCTAGTTTACTGTAGACCGAAACGTGTCCATGCCATAAAGCTCGCTAGACTTGCGTGTGCGCCAGGTGCGTGACGCAGCATTTGGAACCTCGACGCTATCACGTGGAAGCCATACCGGAACAGCCAGGTTCCGACTTTCAAAACACGACTGAAAATGTGTGCGTAGGTTCTTAGCCCTGGCTAGAACGCTCCAGTTTCTCTTCACTATTGGAGCGAAGAATGCTGCGAACGATGCTCGCTGCGTGCCGGCCACGAATCAACGAAAAAAAAAGAAAAGTAAGTCGCGCGGTTACTAAACCGCGCACAACAAAAGAACGAAAGGGTCAGGCACGAGTGCCTAGCGGGAAGGGCATTGATCACGCACACTAGCGGACTTAAAAAAAAACGTCGCCGCGTCCCGACAAAGCAGAGCCGCAAGAGCGATAACAACGGCGGAAATGCGGCAGTTTCCGAAAATTCACGAGGTCCCCCCCCCCCCCTCCCTCCCCATCGTCCTCTGAGCGCGACTGAACGTGCCACGAACAATGGCCCGCGGTCGGCCAGAGGAGGAGGAGGGGATCATCCGTCAAAGCAGGCCTCCAGTGCGTGAGACGGGGAAACACATCGCGCGGCACAATACGAGGCCCATGAGCGCGCGTGAAACATGTCAAAGCGAGCAGCTGAAACGGCTTATGGACGCTTTTCAGACAGGTGTGCGCCGAACGAGAGTATTAAAGATGCGGTGAGCGCGCCAAGATTCCGGGACGACACACGCGGTGCACGAAACAGGAGTGCATTGCATTAGCCCTGAAAAAGGAAAAAAGGCAATTTTCTCGGAAGGAGTTTCGAGAAAAGCAGCGCCTATACTGACAGAAATTATGGGCCACATTGTCACCTCGGGAAAGAAACTGGGAACGATTTCCCGCGAAGCCCGTTTCAAGAATAAAGCCAAACTCATGCGGGTTCCAAATGCTCCTTACGTGCTGGTGACGACAGGTTAAAGCTCCGTGAAAGAGGGCAGGGAGGTTTAGGTATTTTTCGAGCCACATGAAACCGTTCATTCACGAGCCAGCCAGCGCAGGACCGAGAGTCCGTGCAAAGTTGAAGACGTGCGCGTGAAATTGATGCGACGCTACTCGCGCCAGTAAGCAGGCTGCTGCACGCGGTCTCCACGGACAAAGACCCCACCTGATAGCGCATCATCTGATGATGGTTGTGGTGATGGACCAGAGGCTGATGCTGCTGCTGCTGCGTCTGATGGTGGTGGTGGTGGAGGTGGTGATGATGGTGGCCGTTGCTGACGGCGCCGTTTTGGTGCTGGTCGTAGGCGGCCTCGAGGAAGCCCATGGACACCTGACTGCCACCGGCGCTCTCGTAGGGAAACATGGTGGCGACAGCGAACAAGACGCTGCTCGCGGCCCGAAGCGCGTGCACAACCACATCAAGCTACGGCGGAGATCACCGCACCACGCGGCCGACGCGACGCACCGGCCATCGTGCGACAACCGACACACACGGCGAAATCCACCCTCGCTTCAGCGGGGAACGACCGGAGACACTCGTAGCAGGAACAGTGGAAGCCCCCTGGGAGACACCGCCGGTCGCGCAGCCACCAAAGAGGACGCGGTACGAATGCGGCACCACCCACAAGCGAACGCTAGGCTGCGATGGAGCGCCCGCCGCGACTACTACCGCCGCTGCGTGCTGGCAGCGCGTGTGTGTCGCGCCGCTGCTTCCCCGCGCTCGCCCCTACGGAGAGCGTTGTCAGGGGAGGGGGGAAAAGCGGCACCGCTCCAACGCCGGCGGAAACAAAGGAAAGAGGGGGAGCTTCACCGCACCGACAGGAGAGGAGAAATCACAAGTACGCCACAGAAGAGAAACTCTCCCCGGTAGGAAAGGAGGGAAGAGAGAGAGAGAGAGAGACGGCAACGTCGCTGCCGCCGCCCCATGCGCGCCACACGGTGGGGGGAGAGCGCGACCGAAGCAGCAAGAAGCGACGGAGAACGCGGCACGAACTAAAGAGGGAAGAACGAAATTCGGGGAGCAGTGCGAATAGCTGGCACCGAGCGCTACAAACGTGCAAGAATCCAAGTACGAACGATGCAGAGACGGATGAAACAAAATACGAGAAAGAAAGAGCCCCGCAAAAAGGCGGAGACTGGGGAGGTGAGGAGGAGGTGGAGGGGACCGGAGACGAAAATCCGACAGCCGAGAGGAAAAGCGCAGCGAAAGCGGCAAAGAACAGCGACGAGAGAGAGAAGGAGGGGTGGAAGGCAAGCCACGTGCAAGGCAAGGCTCCCCTCTCCCGTTCGCCCCGCTTTTGCGCCTTCCCTTTAGAGCACGTCCTTTTATATCTTATTGCTCACTGTTCATCCCACCTCTCGTTCCTCTTTTTTTATATCTTTAGCACCCCCCCCGCCCCCCTCCACTCCTCCCGGCGACCTAACATAATCGCGCACTCTGTCCCGCGAGCCCGTCCCCTCCTGCTCCTTTGGACGACGCGCATTCGACCGGAGGGATCCCCGCTAACAAAAACAAAAGCCGAACGAAAAGGAAAAGCGCGCACTGAACAGCCTTGCTCCTTCCCGAGCATTCCCGGAAAGAAACCAGCCAAAACAAAAAAAAAACGCAGGAGAGAGAGAGAGAGAGAGAGAGCTCTCTCGGGCAAACAAAAAGCGACGACGCAAGAAGTCTGCGCGAAACTGTAATATCGACGAGGGGCAAAGCAACAAGAAAAGAAACACAAAAGAGAGAAAGGCAACCAGGATTCGCGCGTGGCGTCCTCCCGAAGCCAGGAAAGCTCCGAGGAGAGAGGAAGGAACGAAACAAACACCCACAGGAGACAGAGATCGGAGGAAAGCCGAAGAGAAAAAAAAGGAGAGAAATCAGTCTAGGGCCATAAGCAGAAGAGAAGACGACGTCAAAGCAGCAGCAGCAGCGGCAAGCAGGCGCAGCAAGCAGCCAGACCCGAAACGCGCCGAGAAGGCTCCCAACTGCCGTCGTCGTGATCATCGCCGTCATTTTCGTCCCTTTCTTGGTTGCTGCCGCATTTTCCGCAGCAATGAACTGGATCGCTGGCTGGCAGCGCCCCAGCGATCCAGTAGAGAGAGCGCACGCACGCACAAGGCACACAAGAGAGCGGAGCGAAAAAGCCGGCGCCGCCGAGCGAACAAGAAGGCGCAGCCCGCTACAGCGGCGTAATTGTCTTTCGCTGCAGCGGCCGCGATCGTCCACGACGACGTCGTCGTCGTGAGGATCGGCGGAGTGTGTGCGCGTACCGCCATAACACACGCGCCGCGACAGACGCACGCCACGCTTTCTCCTTGCTCTCGGTTCCTTAGCTCGCCCGAGCGCCCTGCTCACACACGTTTAAATTATCCGGGCCGCGGCGCTCGCTACGCGCGTACACCCCTTTCGGCCCGGCGAGTTGCGCAGAGCACGCGCGCTTTCCCCCCCGAGCTATGGCTGGCAACGAAACTGAGGTCGATCCGCGTAGAAGACCGCCACCGCACGCACTGAAAGTTTATCAATTATAATACCACTTTTCGTACTTCTCGCGTCGAACTTTCCTCTGCCTTGTTTAATATACGCTAGTCCGCTTGCGAAGGAATCTTTCAGAGTAGAAGCATTACCGCCCGGCCGTGCCGTCTATAGCAGGCGCGCATTTACTCGTTCTGGAATATTTCGCATGATCGCACATTATGATAACTAAAGCACGCGAGTGTAGTGAGTAGACAAATATAATGTCCAAGTTGTACGTCAGTTGGCCAAGTCGGTCTGTGAGCCTTGATTGAAGCGCCAATCTTGGTGACACTCGCTTGACATTGCCGTGGTCCTGGATCTTATGCGGGGAAACCCGCCCAATATGGGACGGAGCTTACCTCTAAGGAGATCACAATTAAGGATATATTTACTTTCTTGGGTTGCGCATAAATCCATACAGAATGGCAACAAGTCGGGCTCGAGAGGAAGACGCCAGACAAAGCTTGTCTTCCACCGCGTCTTCCCGCCATTTTTGACCAATACCGCCACCTTGTTGGTTCCACGGTGCCGAGTGGCTTTTTAGATGCGTCGAGGGCTCCCACTGGACCATGTGCTCAGGCAGCAGCTAAGTTGTCCACGTGGGACGGCTTCTTCTCCCAAGCGTGCACGGCAGGTATACTAGGAACTGTCCCGCTGGACAGGGACAGACCGGTTGCTTCCCATCGGCAGCATCCCGAGTGAGCCGCACGTGCTTCTCTTGAGAAGGGTAGTTGGGGAAGGCCGTCAGAAGCGGCGTGAACCCGACACGGCCGGGTTGGGTCCAGTTCTCGGATAGAAAACAGTAGCTGGGGTCATGTAAACGCCGCCGAGTCGGGTCGGCGAGTCGTTTGGACTCGACCCCCTTAACTCCGCCGCAACGGGTTCGTTGGCTCGCAGCCCCCTTCACGAATTACCCGATTCTCTTTCGCCCCCTCGATGGCTCAGTGGTTATGGCGCTCGGCTGCTGGCCCGAAATACGCGGGTTCGATCCCGGCCGCGGCGGTCGAATTTCAATGGAGGCGAAATTCTAGAGGCCCGTGTACTGTGCGATGTCAATGCGCGTTAAAGGGCCCCAGGTGGTCGAAAATAATTAAGCCCTCCACTACGACGTCCCTTATAGCCCGAGTCTCTTTGGGACGATAAACCCCCCTATACCAAAGATTCTCTTTCGCGCTTCGAGAAAGCATTTTCCGCAGCAGAGAACCAGAAGCGGAAGCCCGTTTACCGCCCGCGCGGACGCGCCCTCCGACTGCGAGAACCGACTCGCTCGTATCGAGTTCATGTAGACAGACCGTAATCGAATTGGGCTGGCCTCGCTCAGCTCAATCACCTGACTTGACCCGCCGCTGTCGGTTTCATGTAAACGAGGCTAGAGTGGTGGGATGACAGTCACAGACCCCGCGTGGCCCGGCTGGCATCAGTTGCAAGAGCTCATCCCCAGCGGCTAGTGTGTTTTCGCCAGCCACGGGTCCCATGTGCTCCGGCTCGCGTTGCTTCTAGTAGCTCGATGTCATCATGTATGTACGACATAACCAAAATATGTAGTAGCTCCGATCCGAGATTTCTTCACGATTTGCCGAAACGATGAACCTTCGTGGCCAACAAAGCGGGCGAGCGGTCACCAACTGCGCATTTCTACACGAATGCAGCCGTTAAGCCGTCGACCATTAAGGTATCACGGTACGAAGTGCGCTCCGATAACGTCATTGCCTTTGGTAAACGGTAGCACGGTACACAAAAGGTCTCTATGTCGTCCCCGCCATCTTGCGCTCGCTATGCATCCTGGGTAATCCGCCATCTTGTCGTCCTAGGCAGCAGTCTCGCAGCCAGGCTTCTTCAGTGGAGTGACCGAGTGCTGGGTCGTCTTCGACAATCAACCAAGCAACACGTGCGTGGAAAACGTCAGCAGTTTCTTCAGTAATATATGCGTCGACGCTGTGCCCAAAAGATCGGGCGCGCTATGAGCTTATAGGCTAAGCAGTGCGGCGTGGACCCATTCACGCTATGCGCGGACGACTGCACTATTGATTTGGACATGGGGCCACCCGTCGACGTCGTCGGCATTCATGAATTTCTAGTTCGGAGAACTACTTTTGTCACTCGGAAGCAACTTAAGGGCAGGGAAGCTGTGGAAGGAAGGCCATAGCATTCTCATAGCCATGCGTGATAACACAGGCAAGGATACTAATACTGAGATACAAATTCCTTTTGTTTCCGTTGTTTTTGATTGATTGAATAACTTTTATTGCCATCAGAAAAGACGTTCGTCCCCGCCCCTGGCACGTAGGCCTTGAAGACGAGGAGTTGCGCGTCCGCGGTTAGAGGCTGGCTGGCAAGTCCTTGACTGGTAGCGGCCTCTTCCGCCAGATGGATGGCGTTTCCGTTGTGATTTATGCCCGGGTGAATCACTCACAAAGTCTGAACAAGCAACCCGCGTGGGTCCTCGCGAAAAGCGACGGCGACATTTCTTTAGCACACTGGTATGGTCTACGCGCACGTCAAACAGTCGTTGATAGACAGCCCTAACACCTGAATGCCGGCCACCACCGATGGGATCGTGCTTTGCAACGATGACAGCGCGACTGATTTGGGGATTCCAAGGCATAGCGCAGGCGCAACGATGGGGGGGGGCCCAGTCGGGGCTGCAATAGTCGAAGACGGCTGACCTGGGAAATGTACGCGCGTAACCAAGGATGGTCAATGTCCAGCAGCAATTGTGAACAAATTACCACAAAGGGAGGAGGGGGGTCAGAGGAACCAAAGCTGTGATTCGAAATATGTGGGGGTACGGGGAGGAAGTATGGAGGGGAGGAGGGGGGTCAAAGGAACGAAAGCTGTGATTCGAAATATGTGGAGGAGGGGGAGGAAGGGTGGGTTAATGGTGTTAGTCAAGCTGTCGCACTGTGGGGGGGCGGTCAATGGCGACTTTTTTTCGTTGAGTTGAAGAGGGGAAAGTCCCTGGGCATATACTGGGGGCAGGTTTCCTTTTATGCGGTTGATGTTGTTGGGGTGGTTTGGATGTGCCAACATTCCAGAAAGAGCCATTTGTGGTAATATGTTTCGGTTCCGAGGATGCGGGTTTCTTCGAAGTAGATTCTATGGTCTGAGTTTATCGGAATGTTGGGCTACAGGATTGCGCCCTGTTGCCAAGTTACAGACGTCGTTTTTTATTGTTGCCGAATTCTTTCTTTGAGATTTTTGGTTCCGCCGATGTAGCTTGGGTCCGCAGTCGGCGCAAGGAATTTTGCAGACAATGCATTGGGCCCCTTTCTCTCCGCCCGGTCTTTGGGAACAGGCAGGCAAAGCGCAACAGTGTTTGTGGGCTTGTGCGCAACCCGGAGGCCCCCTTTTTTCCAGGATTCGGGCGATGGTTTCGCTGACACCTCCCACATAAGGTAGAGTGGGGTATTTTGCTGGTGGCGTTGGTATTTGTGCGTTGATTTCTTGGCGCACGTTGCTGTGCTTTTGAAGCCAAATGGTTTTTTTTAATGAAGTTTTTTTTTGGGTAGCCGTTCATGAGTTCTTTGTATATCGTGCGTTATTTTTTTTTCTGTAAAGTTCTGTGCAACAGTGTGTCTCAACCCTTCTGAACAACGCCTTCACCACTGATGCTTTATGGACTGTCCGGTGGTTCGAAGAAGAGTGGAGAAACCGGCCTGAGTGGGTTGGTTTACGGTATACGGAGAATTGAAGGGTGCTGTGGTTTCGGGATACCAGGATGTTCAAAAAAAGTTTTTGGACGTCCGTATGCCAGGATAATCCATAACAGCGCGACCGACGGGACAGAGAAGAGAGGACACAACCCTTCTCTGTCCCGCTGTTATGGATTATAGTGAGCACCAACTCGCCCAACAAATGGTATTGTGGTATGCCAGGGACTTCGCTCTGCAACTCAACCAAAAAATGTCGCCATTGACCGCCTCCCCACAGTGCGACAACGTGACTCACAGCCTTAACCCCCCCCCCCCCCCCCCCGGCCTCTTCCCCCCCCCCCCCCCGCCTTTGGCATCACAGCTATTTTTCCTTTGACCCCGTCCTCCCCTCCATACTTAAAGAGGATAGCTACTGCCCCAGTTAGTCCTGATGAAGGAGCCGAGTCGGCTTCGAAACGTGGGGTTTGAAATTAATTTTTTGGTCGGAGATGTGCAGTTTGTTATAATGTCTTCAGTTCCTGCGCATTGCTTTGGGTTCGACTGTTGAAACCCACACCACAACAGTATACCATCACGCGAACGCCGTTTGGACCCACTACGCGACCGTGTCAACTTGGCTGTGCTGCGCGTGCGGTGGCTGCGCCGACTGCTGGCGGGCTACCCAGAATGCACAGCGCCGCCGGCGTTCGTGCAAGCTCCCTATAGACTGTGCATTACCCAACACCGCACATTACCCAAACGTTAACGCTATTACACAAAATTCGTTTTTGCGTTCCACAAACCTTCTTTAAGAACTACGCGCCACACACGCGTAAAGCTAGCAAGCAATTAGTTCGCGTGCCGTTGCAGCTTCAACCATATGACCTGAGGCGCACGTGATCCCGCATAGCCAACAAAAAGCGAAAACACCAGAACTGCAGACCGGGGTCGAAGAATATGGGGGGAGGGGGGGGAGGTCGTTGATTTTTTTTTACAAAAATCAACGCCCCCAGTGCGCGCTAATGTTCGTCACAGCCTTGCGCAACCCCACGTCCACGCTCGTCCTAATAAAACTTCCACGCTTCTCCGCTTGTTCTTTCAACGCGAGGAGTGCGCCGCATAAAGCTCGCTGCGGCCGGGGAAAACAAAAACAACTAAACAAACAACTAACAACTAGAAACAACTAAAAAAACAAACAAACTCGTCCACCAGTTCATGTTGAAAAACAAAAAAGACCCCGCCCACCCGTCCAGGCCACACCACAGCCGCTCGGCGACACGCCCACGCGGTGCGCGTCTCCGGTGTACTGGGACAGCGGCCGTTAAAAACTGTAATGCATGTAATGCATGCATGCAGAGACGACGATGCACAGTTTCGCGCACGCCCACGGACGAAGGATTAGCCAGGCGAGCTGCACATTTTATTCTCTTTTTTTTTTTGCGAACAGCACCGGTAACCGATAAGTGGGAGTGCTCATTTAAAGCGACGCCCAAAAAGAGCGCGCCGTCGAGAAGCAGCAGCGTTAGAGATGTACGCCACCGCCTACGCGAAAAGTTGACGCGAATATATGTCGCAGGGGGAACGCTGCGATTGCTTAACCCAACTCGCCAGACACAACTAACCTGCTCGGCATGTAACCGTCCCGAAACGTCTCCACGTTGAGTTGCATCGGTAGCTTCGCCGTGGTCGTCTGGCAACATCCTGTATGACTCTTGACAAGGCGCCTCAGAATTAACTGACCCCCTACTCGCATCCTACGCCTGGAATACCCAACACTACGCTTGGGAAGTTCCTCCGCGCAGTGCTATAATGGGGTCGTACGTCTTTTCGTGACGCTTTTCTTCCTTCAGAAGCCACAGGCATCGGCGTTCTTGTTCGCCTTACCACTTCTTTCTCTCCATCTCCCAACGACAGCGTAGGTAACAACGTTCGCAGTGCAGAATCCCAGAGAGGAACACTCCTATCCAGGCGAGTGTACCGCTCGCAAACGGACGGATGGAACAAGATGTGAGAGGCAGAGGCAAAGCAGACACGGGAACAGAAAATGTCGACGTCAAATGCATTCCGTGCATTAAGAGAAGTAAATGCCCAAAGTGTGGAAATAGATGCGTCCATTAGCCTTGTACAAAAAAAAAAATCATCATCCTTTGTACTCTCCCACGGCATTGTGCTGTGTGAAGTTTCATAGCACATAAGCAGCTAAGCCTATGCGACAAAGGGTTAAAATGTGGTGAAAACTTTTTCACCACATACCACATTTTGGTCAGAACATTCCCTTCCTTTAGAAACCTAGAAACGCACGGCAAGCCACACAACTGCATTTTCTCCTAAGGGCAGCTTATGGTGAGAAAGAATGTGTTCATTGTGAAACCCAGTAAGCTGCTCTTTTCCTTGTTTTTCCGACTTATTTTGCGTGAGAAATAAAATGTGGCTTACTGTCAGCTCGCCTCCACATGGTTCAAACTTAGGTTTTCTTTTTTTCCGTTCCGTTCTGTTCCGTGAGTATGAAGTTGTGTGTGCGTCCTATGCGAAGATGGCTGTTTCTGCGAAGCTGGACTGGGCGGCTTCCTCGAACAAGTCCGGCTAAGATGCACCGTACTCTGGACACGGTAGCGGGGGATTACTCTCAAAGCGGAACGTCAACAAGGAACGCGGTGGCAACACGTGAGCGGTGTGTTCGGTGAAGGGTCATGGCACCCGGTACTAAGGGTTTTGTACCACGCAGCGGTACAAAACCGGTACACCCCGCCGGGGAAAAGGGATTAGCGCGGTTGTGGAAGGGCGAGTTCCCCGCGCTATGAAAAAATATTTTTGCTGGCAGATTTTCGTGAAGCGGAGTCTTTTTAACGTCCCCAGGCATACCGCAGCTTTATCAGAGCCCCTCAAAGACCCGTTACAGCCAGATGGTAACAAAATTGTCTAGCATATTCAGAAGTTACCAAGCAATAAAGAGCTTGAGAAATCACAAGTGCGTAAACTATACTGCGGCATAAACTTAACCGCCTTGTGTCAGCTGAGAAAACATCGTAGTAAGCGTGCAGCGGCAAGCTCACTGAAGGAAAACAAACCGGACAAGGTTTAAAATGCTCTATTTCCTCAGAACAAAAAAAAAAGGGGGGGGGGGGGGGGGGCTCAATCAGGCGAATGAAATTTGAGTGGATCAATTTCTCGGACACCAAACTCACAGCGCTAGACAGAGAAAACTATACGTGACGCATGTGTGCAATACATGCTATATTCGCACGTGATGCTCAGGAGCCTCTCCGCTGCGGTGGCCGTTTTAAAGTAAGTCAGTATCCGACTGCGCAGATAATCAGAGGCACGGCACAAAAAATGACCTAAAAGTGGCCACACGTACACATCCTTTGCGTCAGGCAAGACTTTTCGTTGAGCACGGACGCGCTCTCGGTGCCTCCAGCAGAAACGACTGTGCCGCGCTCCACCTTACACCCAAACAAAACTTCCGAGAAGGCCCCACTCGATTTCACCAATCTAAACTGGCAGCGGGCGCACCGTCTCCCACCGGGCTGGCTTCACCAGCGACACAAGTCGGCACTCGAATACGATCCCGCGGACCTCGCGTACATTCCGAGTCGACCGCGCAAAAACAGATCCGGCCACCATTCGCGCCCGGTCCGCAGAAATAAATACCTCCCGTGACAGCCACGCGGAGGCGCTTTCCAAACCTCCCGCGCGTGCAACCGACTCCACCCGCTGGAGGCATCCGCCCAACGGAGCTCGTTCTCGAATAACGATCACAACGGGGCAGGATAAAAGGGAGACAACGCTGACGATGTCCGATGCGCCGTCGTGCCTTGGAAGCGGGCAGCACCGTTACGCGCGCGGGCCGAGAATGATACGCCCACCACCAACGGGGGTTTAAAGAAGAAGAAAAAAAAGGGGGAGGAAAGCGGCCGTCGTTTTGGGATTGCACAGCGCATCCCAAATCACCGATCGTGGGACGTCGCGTGGCTCGGCTGCGGTCAGCGCGAAGAAAACCCCGTGGGCGGCGGTGGCGCAGGACTCGGGCTCCACTTCGCCGAACCGCACCGACCGGAAGAGCGCAGTGAACCAGTGGCGGCGTCGATTTCCGGTTGCGATAGCGACACAACCTCCCATCGCCCCCTCCTTCGGTATCGCGTCATGGGAAGAGATCGGCGCCGGACCCGAGAGGTCACGCACGCAAAGCGCCACTCCGCGACATAAATGCCGCCGAAAAAAGCCGACCAGTAGCTTGCCTTTTCTAAGGCCTGTCTAGAGAAGGATCGTCGCGAGAACAAGCGTCGAAGGCACTCGGGGACATTCTTCGTACCTTCTTGATGGCACGCCTTCTTCAACCGTAATGATGCTGAAGTTTCCGCCTGCCGGGGGATCTTCACAATGCTAACGATTGTGTTGAGCTACAATACGGATCGTGATGAGTAGAGCAGACGGGGATGATGATCGCAATTATGTTATTACAATCATTATTACCATGCAAATGTACAACGGGAAGCGTGATTTAAATCTCAAGCTGCGTGCTTTACCCAGCGATACGCTCCAGGGGAACAGTGGCGTCAATATGACTCCCCAAAGGCAATTTAAGGCCCGTTTTCACATTGGAAAAAAGGTTGTCTTCATAACCCTCGAATAGCTACCATCCCGCATCACTCACTCTCTCACTCACTCACTCTCTCTCTCTCTCACACACACACACACACACACACACACACACACACACACACACACACACACACACATGCGCGCCGAAAAAAAAATCGGAGAGCCACTTTACAACACTGCATAACAAAACACCCTCGCAGATAGGAGGAAGCGGACTCGTGTCGGACACGAGCCGGAAAAGGTCAAAGACCCCAATCATTTCCGCAACTGTGGAGAGCGCGCCGCGGCGCAAGTGCACACATGCGCCACGCCAGAGCAGTGCGGGAGAATTAAAAACATGTAACCGCTCCCCCCTTCCCCCAAAATACTCCGTGGCTGTCCCAGGGTGGCCAGTTTACGCGCCCTTGCGAGCACAAGCCGCGCTCGTCGGCAACACACTAGTCCCTGTACGGTGAGCGCGCCAGAGATCGCTTCGACGCCGACGGCGCACTGATGAGTCCAGAAATTCTTGGGCACATTAGCTGGAGCAAATCCCGACCCACAGCCATCAAAGGTCCGGACGGGAAATGCGTGGGCCATCAAAAAAACATCTTGAATAACTAACAAACAGTACTGCATCATCTTGCCATCGTAGGCTTTTTCTTCTACCAGTCTACCAGTCTGCAGGCAAACCGACGCAGGTACGCGGCCGATGCGATGGTGCATGGTAGTAGTAGGTAGGCTAAGCTTCAATCGTAGCACAATGCTCGAAAACAAAACAACAAGAAATGATGCTCAGAATTAAAAAGCGGAGACAACTCGTGACCTCGCTTTTTCTCTCTTACACCAACCAAGCGACCACGAAACGAAATAAATGTGCAGAAAACGTCACACCCATACGTGCGCTGCCACGGGGGCTTCCATTTTCCTCCTAAACGCACCTGCGCCCATCGGCGGCCAGAGCACGAACAAAACAATAAGAGAAAGCGCAGAGATAAAAGCCACGCATCCCAGCGGCTCGCTGCAAGCGAGACGCGCTTCGACGAGCAGTTTACGTGAATCCCCCCCCCCCCCCCCCCACTTCAAATATTTTCTCTTTTCTTTTTATGCTCCCTGGCTGTTCGGAGGTCGGGAACACTACTCCCCGCGCCACGGACAGAGCAGCAGATCGTGGTTCAGCGCACCAGCAGAAACGCCGGTGTACGGCGCAGGTGACTCTTATCTTATTTATATTTATTTCATCGCTAGGGCGTACGACGACCACGCGTCGCAAAAAAAAAAAAACAGCGAATGCCAGTGACAAAGGACGGTTGAAAACGTGATCGGAAAGTCGTCGCGACACGATCCCCGCCTAATCGAAATACTCCGGGCAAAAACCACCTGCACCTCCTACCTGCCAATCGAGACAGAACCCCACCCCCCCCCCCCCCCCCCCCTAAACAGAACACGAGCTACGCATGCAGTCAGTGTGCAGCCCCAAAAACACTGAGAGACTAGCGAAATTGCACGCACTGTTGAAAAGCGGTGCGTAAGGCCCGAAATTATTCCGGAACACTCCACTGCGGTAACTCTTTCCTCCTTTCTTCTTTCACTCCCTCCTTTATCACTTCCCTTACGGAGCGGTTCAGGTGTCCGCCGATATGCGGGACAGATACTGCGCCATTCCTTAAAAAAACCAAACCAAAGGCCCGCGCACTCCGCATTTTTTATTTTTCCTTTTCTGTAGTCCCGCCTTAGCGAAGCAGAATGGAACAACGCCGTTTTGTGAACGGATACATCTTAGCTTCATGAAACTAAAAATGAAACAGAAGTCGTGAGATAAGGGAGGGGTGACTGCGGACTGCCCCCAACCAGGCCGGAAAGGTTCCGACTTCTTTCTAGCAGATAAAACACCTACCTGCCCGGCCATATCACCTCCCGCCACTGCAGAACTAATAAATAATCCAGACAGCAGGTAAAAAAAAATTCAGCGCGAAAAAAACAAAGAACCCAAGAAGATCACGGCCGCGCTAACCCATTATCGCCAAGTGGCCGACTGGGAATCGAGAGCAGTCACAGCGGGAGGGGGCGACTGCTCGGCGGCGAGATCCAGACAGCGGTGACGTCCAGACAGAGGTGACGTCACTTTTCCAAATGCAGCGAACCCAAGAGCCGGAAACAGAGGGGGGGGGGGGGGGGGGGTGACCCGCGAGCGACACTACTTTCAGGGGATGAGGAGTGATGGGGAGGAGGAGGGATGGAAGCAATAATAAGTGAAATGAGGGCGGCACTGCGCGCACAGTGTATCGTGTAACGAGGGGCAAGCAGCAACGGCACAAGTGCGCCCGGAGCGAGAACCGCCGGGAAAGGGAAGCGAGCACCATGGTGGGGAGAAAAAGGGGGGGGGGGGGGGGAATGGGAGGCGACGTGGAGCGCTCGTCAGCGTCGAGGCATTACACACCGCTCGGCTATTCACCTCCCGCTTCATCCTTAGTAGATGTCTGCATTAAAGAACAAAGCGACGCATGCGCAAAAGCAAAGCAGTGGGGCACGGAGACCGTACTACGTGTCCGTCGGTGCAGAAGAGAGCGCGGCGCTGAATACACGCACCGACCTTAACTGCGCGCAGCTAGGCGCTCGCCCCGAAAACACGCCGCGAAGCCTAGCTACGCCGCACTGACATAAGCAGGGGGGGGGGGGGGGGGGGGATACAACACGCCATAAAGAATCTAAGAGGGAGGGGGGTATACACGGGGGCCGAAATAACGAGGGCCATTCTGCTCGGCTCCCCGGAAAGAAACGCGCGAGCCACAGACACGCACCGCGGCCAGACAAGAGGGACGACGACATCAAAAAGCGCGCGTGCGCGTACACTGAGCGGCGGCCGGGAAATCACACACTGCGCCAGGCAAACGAAAAAAAAAAAAAGCCGGGGCGTAGCGGGGGGGACGAACACAGCCGGCGGCAGTCGACAGAGTACCGAGCACGCGGGGCTCGCCACGCCGCCGACGAGCAGCGGGCTGAAAACCCGCGCCGCGGTCGGCGCTTCGGCCGAATAGAAAGGAGGTCATCACGCACCCTCCTCTTCCCGCACCCACTTCCCGAGACTCCCGCCAAAAAGTGCGCTCCCCGCGGAACTGGCGAAAAAGCGAGCGAAGCGAAATCCAAAGCGCGCCCTCTTCAGTCGCCGCCGCGAGGTCAATCCCTGCGAGCCACTCTCTGGAGAGAGAGGGAGCGGTGCTCATACGCGGTAATACGCGGTGCCGGTCCTACCCCTACTCCGACGCCCACGAAATCACGCGTTCTCATTGAAAAATATCGAATCGCGGAGCGGCAGCGCCCTGCACGCACGAACTACACGAGGGACGGGGTGGGGGGGGGGGGGGGGGGGTCGTGCTGCTCCCCCGCCACCGAGCGAGGGGCGCGCACGCGCTCATGGAAATTAGGGGGTGGCCGCTCTATCTATCCTCTTTCTCGACGAGGAGGAAGCAGCAGCGCGCGGCTCAATATACGAGCGGAGCGCGGCTCGGCCGCTATTTATATCGCCGCGCACGCCGGGCCGGGGCCCAAACTCCGCGGAATTAAATAAAGCGAGGGCGGGTGACTGCCGACGGCGCGAGGGGATGGAGACAGACAAGAGGGAGAGGCTGGAGGAGAAGACCGAAAACAAGGGACGAACGGTGCCGAACCCATAGCTGGCGGGCTGCGCACAAAAGCCGCGCCCGCCAAAAAAGCGGGACAGAGCACCCGAAGCGAACGAGTGTGGCGCAGAAAGGGGGTGGGGGCATGAACGAGGAAGTGCGCGCGGAAATTGCCGGACCCGCGGTGGCAACCGTGGCGACGCCCGATTAGGAGACGCCCCCCCCCCCCCCCCCCCCCCTCCCCGGCCAGGGCTACAGGGTGGTGAACAATGACAGCAAACCGAGCCTGGCTCCGAGCCCGCCGCTGACGACTCCGGAGGGGGAGGGGGGGGGGGGGGTGTCACATAGGGAAAGGGAATGCCAGACCCGCACCCCGGCGTCCAACTCGCCCGTGAGCGCACTAATAGCGCGGAGGAAAATAGAGGGAGAGGGTGAAAAAGGGAGGGACGTCAAAGAGGAGGAGGACACGAAGCCACCTGTCTTCAGCGCGGATCAGTATCTCAGTCGCGTGTGCGACATAATCCCGTCTCGAGCACCGATCTGTCAGGGCAACGCGGCCGGTCACGCCGCTCCGCCGGTAATCCGCGCGAGTTACCCCAGAGTTTGTCGACCGGTGAGGATGTCTCTCTTCCGCCCCGACGGCGCCCACGAGTCCAAACACGCGACGGGCAAGCGCACACCGCACAATACGTCGTGTCAATCCGGGACTGTATAACACAAAAAGGTAAACTTCTGGAATCGCTGAATGCGGCTCACCACTCAAGTCTATTAACGGAGAAAGTTTCGTCGGAAAGTTTGCCCGCAGCCTATCGCGAAATTCGGCGCGCGAATCGCGTAGCGTCTCCGAGCTGGCGGGTTGATGATGCACAACGTGATACTCCGCGAAACAACCAGTTCACTCGACGCCACTTTTTAAGTATGGTCGCAAATTGTGAGCAGCTCTACGATAGGCGCTCGACTCTTCAAGAGCGCTCGTTGCGTTCTTACCGGTCAAGCAAGCCACGGGCGCCGCTGTCTCTCGCAGCGAAGCATCGAGGCAACGAACACGCGTCTTGGAACCATCGACAAATTTTCTGTCACGTGTGCTACGTGCACGGAACTGAGTCACAATCGTGACCATGACGGGGACAATGCTGCGCGATGCGAGCCGCTGAAGCGAAGGCTGTTAGGCCACACTTTTTCCGCAACTCACAGGGACACAGAAAAACGAGAGCATTCATCACGGCGTGCAGCAACAGCCTCGCACACCGAGAACATTGCTCAAAACTAACGCCGTACACATTACAAAAGAAAAAAGTACGCATGTCGCGCTAGACGCATTCATTCACCATCAGCAACAGCACGCAGGCAGGCAGGAAACCAACCTTGCGCCGCAGCATCACGCCCATGCAGACCGCGCGCGGCCCGACGCTCGCGGAAGAAGAGCGCCACGAGGTCTTTCGAAAAAGTAACTTTCCACCGCACCACTGCTCCCACGCTGTTTCTCTCTTCGCGAGTCCTCGAAACACCCCAGGGAACAACGATTTCGCCCAGCCACCGCTCTACTACCATACCCCCCCCCCCCCCTTCCTTGCTTTCTCCGCGGCCAAAGCATTAATTACACGCGCGCAACCCACGCTGCCGAACACACCGCTCCAGTGGCCCCAGCAGCAGGCTCCTCTACACCACACGGCGCCCCATTTACGCTCGCTACAATGACCGATTTAACATACACGCCGTGTTCTTTCGGGGACGAAGGAGAATAAGCGATACAGAGGGAGAAAGAAAAAACAAAAATACCAGTTACTCGCGCGGAGGAAATTGCAAACGCGCATCCGCTATTGCGTGCATTAATGAGGCGTTGGTTCGTATTCCTCTAAATAAATTTTCAGTTCGCCGGAGCAGCACAGCAGTGCCGTCGACACCGTTGAATGCGTCGTGTGCAAACAAGTCGAAGGCACCGAACGCTGACCAAAAACGTCTCCTAAGCTTGCGGCGGAAATGAAAAGACCCTGCCTCAAATTGTAAGAAACGAGGACCTCTAATCTTAATAAGGTTCCCGGGTTCGAACCCGACCGCGGCGGCTGCGTTTTTATGGAGGAAAAACGCTAAGGCGCCCGTGTGCTGTGCGATGTCAGTGCACGTTAAAGATCCCCAGGTGGTCGAAATTATTCCGGAGCCCTCCACTACGGCACTTATCTCTTCCTTTCTTCTTTCACTCCCTTATTTATCCCTTCCCTTACGGCGCGGTTCAGGTGTCCAACGATATACGAGACAGATACTGCGCCATTTCCTTTCCCCAAAAACCAATTATTATTATTATTATTATTATTAGGTGAAACGCGCCATTATCACTATAGCCCACCACGCGACCGCATCTAGGTAAAATATAACTTGTTTGTTTTTAAGTGTTTTCGTTTTTCTTTCAGGACCATCCGTCATGTTTTATTATAGTTTGCACTCTCCAGTGCGCTCTTCGCTTCGTCGACCATGCGCTTTTATAAAAACTTTTGTAACTAGATAGCGCTACAGTGCATTGAATTGCTTGGATGCAGCTGCAACAACGGTCTACTGAAACTTTCGTCGACGGGGAGTAAATCACTTTGCCGTAACAGCTTTAGGCATTCAAACTGAAATGGACGTTACTCCATATACTAAAAATATCTTATTACTGTCTGGAGGGTGAGATTTATATTAGCCTTTGTTAAAGCACTTTTGCCGACATGCTATCACCACCGAGCTCGTTGATCATTATTTCCAGCATCGGGATACAAAAAAAAAAAAAAAAACGGGAGCAAGCGCTGAATTAAAAATTCTCGGTAAAAATTTCTACAGCGTCATCATTAAATTCGTTTCGGAATACAGCACCCGAGACAGCAAGCTTCCCTTGTGCCGGAAGAAATTAAGTGCTTAAATTTTAGTCTTCTGTCCCTTAAACTCAAAAAAAGAAAACACAAGAAAAGGAGTGTGTTGCGGTTTTCTATCTTTGTCTCAGCGGATCCCAGAGGCTAGCCTCTTCTACTCCCTTCAAAACGGTGATCACGGAGTCGTTTTCAGTGTAGACGTCACGAGTTCGAATCGAGTGGCGGGAAAATTTCTGAAATGCAATTCTCTCACCAATAAACGCGTCTAACCAACACAAAAGTTCGCGCGATGCGAATTGGAACTAAAATATTATTACTGCGTTACCTCGCTAGCGTATCAGGTGGCATTTCTGCCAGCGGATGGACCAAGCATGTCCAGGTTCACGCCAAAATATTCGCAGCACACTTAGGCGTTCAAAAAATTTTGTCACACATTGCGTGGAGAGGATAAGATGGTTTCCTGGGTTTTTACGCGAGCGCACCAGCGGCATTTGCTAAATTATGCATAAAGTACTCGCTAATTTTCGCTGGCTAAGGCGTGTAAAGAGTTTGAGCGGCGAAGCATGCTCAGTAATATCATGGCTGGGACTGTAGCCTCATGTTTCTATGCATTTTATATACTTAACCGTACCGAAAAAAAAATCCTTTCTTTTCTCATCAACCCGCACACTTTTGCCCAAGACTGTGCGTACCCGGAGAGTGCCACTTAATCGCTTTTTTTTTTTTTGCATCACGAAATAAAATTGAACGGGGAAGACCTATAGGTGTCCCTCAAGTGCAAGCGTCCGCGCTTCACTAGGCCACTCGCGTTTATTCCGCCAGGGGCCGGGCACCTACGAGGGAGTTCTCAGGGCACTCGTGCCTCAACAAAAAAATGAATAAAAAGCAAAGATGGGGGAGATTAAAAAAAGCGCGCGAAACTTCGCAGTGTTCTGGAACGGCGAAAAAAATAAGCACGACTGTACCAGTCGCAACTTCATGTCAGAGGACGTCCGAAAGGTAAAAAAAAGAAAAAAGTAAATAAGACGGGGGAGGGGGGCTTAAGAAAAACCAAAAGAAAGGACAGGAGAAACGATAGGAGGGCCGGCGACGAGTGCCTTCAACGGCCCGGCCCAACTTCAGCACGTTCATGCCAAGAGGAGACAATCCGGCAAAAGAAGGGAACTCGAGGAAACGGGCACTTTAAAGGGCGCCGAGGCAAATAAACATCGCACGCAATGAGAAAGATGCGGGCACGCCAGAGAGAGGTGGGGAGGGGAGGCGGAGATGGAGTCGTGAGCGATCTCCGCTTCCCGGGCAAATAAATGATCAAAAGGAGGAGACAAGACAGGCTGCCGCCCCGCGGCCGATTCAAAACGGCGGAACCTTGAAACGCGCAGCAAGGAAGCTTTTCTTCGTTTAATCTCCTGCGCATTTTTTTTTTTCCTTCCCAGCGACCATGCCCTCCGCACTTCTTTCTTGCCGTCTTTTTTAGCTGGGAAGTTGCGAAGGGACTTCAGCCAGGCCGGCGCTCAGCGCGGTTTCTTTTTTTTTTCTTTGCGTACGTACACAGCGATTGCACCGGTGAGCGCAAAACCGGAAGTTGGGTGGTGCCGGCTCAAGGGGCAGGCGCAGGAAAGTAAATAAACAAAGCGTCGTCGGAGAGCGCGGCACCGCCAAACGAAGAGAACAGAGTCGGTCCGGCGTCAATACCAGAACGATGAACGGCGTGGCGCTGACTGCTACCACAAGAGCGCGTGATAAACAGTGAATCTTTCAGCTAACGATCCGCTGAGACTACATTCGCGCCCTATAAGGCCTACATGACGAGCATGTAGAGTGGGGGAGTGTTCTTTGCTGCTATCATCGTCACACTTTTTTTTTTTGTTCGTGCTAGGAGACCTGCACAATTAGCACTGCGCACAGCCTCTCGGTTCTGTGTTCGCAGCAATACCTCTAGCCCGCTACAATCGCCGTCTGCTTTCATTTCTGCGTGTTTGCGAGCTCCACGCCGACGACGACAGCGCGGACACCGAACGTCGCCAGACAACGCGAGCTGCGACTAAACGGGCGAAAATTTATACCGCACGAAGCGACATTATACGGCGTGGAAAGGGCTGGGCAAATAAAAGAAAAAGCCAGCACTCGCGACAAAAAACTGGGAAAACAGGATGCTCCGAGGCAAACTGAACATTCTGGAGCCTTTAACAACAAACGACCCTTATACCCCTGTCACACGGGACTTCTCGGCCTTTGCCGTAAAGTTGTCTTATTGCACTAAAGGAGGAAAACCGAAAAGGAGCAGCGACGCTGCTACACGGCAAATCCAAAGGAGCTAGAACGCGGCCTCCGTGAATGCCAAAAGTCACCGCTGTGTGTGAAGCGGCGCTAGTAACATTATGAAATTAAAGCAGACGGTAGCACTTCAGCTAAGAGTGCTTTCGTTTATGTTGGAAAAAGTAGCTATCACGATAATAAACGAGCGTTCTGACGTTAGGAAACGGATATTTTGAAACAGTTTTTTTTTTTTCATCGTTCTCGGTCCGACCACGGTAGGCGAACTTTTCCGTTCGGCTCCTCGTTGTGTTCGAGAAGCGTGCTTTGTTGCTTGTGTCTTTGTGCACACAAGCAAACTCAAAACACGCACTCAACAAAGAGCAAACGAAGAAAAAACAGCAAAGCGAGATGCGCAAGCACGTGTGTGTCTTTAGTCATAGCCTCCTCTACGGTTAAGTGCACTGTAACGCAAAATTAACCATTGAATAAGATAAATTAGATATTTTTTACGGTTTCAAAATTAAAATTGCGTCAATTTTTTATTCTTTGAGCTCGCTAGCTGGCGCTGCCGTCTGGGTTGCTCCTTTAAGCAACTTTAAGGCCGCTGACGGCCGCTTTTGCGGCTACGGACCTTTATCGCAAAGGTCTCGACGCTTTCCCGTGTAGATGCGCGTCACGCGCCTTTGGGGCAAAGGACCTTAATTTCTAGGGCCTTACAAGTGCCCGTGTGACATGGGTATTAGTTTTGCGGATGCCGGTATGACCTGCATCGCCGACAACCAATTTAATAAGCTGTGCATTGTACTTTTTAGGCGCCAAAACCACACACACACAAGAGGAGGAAACGAGACAGAGCGCCACTGTGATAGCTTCACCACTGCGCATGCGCAAACCGCTTCACGTTTGCCGACACGTACCAAGGTGAGCCGCCAAGAGCCGCGTGGTGCCCGACAATATGTGCTCACTGCGACTACAACAAAGATTGAGCAACCACCTAAAACAATTCGCAGAAGCGCACGTCGGGCTGGTATTCACAGCGAAGAAACACCGGATTCGCAGTCCGTAGCAATCAAACTTTCACCTGCCACCGATGGCTCGCCGCCGTACACAGCAGACGCTGCGCGGAACCCTTGGCCACGGTCCCTCCGGCACGCATACGGGCATCCGCGATGCAACCGGCAAAGCAACACGGACACAATGCCCACACGGGGGCACAGTTACAGACAGCGACCGCGCCACGCTGTCCCCGCTTCCAGAGGGGGATCTGCGGCAAGCATTACTCGAGCAAATGGGGAAACAAAGAAGAAACAAATTCCCTCGCGCATGGCAAAGCGCGTCCCCGCCAGCGTCGTGGCAGCCGCAGCTTCCGGAGCACGAGGTGCATAATAGTACGTACGCCCACGCGCGGTTTTACAGCGCCCGCGCGCACGTGCTGCACATTGCTCGAAAGGCTGCATGCCAAAGCAGTCCTCGTCTGTGTCGGCACGTACACCACGTTCGCGCGGGTGTAAGTGGCTCGGAACATTCACAGACCTCTATCGTTCACAGGCCTTCCATCCTAACACGAAGAACACACCGCGAGATAACTAGACACGTCGGAGACATGCAGACGTTGATATCGAATCATTTCTTCGAGACCCGACATCTCCCTGTTGCAGACGATGTAAGAACAATTAAAGAAGCAGTTCGCGTCCCATGAACGGCAAGGTTTCTTGAGCCGGGTATGTACAGTCGGGGACAAAAGTCTCTGGACCACGTGTTCCTCGAACGAAACTCGTAGCTCTGCTATTAGCCGTCGGCTGGAGACCACACTTGCGGAGATGAAGGAACAAAATATTAACTTTCACCTCCACAACTGCGGTCTCCAGCAGCAGGCTAATAGCACAGCTATGGCCTTCGTTTCAGGAACACGTGGTCCAGAGACCTTTGTCCTCGACTGTACGTGATTGCAGGTAGATTCGAGTACGGGCAAACTTAGAGAATTAAGGGCGCCGTGGCGAAACAAAAACCCGGTGTCGTCTTTACCGGCGTCGTTGGCCGTGAGCGAAAAATCCCTAAGGAGGCAAAGGATTAATCAAATTCAGTAACAGGTCAAATAACGTTCGGACTGAGGCCAAATTTCTCATGGTGGTTCCTGTAACCAAAGGAAAGTGATTGATCTCGAACGAAACCTGGGTTCATTTGTGCGGGAATCAAACCCATGAAGCTGAATAAAGGCGGACCTAGTAAGTGTGTTGTGGTCTTTTACTTAGTGGAGACATGCTCGTACACGCACATGGCTAATTAAGAGTAGCTATTTGAAAATTAGTTAACTGAGAAGGTCATGCGAACAGGACCCGATGACGTTATCGCGTTCTACTCTTAAATGCGAACCTCGAGCATCACCCAAGTTATTTAATTTCATGTTCCAGGATAAAAATAATGAGGGGGGGGGGGGATTAAACAATGAGCGGGTAAATGCGGTACACGCGAGTTCGAGCCCTGGCGCCGGGAATGCTGATACCGATCGCCCGTTACTGCGAGCGCCATCGGCCCAGCACTAAGCGCGAACGCGTGCCCCCAATTAATAATAGTGCACCTCAATCCAAAACGAACAAGGAGACTGGAGGGCAAAAGGAGGAGAGAAACGCGCTTAACGCCTACGCGAAAACTAAATGCGCTACCACGCACTAGAAAAAAAATACACATATACAAAACAGTGCACACGCGAGCGACATTTACTGGATACAATATATACATAACGGACCGCTGCGGCAGAAAGCGAGAAAGGAACTTACGCGCCAGCTACCTCAGATCGCAGCCGGGGCGAACGAGAGAGGATATCACGGGCTATCTCTGGCGTAATCGAGCCGCCAGCAAAAATGTGTCAATGACACCTTACGTGGGCTGGGCGAGGCAAGCGCAGAAACTGCAAAAGAGAGACACCCCCCCCCCCCACCGGGATCACAGCGGGAGTCAAAACTAGCGCGTTGGACTTGAGCTAATCCTCCTCCCTCTCGGCAGCAATGTTTGGCGACTACAGAAAATAAATGAGAGAGAGGAACACACAAGAAACTAAGACCTCGAAGCCAAGGCCTAAGTCGCTCGGATTGTGCTTCCCACTCGATAAATGCCACGAATCTAATTTAACCAGCGAGTTAAGGGGAACACGCAAAAATGGCGCGCAGAAAAAGGCTCAGGAGGAAGAGGCACACAGACGGCGCTAGGCAGCTGAACGTTTATTCCGCAGACAGCAAAATATAAGCAGCCAAGGTAGCAGGGAACAAGAGAGAAGAGAATTGAAAAACACATTTACACAAAATGAACAAAAAGCCACAAGATGCAGTGGCACGAGACACCAGCCGACCCGTCTCGAGCAATGGACGGCTTCTACTTCATTCGAACGCTGCTGGTATACATTAGAGCACCCCGTGGCATTCGCCCGCGACCGCTAAATAATTTGTAATACAATTTCTTCTCTCGTGCTGCTTAGGTTCCATCGACGGAACAATGGTTGTTGGCGTGTAGCCGACCTTTAGGTCACATGAGGCACTAAAGAGCGGAAATGTATCTGCCGATAGGTCCTTTGTTGTGCTTCTAGCTCTTGAATCAGACTGGTTGTAGTGCTGCAGTGAGTTAAACCTACGCCACAGCGTTTCTACCGAAGTTTTTTCCAAATGTCTGCAGTCCTTTAAGTGGAAACTGAAGACAGAATGAAGCTGGCCTTCATCGATAAAGTACCGCGTTCTAAACAGACAGACTCCGCTCACCGGAAACGGAGCTTTGTCGCAAGCTAGAAAACGCTTAAGAACGAAATACAGGTGTCGCCACCAGCGGCCGATTTCGGAAAATAGGCTTCGACGCTTATCTTCTCGCGCGGATTTCAGAGGCAACGCTAAACCGTCATTCACTTCAAAACGACGAAAACCAACCAGTCCTTTTGGTAATGACGACACGAGTTTGAATCGATTTCAGGGATTTTTTTTTTCAATCCAGTTTTGGATTTCCTCCGCGATATATGCCTCTTATGCTACTAGAGGGATGTCAACGTAGCCGGGAAGAGAGAAATAATTTTGAATGGTTGGAACTGTCCTCAGTTAGCAGCGCGATGGCAGCCCCATGCATTAAGGATGTGTAAGGTGGGGGGGGGTCTGGAAGCCGGGGAAAACCAGTTATATGGGCAGTGGGGAGAACGTGGGGAGCTGTACTATGCACATTCCAGTGCACAATATGGCGGCGGCCGTGCCACTCTCAAGTTTTTTTTTTTTTTCAGGAAGTTTTTCTTTCTTCTTTACATCTTTCCTGGAACGGCCTTGACGAACCATAGGGGAAGTGGTTACACAAAGGAAGCGTGGTCGGACTGGGGTTGAAAAATAACAATGCCGGTTTCTCCACGAAAAAAAAAAGAAAAAAAGAATGCGGCGAGAGGTGCATACCTGCAGCGACCTGTCAGTAACGCCAATTTCTAACGTCATCTTTCTTGATTAGGGAGTCTTCCAGCCGGTTCTCCGCCCACATTTTCTAAGCTATGCCTTCGCCGACTCTCCTCCTGAAGGAATGTGGCTTTATGCAGGGTGCCATCATGGGCGCAGAAAAATTGCTCGGCCCGGGTAGGCTCGTTTCTCGTGTCATTGACTTTCCAGTATCCCTTTCCCGTTTCTGTTGAACCGCCACCCCGGCTTCTTAAAGAGCAACTCCGGCGTTTTTTTCCCCCCCATTTCGTGGCCTCGATCGGAGAAATTTCTACGGGCAACCTTGCGTGGAACCTTCTGGATAAACGGCTTTTGATACTCGCTACGATTTTACCGAAGGGCAAAAAATCCGAGTTGCTGCACCAGGCCATTCCGGAGAAATATTGACCCAGGACAGTCGTCAGTCTAGCCAATCAACGCGCACACAAGGGGTTTCGTGACAGTTTTTGTGACGTCACTCCCGTTTCGGCTTCCTGGCTTTTGCAATTTCAAAATACTCCTACCCAGTATTTTGAGCAAGTGTTTTCTGTATCCGAAAAAGGGGACCCAGGGAGCGTGATGTGATCGTCAACTCAAGCTGGGCTTCAAGTCAACGCCCTGTGCGCCCGCGGATCACCCTGGCAGTTGTCAGATTAGGCAGCTGGAGAGAGAGCTGCGGTTCAGGACACTGCGTCGACAACAGAAGCGTTCCTGCTTCGTTCTTCGGACAAAATAAAAGAACACTTGCAGGGTGGTTAAAAACTGGTTTGCAGTCCGGACCACTTGGAGCAGTGACACGTGGACAAAGACTCGTCTCCTTCCCTTTCACATCCTATAGCCTGGGCTTCGGTGGAACAGAAAGTTGTCCGGAAGTACGGCCCAACTCTGTTGTCAAGAAAGCGGGCACGCGGGGCTCAGAGTGCCCTAACGCCACGTTGAACAACCAGCGTCATACCAGTCTCCAGGTGGCTTTCGGACAACCGTGCAGCTACTTCAAGGTGAACTCATAAGCAACAACGACTGAGAGCACGCGCGATATCTTAACAGTACGCTGAGATGAACTCCTTCGCCTGAATATTCCAATGCAAACAGTCTACGTGATGTGACAATCCCTGCCACAATGGTCAAGGCTTAGGGCGCACTGTAAGCATATGGAGCCACTACGTCTTTAACAGCAGAAAAATCGACGCGCGACCATAAGTCGCCAATCGCTCGCCGAAGCGGGGTCCACTATCGGCCCTGCCGTCCGTAGTACAGCGGCTGACGCCGCGATCACGCAGCGCGATCGCGAAGGCGTCGAGCACTGCTTACCAGGAATTAACCAGCTCGCTGAATGTTTGGCCGAACGCCTTTATTCAACGCGAAAGTGGAGGTCTCATGATCTAAAAAAAAAAAAACACGAGGCCGTACCGGGCGCTGGTGGCAAGTCATCTTTTGTGAACACAGGCTCGCTCCAAACGGCTCACGTGGCCGCCCATCGGCGGTGCCCTCTGCCACCACCCCAAAGCCACTCTCCATCATATCCTTTTCCTCTGCCCGACGGATCCTCCCCCGCGGGGCCTCGAGCACCTTACCGCTTGGTAGGGTTGGGAGACCCTACTGCGCTCCGAGGACCCGGCCAAGCAAGCCATCGCCACAGGCCGGGCTGCGAGCGTCAGGAGCCTCCGGGACATGAACGTTTGAGTGCACTTGTGGGGGCCCAAAGACCTGCGTGTCCTAAACTCCCCTGTGTCCATTAAAGTTCTCGCCGCCACCAGACGGAATCACCTCTCGTTACCGCGCGCTCTTCGTCGAATTGTCGGAGACTGACCGCGTCCCAACACGCGCCGACGACCACGGCAGGACGACGTCGCCACCTCTTTTGTGCGGCAGCCACCTTGGAAGCACAGACTCGAGGCGGCGGTGGAAGCCGCGTAATGGGCGTCCGTCATCGAGGAAGAGGAGACGCGTCGTCCGCCTTTGGTGGCGAGAGAGCCACAAGCTGCAGCGGCCTGAGAGAAAAGCGTGAACGTGTGTGGGCATTGGCGCGCGCCGCCAAGGCCTTCCGGTGTGCGGCGTCTGACGGGGGCGGAGGAAGAGGCGCCGCCGCGTCTCGCTACACCCGCGGACAACAGCCACTTCACTGCACGGTGGTCTCGCCGGCGGCGTCCATCGCGAAGCGCGGTAAACGAAGCCAGGTGAAGAAGCCATTTGGGTGACTGACGAGACGTCGCCCGGCGGTTAGCAAGCGGTAAAGTGCACCACACGACCGACGGCGGCAATGGCCTAAACATCCTCATCGGTGTTCGCCACCCCCACCTCCCCACTCCGTAAAAAAAAAAAAAAGCTAGGCATGGCCCCTGTAAAGTGTTCAAGTGCGTGTCGCGCACCATGTATCGCAGCGAGCGCAGTTGAACGACGAGTTTGGCCACTTTTGACGCGGCTTGCAGATGATGAGGCGGGGCTGGCTCACGAAAGCATGAGGCCAAAACACCCTCTGGAAGCACTTGCATCGTGCTCCTAGGTTCCGCTTTAGCGCAAAAACGGGCGAGGAGTGCAGCCCGGTTCGCGAGGCCACTACCAAGCGGCGGCGGCAGATCGAACTGTCGACAGAGGAAGCACACAATACGCCGCGCTTGCTCCGGGAACAACCACGAACGAGCGGGCGATGCTTACAATGAAAAAGGCAAAGAACGGATCCCGCAATAAAGAACCGGATGAAGGCGCTTTCTAGTATACTGTGCTCTTAGGGGACAGCAGCAACACGAAGACTAAACAGCAGACCTTGAAAAGCACGGTGGCCACTCAATAATGAGCCTGGTGATATTGGCAGGTAAGGAAAGGGCAGAAAGGTTAGAGCGAATCAAATGGCAAAAATACGGGATTAGTTGCTCAAAATCGGGTAGGCACAAAACGAAGCAATTAATATCACGTACTCTTGTTGCTCAGTATGGGGGTGGGGGGTGAATGACACTTGCGTACACAACGCAGAGGCAATGACAGCGGTGATGCAAGCAAGCATATACGTATATATGTGCTAATATTTACAAATGTGCAAAATGGGACTTGAGGAACGTCAAATCATGCAAACGAGTCGCAAACTATCCGGCTGATTTCTTTTTGCTTTCCAGGTCTCACTTAAACAACTTTCATGTCAGTGAGGTCCAAAGTACCTCAAAAAAGAACTGCACCCATGCCATACGTTCACGGTTTGTCCCTAGAGCTTGGGAATACCACGGGACGCGTGCAGGCATGAAGGTAGCTCCGCGCGAAGCAGTACTGGCTATATTTTTTTTTTCACGTCATTTCTGGAGCGAGCGTGGCGGACCGATAAACTACTGCCACTTCGTTGGTGACATGTGGGTCCAACCCACCCGCATCGGATAGACGCCCCGTGGTGCGCTTCCGTGCTGCGCACCCCTCCCAGATGCCGAAGCGCCCTCGACTTCTGGTGGCCTCTTCGTGCCGCACTTCAAGCGAGAGCCCGATTATTCCAAATTTCCTTCAACATCTTGGATTTGACGCCGGCCCTGGTGTTGTACTAAGTCAGGACCAACCGTCTACGTACCGGAAGCGCGAATATGGGCCTCACCCCTATGGTCTCAGAGCGGTACTACTTAAGGGACGCAAGCGCCAGTTCTGCTTTCGATTCGTCCTCGCTCTCTTAGCTTAATGAGACGACCGCAGCGTTTTCCAGACATGGCCCTGGTTTCCCGGAGGGGAACGAGGACAGGCCCAAGCAGCGCTCCCGAGTGACCCAAGGGCTCGGGTTACGCAGGGACGCCCCTACTCCTGATGACTTTAGTCAGCGGGGATTTCCCTCATGCGATTCTGCTTGAGACTTAGCCGCAGCAGCATATCCCTAGGCTGCCTCACGGTGTAAGAATTCTCTCACTTCGTCTCCCGGGACAGGGTCACCACCATCCCCTTTTCCAGGATCGCTAAATGCGTCGCCTCCTATTCACTGGATTACAGGAGCGCGCTACTACTCTCAGCGTGACGCTGGGAGACATGGCGATGAAGGCCCAAGCTGTTACACGCTGCCCCTCCTCCCAGTGTTAGCCATCCTGGAAGCAAACCTAGTACTCTACAGCCCCATCTCCCGGGTTCGAACCCGACCGCAGCGGCTGCGTTTTTATGGAGGAAAAACGCTAAGGCGCCCGTGTGCTGTGCGATGTCAGTGCACGTTAAAGATCCCCAGGTGGTCGAAATTATTCCGGAGCCCTCCACTACGGCACCTCTTCTTCCTTTCTTCTTTCACTCCCTCCTTTATCCCTTCCCTTACGGCACGGTTCAGGTGTCCAACGATATATGAGACAGATACTGCGCCATTTCCTTTCCCCCAAAACCAATTATAATTATTATTCACAGCCCCGATCATAGACTTAGACTGTGTCCAGGTAGCCGACCCTCCGGTCGACAGCCGACAATTGCGCAAAAGTCAATGCAGCCCATCATTAGTGAAGGTGCTAATGTTCTGGTTGGGGCCGCGGTTCACCATTTCCCAGTAACTGCCAGCCCTGAGGCAGCGTACCCCCTTCAGGGAGCACAGATTAGCCCTATTTTCAATAGGGTCGCCTCGGGCGAGAGCTCACCCGTGTCCTTAGGAACCGAACCTCGGGCAGCCTTCGGCTTGCTTTACAGGCTCGCGCCAACAGAGCCCGGCTGAAGAGACAGAGAACTTGTGCAACACAATCTCCACCCCCGTTCCAGCGCTTTTAAAGCTATCGCGTTAAAAATGCTCGCACGTTCAAGGTCGCAGCTCCCCGAATCCCTCACTCCCATCTCCGAAGACGAAGAGGTCTCCTAGGCCGAACGCGGGGTCCCACCAGGATAAATGACCAGGCACAGATAGGAATCACCTCGACCGAAGAGCAAGAACGCGGTTGGCCAGCGAAAGGGCTAGGCCGCGGGGCGACAGGAGAGAGGGAGCGCATGCTGCGGGGTGTGTGCCGCAAGACGCGTGGGCCGTTCAGAAATGCAGCGGCAGGGACGAACGGGCACTCAAGGCGCGCGTAGAGAGGAGGGTCACGCACATGGGCCCGCTCTGTCGCCAGCGGCGGTGAGCAACCCCGAGGAGAAGGCACGCAGCGGCGCCGCCCCTCGCCGCATCACGGAGGCACCCAGAGCCGAGGGGAGGGAGGGTGTCGGTGGAACAAGCGAGAAAAACGAGCGCCGCCAACCTCGTTTCCGCCTCGAAGCGGAGCCAAGGTACACACGCGGGGCAGCCCTCGGGAGAGGGGGGAGCGTAGGCCGAGGACGCCGGAGGCAGCGCAGTGCTACCTGCGCGCAACGCGAGCGAGCCGAATCAAGTACACACAGCGGAAGGGAGAGATCAAAGCAGGTCGCAACGATCACACACGATACTACGCGCGGGAAATCGGCCGATACACCTCACTCACTCGCCCCCCCTTAAAGCACCCCAGCAGCTTTTTCCCTGAAAGGGGAGGGGCAAGCACACACGAAAATAAAATATGAATCACGGCGCGGTGAAGGACGCGGCGTGAATGCGGTTCCGAGCGACCGTCTTCCAGCGAGTGGATGAATGAAAACTCGCTCGTAGTAGGCAGGGTGAGAGGAGGAGGAGGAGACGGGGTCCGGCCAAGGCCGAGCGCGCCGCTGCACTGCGACAGGCCGACGTGTTCGCGGGTGAAAAACGGGAGTATTTGCCCACCGCCGGCACTTGTCGTCCGCTGCAACCGACGGCGGTGCGAGCACGGGACGTAGCGGCGAGCTTTGCAGAATCAGGCCAGCGAGTCGCCACACCCGGGCAACAGGGAAAAAAAAGAAAGGAGAAAGACGAACAAACGATGGCAGCCTTGGAGCCCGCTCGCTATGCGACCGCATCTTCCTTCGATGCGCACACAGCGATTAAGCGCAGATTAATCGCACACAGAAGCGGAGCGCCCGAGAGCCAGTTACGAGTAAATCGGAAGCTAACAAAGCTAAGGAAAAGGATGGCTTGTGTTCACACGTTTCGCGGAGTACGGGGCATTTGCAACGGCAAAGATACGCAGAGTGTGGCAGGTCACTCTCGAAGTGTTAAAACCGTCTAATTCAGACGCGCGAAAACTGCCGAACAGATCGGCAAAGCGCTGTCAGCGGAAATCCAGTCTACAATCTGCTCGCGGGGGCGACTCCTATTCTTTCGGCGGACTAGTTTGCTGCAAGTCGGCAAGTTGGAAAAAAATGCACGAAAAGACGACGGGGAGGGGGCGAAGAGAAAAGCCCGAAAAACACACAAAGGATTGCGCTGTGTGTGCGTGCTTCTTTCGTCGCCTGTCCTCGTCTTAACGCGTCTTTCTTTATCGAAATTTTATATCTATTTATGCCTGCGTTGGCTCCACACTTACAACTGTTTCCCAGTTACCATCCCACAGCGGAAAATCTTTAGTGGTACACACATTAAATGAGTTCGAATCTCACCACAAAGAACACACGTGACTGAGCAGGGGTATGATAATAATAACAATAGACCTCACGCCCAATGCCACGGAAGAGTGGGCAGCAGTAACCCCACCCCCAAACTTTGTGGTCACATGGCAATAGAAGGTGCATTCTCGAGACTACACACACACCCCTCCACATGCTCTGCGAACACATACCTTCGTGGAACAAGACTCAGCAGGCTGCCTTCTCTGAACCTCATTGGTACCGTGATCCCTCCCCCCCCCCTAACTTTTTTCCCCCTTCGTGAACACTCCATAGAGCCTAGTAGGCATTTTGGTGAAACTGGCCGCGGACACCTCCCACGCACACCTGCGGACAGGAAACGGGCCGCGGCCGGTGGACGTCCGGCCCAAGGCACCGGAGGGCCGCTGCGTGCACGGGCCACTGTAGTTCCTGCACGGCCCGCTGCGGGCGGACGTCCGCCTCGGGAAGACGGGGGCTGACGGTTCACCACGTCCCACCGTCTCTTCTCACGCGGACGGGGTAGGCCACCGCGCGGACAAAAGAAGGGCGGAGTCACCCGAATCCCATAGTACTAAGGGTAGCCGGAGTTTTACAACCCTATTTTTTTAAACAAATTCTCAATCCAATATATGACTACATTCTTTGCCGGCCGATCCCAGCAATGACGACGGCTCGACTGCGCTGGTGCAAAAGGTGAAAAAAAGTATCGGGTAGGAACAGCCCGAACACCACGACAGACCAGCGGGCCCGCGTCGGGCTTTCAGACTCACGCAGAAGCTCCCGAAAGGTCGCCCAGAAAAAGGACATCGAAACCAGCACAAAGCAGTGCACATCCGGACAATGGCTCCCTACTATTATCGTGATGCACGTGTCACGCGAGAATGGCGAGAAACAAAGCTGGCATCACGGGCATCCAGCTAGTTGTACAAGACTTTGCAAGTGCAAACTATAGGAGCCGATGCCCATGCTCCCAGGATCGGTGCAGCTAAGAAATTACACTAGAGCTAATAACGAAGAAAAAAAAACGCAAGGATATTTTTTTTTTCCGCTGCGGCTCCGTCGGGACGCTTCACACGCCCACTACGAGTCACACAAATAGAAAAAAAAATACGATGCAAATACGTTCGTTGGGACGATCAACGGCTGTGGGCGCCGCCGGGTTACCAATAAAGCTCCGCGAAAAACGAGGGACTAGTACCCCACTAAGCACACACACACACACCGCGCGGTGGTGGTGGTAATAGAGGGGGAAGCGAAAAAAAAAAACGAGTGGCGACTTCATGCTGCACTTTATCTCTCGTTCACCCAAACACCCACGACGAGCGGCGTCACGCGCCGCGGGCCCGCGCACACACAGGAAGGCGTTTTACATTCCAGCCGGCCTCCGTCACGCTATCCGCAACAAGCTGGAGCTGCAGGGCTACAACAGCGTCGCCCTGCTCTTCGGTAGCGGGTGGTGAAGCTCCGCGCCCCCACCCAGTTAGTGGCGCGCTTCTCTCTCTCTCAAACTGCAGCCACGTCAGTGCGCTTGGTCGCTGGCTTGGTTTTCCGCCGCCGCCGCCGCCACAAGGCGTCATCACAACTGCCCTGGGCACATGCATCGAGGCACCCCAGGCCAAGCCTCCACCGGCTACCTGCACGATCTGTTACAAGTGGTGACCGCTCCTGCAGCTGCTGCTGCGAACGGGAAAAAAAGACGCACCACCCGCAAACGCGTGGCTATACTTTGACTGCCTCCCCGTCAACGGCCCTTCGCAAGCCGGACAGTTCGAAGCGAATTTCTCCACAAGCGCGAACACCACGACACGGCATCGGCGCCGCGGCACAACACCTGTCACGATCGGCGCCAAACTTGGTGTAGCGAACGAAACCTCGCGCCGCCTTTCCCTTGAGACAGACGCCAGCTACACAGCTTGCGATCGCAATCGAAGGAGTAAAGGGGGGGTCCCTATCTTAAACACCCGGAGAATGAATGCAAAGTAACTTTTGATGAGCGCATCAAGATTTGGCCGAACGCCCATCACAGCCGGGGGAGCCCGTTTCGCGCCACCTCCAAACGGCAGGCAACTCGTTTCCAAGGTTCGCAAAGACGCCTCGCGACCTCAGCCGCGCCGACACTGGCCGTATTCGACAGACCTAGCCAGGAGGAAACACGCACGGAAAGCAAGTAATCAAGCGCGGCTTCTTCGGGTGCCGTCTGCCTCGCTTCTGGCGAGTTCATCCGCCCTCCGAAAAAAAATCGCCCGTTACCCCGAGCGCGCAACTGCTCGCTCAAGGCCGCTGGCGCCTTCGCTCAATTTCGGTTCCTTCTTCCCTTACGCGGCGTGTGTCACTCAAAAGGGTGATCGAAAGGGCGCACTCGCAGGCGCAGGCACGAGGCGAAGGAGCAGCGGCCACGACGGCTTCGCCCATCGGGGAAAAAAGAAAGCCGGGTGGCAATTAAAACACACGCGCGTGTCGCAGGAGAAGAAGATGCGCTGACGCGCACCACAGAGAGATCAAGGGCAGTCGATCGAATACGCGGGAGGTGCGCGAACCCTTGACCTCCGCGGTGCCCCCCCTTCTCGCCGCGAGGTCGGCCCCCAGGGCACCACCGCCGGTGGGGGTTGTAGGGACTCCCCAGGGGCGCCGATGGTCGAGCAGCAGCTGCCGTGTCGGATCGCGGCGTGGCCAGCTGTTCGGCCGATGAGGGGGGGGGGGGGGGGGGGGTGCAAGAGGGCGTTCGTATAATCTACAAGGCCGCTGGCGTACGCGCTGCAACAACCGGTCGACTGGCGGGACCACACCAGCTTCGAGGAGAAGGTGGCCTGCCGCTGCCTGCCGCCGACATTGGTAGCGCTTCTCCCAAGGCGGAAAGCGGCGACACACGCGAACATTTAAAAGCATCGCGACTGTGAGAATAATAACTTCGGTTAATATTTTTCCAGGTAGTTTCCATGAGGAACGAATCTAGCCTTATAAAGGTAGGCACGACATCACAGTGGTGGATGTGCTGTACACAGCGGCCCTGCGGGTGTATACGTGCTACCAGGCAGACGGGGGATGTCATCAGATTGCGGGCCCAAAAAGAACTTCCGAATGAGCTTCAATGATGAAACATCACTTGATGGCTTTCAAACCTTGCAACCATGTGAGTGGTCCAGTGGACGGGTTCAAATACAGAGCTATCACGTAATGCCCAACGCGTGCCGAAATGTGAGAGCAATGTGGTTGTTGCTCTTCTTTGGAACATTAGGCACGGTGGTGCACAGTAATGATGCCCATTATTTGCTAAGATATATGACTACAGATATATGCCACTAGCATGACAGAAGAAAAATAGCCCAACAGGTAACCCTTGTGACGGTTCTGATTTAATACAGTGACCACTTTGCTAGGTGGCACACAACTCTGGTGAAAAATAAATGTAATGAGTGCGGTGCACCCCCCCCCCCCCCCCCCCCGCAAAAAAGAAAAAAGAAACTTCACCCTGCGATTGGCCACGAAAGAAACAGCTGCAGCACACGGACACACCAATCCTGTACTAGCAGTGAATTGTACACAAATGTGGCGTCACTATATCGATGGACATGGCAGACAAAATGTGTGTAATGGAATCATCCCGACGTGATCAAGGTGGCTCCTCATTGACCTACATTCTACATTGAGGCAGCAGTTGTTTATGACCACATAAAGTGTGAAATCTTGAAAGGACACGGTGTCATTTGTATGCACATTGTACACACCCAGGTAATCTTCAGGTGCCCAACAAGACTGCCACGCAAACTGCGCAATCTGGGCTGGTATTACGTTTCTACAACAGATTCTATGCTATTTCTGAATTTCCCGCCCTTCAATGCCTGAAGTGATGCCACGCCCACGAAAATTAAAAAACGGAATCCTTAATAGGAGGAATCGTTACATTATACCGACTCTGCTTGCTTCCAAAGTTGAAAGGCACAAAGCTAAGAGGGCAGAGAAATCATGCAATTCCATGCAGCACTCACCCAGTGGACGTCCAAATCATCTGGCTCTATGACCTGCCCGCAAAAAAAATGTCACAAAGTGGTCAAACACCCACATCTGCACCACTGAGGAAGCAAGGGAATGTTTCCAAAACGCTTTGCAGAGCGGCTTATGACAGACTGTGATTGATTTCAGTTTTCAGGTGTGTGTCCTGTTTGCCAAGATTAACCTGCGAAAAATTAGTGAAGTGCAGTGACTGGCTGTAGAATGACATATTCATGGAATGCAAAGTGCAAACAAGTGACAGCACTGCCGCCCCTGTTTGCGTCAAGGATGACTTCAACCAGAGATAACTCGACGCATTAGGAAATGACTAAATTACCCTAAGCACAATACAGTTCCTGTTTTCAGAATTTGCGGACACAACATAACAGGTGACCAGCATGATCACTGGCACAGTTGTTTTCTTTTTTTCAAATACTTCAAAAAAAAAAAAAGCCTCAAAGCAAGATCTCCATCATTTGACAGTTCTACACACACGATATCGATACAATAAGGAGCAAACATCTATAGTTTAACAAAGGCCACATAAATAATTAGGGAGTTGAAAGAGTCCACAATTTCTTTAAGTTCAATAAATGAACTTTACACCAGTCTGAGCCAATGGCTTTTGCAAATAAGGAGTTAAAGTGCAAGCCGTCCATTAGGCGAGCCATTCGGCTACACAACTAGTCGGGACATGAGCCAAAAACAAAAATATGCTAGTTGTAAGCAACTTAACGAAAAAAAAGAAAAAACAATAGCAGCTCCAAGGGTGAAGCTTTATGTCCGTTAAGTTTCAGCACAAAGACCCAATTTATGGATTCAAAATATTAGACGCTCCTGTGCCAAATGAAGTAGCGACCCAACACTTAAAACTGAACACATGCACTGATGCTATGGTACTGCTCAGCACTTGCACTGCAACTAAAATTATCACCCACACGATGCGAAACCTACTAAATGAAATATTTAAAAAAGAAAATATTTGCACACGGATAAATACAAGCATATGTAACTATTGCCCAGCAAGATGACTTTCGTGTAAAACATATGATGTCAATCTAGAAGATAACCTTTTCCTACTTACACTTTGTGCAACAGTAAATGTATACAAAATGCTTGCTGCACTTGTTTAGAGACGGCACCCACTAGAACTGCACATGCTTATAAGGTCGCCATGCGGTTATGAAGTCAGCGGTGTTGATGTGTCAAAATGTCTTTCGTCAATTGGCAATTCTTGCTCAAGTCGTGCTCAAACACAAAGAAGAGGGTTTATCACTAATAGCATGGCCCATTTCTTTCTAGATGGTTCAGTGATTTAACAACAGCTCGTTCAGAGCTAACACCTAAGCTGACACCACAAGGTGACATATCACTACGGTCTACTTCCAACCAGCACACGTGTACCAAGTGACAAGAAAGCAACCCTGATGTGAGTACATTTACAAAACAATGAGTATTCCCTGCAATGACAAAGTTACAATGCTTACAGGGTGACAGAACAACATGCTGTCGAAAGATGCCTTTATATCCGAGGGCCTAAAATCTGAACATTTACAGCTGTCACATCTGTCGTTCAAGATTGCAACAGGCGAAATATGTTGACTGTTCACATTCTCCGCTTTCCAAACTAGTCGATGCAAGCAGAGAGGGCTCCGCAAGAAACGATGTCTGGATGCCCAATGAAAAAAAAAATGTGGACAGTGCAGTGAAAGAATACCCTGACACAAACACGTGTAGCCAAAGGTAAAAGAAAAGCTTTTTGTACAGTGGTGCCGCTAGCTACAAACCCCTACAAACCACACAAATAAGTGCATGCTACCGAAGCTTGAAAGTGCACATACCAATTATCAACCTGTAAATGACTGCACAGTGGCCGCTCGTGCGCTTGTTTTTAGATAGAGCCTGGGCATTTCCGTGCCAGCAGCACAAACTCAATTTACAACATAAGATTTACAACAAAATTTCCACTCTCAAATTTCGGCCCTTGTTAAGGTCACCAGAAAACTGCCTGCTGCTTTGTTCGCAGGTGTGCAATGCGTAACGAAGGTCTTGTGGGATGGCTAATCTGATGGGCAGGCCCAAATCAGCACGTACATATGAACTTGCTACATTACACTGTTCTGCGCCCAAGAATGACACAAGATTTTGACAAACTAATAGTAACATTAAAATAGAATGTGTTTTGCCCTTGTCACATCAATATTACGTGGAAGTGTTGTTTTTATGCATGTAGAACACATGCTAGAGTTCACTCAGCAAAAAATAAAAATAAAAAATGTGTCCGCACTTTTTGTTGCACCTAAAACGCGGAATAAATAAGAGGTTACTCACGTCTCTTTTCCTTTTGTTCGCTATACCTGAAAATGGACAGAAGAATGGAAGAGAAATGGACAGTGAGACAGTACTCAGCACAGAGCTTGGTGTTAAAGCTGAGAAACAATACTTACAATAGAAAAGAATAAAGCTAGAAAAAGGAGGGAAACAAACAAACAATGTTGGAACACGCCTTCTTCCCTTGCTTGCTTTCTTGTACAGCCATTCTCCGCCTCATTCTATTGCTTTTCTTTCTTTTCTCGCGCTGTTTGCAGATTCATCCGGCCGTTTGCACTTAATGATGTTTTTCAAGCTTCAGAATAAAGGATATTTGCACAATAAAATTGGCCAATTCTGAGGAGCTAGCTTCTCAGTAAAAGCCGCTGCACTTGCAGTGGCCTGCTGCGAGACATCCGAAGACTGCAAAGTTTTACCTCTAAATGTTTCCAATGTTTATTAGGTTATTGGTATGACCGTAATAAAGACAAAACTGCATCATGAATTCTCGCATGGCATTAGTTACTAATTACTTTAAGAAGCACCAGCAGTAGAGCTTGCAACACAGTCATAACAGCCACTCAGCACAACCCAGCTACAGCTCCCTCCAAGCTCTATTTTAAATACTCGTGTTCCATGTTAACCATGTAAAATATTGAACAAAGCACTGATATCAATCGCTGAGCACTATGCTTGTTCATTTCGAGGTGATCACGCAACGTTCTAGTTATGCATGGCAGTAAGAAGAAATATAATGCCAACCATGCCACCACAAGCATTAGTTTTCGTTGCAGCAAGAGAAAAATAATCAAAGCACAAGGACGTCTCTGGCCCCAAGGAACAATATCTATTGTATAATGCAGCCACTGCATCCCCCACACTTCTCCCTCTGCCTGTCAGGTGATGTTCCCTCAAACTACTGCAATGCCAAGCAGGAACCCCATGGCAAGTGCAACAAAGTGGTTCTCCTAGCTTTCACTCACTGTCCCTGAACAGAACACGAAGGCCTTCACAACTCTGCCTGCATTAGATTACAAACTACACTTCCTGAAACAAAACTTGTTCTGCTTCGTTCTTATGCACTTTGCACATACTTCAGGCAGATATGACCCGCTGCATTACCATAGTGGTTAGGACACCTTGCTGCTGTGGACAAGGTCTCAGGATTGAACCCTAGATGCATTTTAATGAGACACAAGTGGCCGAAATTAATCTGAAGCCCTTCGCCACGGAGATTGCCACAACCAGCATGCAAGCTTCAGAATTTTAATCTTCACATACCATGCAATTCTAGACATTTTCCTCGTGCACAAACTACTCGAAACAGCGAGAAAACCCCCCTAGCTTCCGACAAACATACAAGTGATGGGTACAGTTCATCTCCTGTTATAGTGTGCCCACCAGCTTAGGTAGCTTAGGTGGTATATGTGTAGTTTTTCATATATCGGATTTACCAGATTATAGCCCACAGAAACGAATTTCGACTCAAAAGCTTTTTAGATTGTCAGCAAGCAGTATACACTCGATAACCAAAAATTTTGTAAAGCAGTAAAGCTCTAAGCCTCTCACTGACCACATGGAAATCAGTTCTAAAATTCTTCAAAATAAGTCCCCAGGGTTGTTCGCGTAAAACAATTCAAGCGCGTCGGAATCAACGAACAGCTCATCAGTGTCTTCATCGCTTTTAGAATCTGACACCGCCGTTGCAGCTGTTTCTAATACGACTTGCATGCCGTTGACGACATCTTGGACGCAGTCACAGCACAAAGCGTTACTACGTCACCACTGGCGTCCTTGAATGAGATTTTGCCACTCTGCTCAAAATTCCAGGCAAAATTCCACCGCAAGCAGCATTCGCTTGCCTATCCAGTATATGGGAGCTAATTTCACTATGCGATTTGTCGCCGTAAAATGTTGCAGGCAAAATGGGTGACATTTTTTTTTTTACTTTGAAAGCAATGCTAGGCTTCTTTGTCTGTGAAAAACAATCTTTAAAAAATTAAATCATATATAGCAAGTCCACACCTATAGATACTCCGCAGCACGTGAAATTTAAACTTTGAAACATGTACAGTCCGCAGACTATAGTCCGGAAAATATGGTATCGGTAGCTGCAATGCGAAAGGCAACCCTCAGTTTGCACAGAACTTCTGTTCTTTCTGCAGAGAAGTTAAAAATTTCTTTTGGGCATTATTCATAGCAAAGAACCCTATTCGGAACAAGAGAAAAAGTCTGCTTTTCATTCACAACTATGGAGTAAATAATGGTTACATGTGCATGCTAAGTTAAGTTCCCTTTCATACAGCTGCCATATGTACACTTCTGTGTGATCTCTCTTGTGCACATGTGAGCTTCTATGCGATCTGCAGCTAAATATTTCGTTAAAAAAAATTGAGGCTATGAGCTAGATACATTGCGCAGTCGCGCAATTAAAAAAAAGAAAAAAACACTTAAGGAGAATTTGGGTATCGCTACATAGACAACTACAACTGTTCTGACACGAGCGGACAGCAACAGGTACTTCCTGCATACAACAAACTAAAAAAACAAATCGTATCCCCACCTCTGCTTGTGTCCGGTGGTAGTAACCGCTGCTGAGCTGCATTGCCATATTGGAAGTAGGCGGGGTCATTCGATGCTATCGGTTCTGCACCAGGAAAGTTGCCGAGACCATCCTGCATTGCAAAAGAAAGACGCATGTGGATGGCAGAGTACAAAAAATGACCAAAAACCAAAGTTCAGGATCAGTGCGGATGAATTTGTTCTGAAAAAATCACGCACATTTCTTTACGGGGTGGCAGGGCCCAATTGATTCTTAAATATTTTATCCAGCTGCTACTACAAGGCTTAAAAATTTATACGAGCAGTTATGCGCATTTAAAAGCCTCGAGCAGGACAGTAATCACAGCTATAGATTTAGTTCTGCACTGCAAATAGCAAAGCTAGAGGTGAATGCACTCCTGAGCATCTGAAGAAATATCACTGGGACAAAATGGCTTCAAGAAACAAAGACATCAACCAACACATTCAAGTGGCAGTAAAATGACATGTGGCCACAATAATCTGTCTACACATGTGCATGATGCTCAGAAGAGCACAACAATAACCGCAACACATTAGTGGCCTATATTCAGGTGTCAGTTTCTTCATCTGCTCTGTCCTCATCAATCACCGCCTGCACTTTTATACTCAAAGGTTTCGCCATTTTAATGAGTCTGTCCTCCCTTTATAAGCACAACGAGCAACTCAACACAAAGCATTTTTTCTTCCACACCAAAATAAGATCCAGCATTACGGAAAGAAAATTACTTGCTCCTCAGTTTATTCAACATCAGGTTATAGACGAAGGTGCACATCATACCGGCAATAAAAAAAAAATGACGCCTGCATTGTGGCGACTACAACACTGGAAGCCATGGTTGCAGTGACATAACAAACATTTAGAGAACACAAGTCTGCCTTCAAATGCACGAATAATAAAAAAACAGCTGTTGGCTGTACTAATTTTACTGACTTGTGAAAGTAAGTGATAGTAGTCTGCCAAGCACAATTTCTACAATGCCAAGGCAATCACGATCATTTCCACAATAAGCTTGTGTTCTCAACTTCACAACAGAACCTTCCACAGTCCACAAGACCGATAACACGGTGATTTCCGCAGTGATCAACCATCTCGTTTCAGTCTGTATACAACTGAAAAGTAACCTACACTCATGTAGTCGAGGACGCGCCTAAATCATTATTAATCATAATTTTATTCCCAAAGCTATAAAGCTGAAGTGTTTTTCTCTTGAAAACTAACGGCACCGTAGAAAGCGTCGCACTTTTCACGAGCATGGCGTTCGAAACTTGCCATAACGCGCAGCAAAGATTGCAAAAACGAAAGGCAAACACTCACCGGTTGTAGCGCGTCTTCCCCTTGTGTGGCGTAAGGCATTCCATAAGGCATTTCTCGACTTTTTTCTGAAAAGGCAATTGCGGAACGATTACGTACTCGCAACGGCTAGACAGACCGTCTACGGATGCAGCTGCAAAGCAAATTCGCAACTAGGCGCAGTGACCGAGAACGCCAATACATGATCCACTTTTTATTCACACGAAAATTTCCGCTCCGATCGCAGAAAATGCAAACCCGTGCAAACGCACGCGCCACAGCTAGCACGAGGCGTGTTTGTAGGACGCCACGAGAAACCGTCCAAGCGGGTAACTGACAGAGGATAACGCCCACTCTTCTGGTGCGATTCTACTACTCTAACAAAAAAGCAGTCAGCATGCGGCACACGGCCGCATGCGTACGGTTGCGATCAAAGCCGAACGGCTAGAAAAGTGAAGTCTACGGACTGTCAAGTGTAAACAACAAAACCCTGCTCCAAGCACGCCATCCACGCGCGCAAAACATGCACCAAAACAAAGCCCTGAGATCCGTAACACACAAACGAAAGCATTTTCCGTTACACGCCTAGCTAATGTGAAGCTCCGCGCCAAATAAAAAAAAAAATGTGTTTCGCTATCCACTGTCTCCTCCAAGCGGCGTTGGGAGATCCCGACACGAACAGCCGACCTGACCGTGTCTCTACCGAGACAACGACACCAGATGACCCGCTCTTTGGCTGATGCCCGCTTTTCTAGACAAAACCCCGCCTAACGGACCGATTCGTGATGGTTTTCTGCGTCAATTAACAGGTTTTCCTTCGCTAATACGTTCGTTAAGCCTCACTGGTGATGCTTTTGTCCGCAGAGAGCGTCTTCCTAGCAGGCACCGTCCCAGCATCTCTACAGAGGGTTGCGCTAATCCATTAGGCATGCCAAGGAAATATTAAACATTCGGCTACTCACCAGGCTGTTTATTCGCTATCTTATTGAAACAATTTTGAAACACTTCATACAAATGCATTGGCTCATCGTCGTTTGTCGCCATGATAACACCAACATTGACACTCTCGACCTAAACAAGTGCGAGAACCGTAGTAGAGGTCGCTGCTGATGGAAAAAAGTTCAAAATGGCGTCGAAAGATTTTTTTTCGTTTTTATTTGCAATGTGGTTTCGGTTCAGCTCATATTCAGAATTGTTATTCGCAAATACAATTTTAATTGCAAAAAGTTAATTTTATTTTGAATTATAAATTTGTTTTTTATTTCAAAAAACATACAGTACAACGAACGTTTTAAAAATTTACAAAACCTATAAACCTTTAAACCAAAAATACATTCATTTCGATAGCCTAAATATTACACTGTGTTGCATTATAGTTTTTATAATAATAAAATTTTCACTCAAAGAGTAAGTAAGGCAGCAGCTGTTTGAGGACACTGCTCATTACACTATTTCATGGACATGGAGGTAGGGCAACAACTCAGGGAAGTTTGCCAATTCGAGCGACAGTTCAGGATGAAACATTCAGCACTTAAGCATTCTTTTAAAAAGTTCAATTCTTATCTCCTCTCACTATTATTTTTTCTTTGGCAGTATCCAGACATGTGAAATCATGATTCACCGGATACGAACCACTACCAGTATCAGCATCATCCTGTCGCTCAAGTTACCTTACTTCAGACTTTTAGATTGCATCGTTGGTCCAGTGTCAGCGGTGCTTTGGTGCATGGGTTAGCGGACAACTTCCAAGGTGTTTTTACCGTGCAAGCGATTTGCCACTGTGGTGTCTTCGGGATGCCTTTCACTGATGCATATGAATTTCCAAGCGACAGCGATCTAAATGTTGAAGAAGTCAACATATCGACGCCTGCATTACGTGCAGGGGCATATCACTTTGGGAAGTACTGCGATGAGCAGAGCAAGGTAGTGTCGTGCACCAGCGGTTTCGCGTACGGTTATTAATCGCAAGAATTTTCATAGTATTGCATCGAAAATCCAACAATTTATGTTGCATACTATGTAGGTTGTGATGGAACCTTGAAACTCTGGTTGTACAATCCACGAATAAATAGTTTGCATTAAACGTGTTATAACGGCCTTATGTGACCTTCCGCTTCACGAAGGCCGAAACCGGTGTATTGACACGTCTAGGGCATTTATAATGGGCAGAAGCGTTGAAAATGTGGCTTTTAATAGAGGAAAAAAACTAAGCATAAGTATTTGCAAACCTCGGCGAACGATTAGCGGCTTTGCCGAAGTGCGTGAGGGGATGTCTTTTAGAACTGCCTGAAGTGCTCGTCGCTCTTTTGCTGATGAAAACGCTGGTGCGTTCATTTTTTGAGCAAGTTCAGTGCGACGATAAGTGCGCATGCACCAAATGGTCATATTTCGGTTACATATCCTCACATAACCAATCCTATTCATTTCCAGGCTCACCACAAGTCTGAGGATGTGAAGCGATCTTGATTCAAACCGAATGTGCTATGTGTTGCGACAGTTTCTGCTTGAGCATGCAAATGTTCCATATTATTCTTTCTTTCATGCCATACGGACAAAAAGATAAAAAAAATTAAATTTTAATGTCATTTCAGCGATGGCACATGAAAAAAAAATTGTTTGCTTGGACAACATGTTCTTGCCATCCCGAGAACTTGTTCACTTTACCCTGGTTGCATGTTGACTAAAGTAGATATTTATATTCATGTGTAGCCCCAAATGACATGTCAAGCGATTCGAACTGCAGTTCCAATACTGCAGTTATCGGGGATCGGGCTAGTGTTATTCTGTTTTCCTGTTCTTTGTGCTAAATATGACGAGTTTCAAGAAATGTATGATGTTATAAAGCCAGTACTTTTTACTCTTTTGTAGCTATGAGAATTGCGTGCAGAAATCATGGCTAGTAGCCAGTTTGGGGTTTTTACATTTATTGGCCTATTCAAAACACATGCCAGTCCTTGTAAAATATTTGTGGAATGGAATTTCAGCTCTGTTGAAGGTATTTTCGATCCTTTCGTTATATTCTCATTTTGAACTTTATTCCAAATGTTTGCAGGGTAACGAGCTTAGTGATAACTAAAATGTGTGTGTTTCATGTTGCCTGAAAGATAAATTAAATGCAAAACATAAATGGCAGCTGTTGAAAATGGAAGGCTTTGTGTCCATGTGACGTATCATAAATGTTCACTTTGATAAGATGATGTCGACAAGCTTATAGTTGTCCTCGTGATGTCTGTTTTAGGAGTTTATGCTTTGCCGGAGGGAGGAGAGTGATCCACGAAAGTGCCTTGCCGAAGGTCGGGAGGTCACCAAGTGCGCCCTGGATTTCTTTCGCAAGGTGAAGAAAGCTTGCCGCCAGCAGTTCGATGACTATGCACACTGCCTCGAGTGGAGCAGCAGCGAAATGGAATACCGCCAGTAAGTTGAAATGAACCAAACTTATGATCAGAGAAACCTTGGACCAGTCTTCTTGTGAGCATGGCAAGGCAACACACTTAATATGTGGAGTACATTGTGCATAGCTCAGCCAAGTATCGCTGTCTCTTTGTGGTTTTTTGTAGTCACAAAGTGGAAAGCTCTTTCCCTTGCAGGGTTAGGCTTTCTAGCACTTTTGTATCTGTGAGGTCTGGTCATCCAGCTCCAATGGTGCATGGACACTCGTATATATTTGTCATCAGTTTAACATTTAAATGTCATCAGCATGAAATCTCATTTTATTCAAACCACAACCAAAATTTATTAAGGTAAGCAAAAGCTGTCCTCCTAATTCTATTAAAATCAGCTTACTTTCAATGGAGGGTTTTTCTGCTTCACCTACACTTCTGCTCCCATGCTGCCACTCCTGACCCACACTCTCTGAAGCTTTACAGTTTTCTGTAACTTGTAATTGTTGTGAGTGCGCAAAGGGAAGCCACTGGACACTCAATAATTATCACAGGTACGAAACTATCAGTGTATTGTTAGCGGGCGCTTGAGAATGAGGGCAAGAGCAGGGTCACTTGGGCAGTGTGACTGAACCAGAATATGCTTCAATGAAGTCATATTTGCAAGTGCTAAAAGTAAGGCTGGCATACTAACTTTTTGGACCATTAACCAACCACAACTTTGAAGAGAAGAAGTCTGGAAACAGGGGAGCAGCGTGGTCCCTGTGGACACTTCTTCTTGGCAGTGACAGGTTGCTTAGTCGTCCGTGTTATTGGTTAGTGTGGCATTTGGTGTTGATACCTCCTACTGCACATGCACCTTCTTCTCTGCCTTGCCTGATCATTCACATACTCAAAGTAGATACCTGAAGCACTTGCTGTGCCAAGAAGTCTGGCATGTTGCACCTGCCAGTGGGCATTGCTGAATACCTGCCTCAACAACTGTTGTTTTTGGCAGAAAGCAGTTGGCAGTAGCCTTGTGCAGAGAATGGTACCACCCTCTCCACATCACTGGGAACATGCACCATGCAACTGTCTGGAAGGCTCTTTATCTTTCTAGATGGTTTGTTCTCTTGGTGTTTGATTAATGGTGTCTTGTACACTGAAGGGAAGATGGGAAGTTGGTTGTGTCAAGGTTGTGCTTGTGCATTCCCTAACCTGGGGGATAAAACCATCTGATGCACTGCAGAAATAAAACGAGGCAGCTTTGCATTGCTAACCACCATTCCAGTGAATTTATGCTGTTAATGTGTGTTTGGTTGAGTATACTTTGTCCTTTGAGCGAGGTGACCTAACTTTGGTGAGAGGTGCTTCAGCATGTCATCTGTGATACACTGACAGACAACCCATGTTCAGTGGGCTACCTCGATCAGGAAACACTGTTGCAAATCAACCCGTCAACCACCATCAGTGAATATGCACTACACTATGCTGTGTTTCATACATCTGGTGCAACGCTGTCAAAGCTAGCACTCTTGTTTGCGCTGCCTGCATCCGCGGCCAAAAAGTAGTGCTTTGCTTGTGTTGAACGAAACACAGTAAATACTTTGCCTGCAGGCTTACTACATGACAAATTTGTTATGAGCTTGATTAAATGCACTGTTATTGCAGACGACACGCTGTCGGTTTCCGGTGGCTTAGGCCACTCGGCCACAGATTAACCGCGGAGTAGCACGGCTCCCTTTATTTTTCTGTGTGGACTACTTCCTTACCTTTCACAACGTCGCACCTGATATATGGAACGGGAGTATAGAAGTGCTAATGTCCCTGGAAGAAGTGCCCCGCATTTTTGAACTCGCAGAGTACTTATTGCAGTGCCAGGTGAATATGCACTGTGTTGCTATTTATCTTTTGCTGCATTAGAATGGCGGATAATGTTTGCACTGTTTCTCCGTGAGTTGAAAACTTCTATCTAGCACTGCTCTGGCATGTGTGCTTAACCATGGCTATGTTCTGGCTGAAACAAAGGCTCATTTCTCCAGACATTTAAGCCCTGTTTAGCGTTGTCACACCTTCTTGGGTACGTGCAAAGAGGGTGTGTGCCATCTCGAAAAGCAAACAGTGGAGACAAATCCTTGGTGCTCCAGTACTGGCTATGGGTCTCGATCCAGGAAGAGCCACATCTCCAGGAAGGCACCAGACGTCTTAAGGATTTGAAGACGCCTCGCACGCAGTTGATAGAATTTCTGTGGCAGAGAACTTTAGACAGTCTACTTCGTATGCAGGCACTGATTGCTGCATTTTACAGCGCTATAACTCTTGGGAAAATGTCGGCCTTCCGTCAGAAATCCAGGGTGTTTTTTGTTTTTTTTAAAAGGACTGAAGTACTCATACAAGCCTCCATATGGAAACACTAGCTGCGAGCTATGGTTCACCAGACACAGAAAATTTCAAGTGAGCCTCAGGAATCATGACCAAAGCCGTTGGAGTAGATTGCCTTGAGCAAGCTGTAAGCCATGGACTGTAGACCAAGCTATGTTTTCAGGTGTCTGTCTCATAGTTTGTTTCTTTTCACTATGGTTCCTGAGCACTTTCACAGCAAGCAAAAGCGAGGATGTGAAATTTGTTTCTTGAAGCACATGAACACTTAATTCATGATAATGTTTGGTGTTTAGTGACCGCCTACAATACAATACAATATACAATGGTTGGGAGATAAGAGGCTCGTTAAGGCACATGTATGAGAAAAATCTAAGGAAAGCACAGGCAAATTCGCAGGCAAATGCACAGGCACAGGTTTATTTATGGTGGGGTTGCTTGGAGTAGGAAATTCATTGCGGAATCATTTTCGGTAGCAGGTAATTTTTACAGAAAGTAGAAATTTGAGATTTTGAGTAGAATTCAGATTTTGACATTAAATGTTGTTTGCATGGATACAGCCATGCAGGCAAACCACACATGCAATTTGGGATTGCACCTTTTAATTCAGGTATTTATGTGTTGGCTGTGTGGCAAGTTTTTGTTATGCTCCAATGTCTTCTTATGCATTGTACATAAAGTAGTTCTTTAGATTTGGGCACTTTGAAAAGTAGTTTGCAAGTGCAAATTTTTATTGCATATGAAATTTATTTGCTGACAGAACTAAGGCAGTTAAGTAATGTAATGAGGAGCTACAGGGTGTAGTTGGGAGCTGGTCATTCAGGCCAACATTTTGTTGTGTTTAATGACAACTCTTCTGCATTTGTAGGTCTTACCTTACTACATTGTCTGGTGTAACCTCCTTAGCGTATGTACAGTTAGTCGTCCACAGACCTGTCTACGCTCCGCAGCGCACAGAGTGATGTCTAGCGGCGCACCTGGTTCGAGATAGCACATGTATGATGCTTAGACACTCAAAGATGCACAACCTCGAACCAGGCGCTGCCGCTAGACACACCCTGCGCGCTGCGGAGCGCAGACGGCACGGAGTTCGAGCTCTCTAGACAAGTCTATGCTATCCTGGTCAGCCTAAAATGAGTGCAGTAAGATGAATAGAAAGGAGAAAGTAACGATCAACTAGAAGTATTGGGCGTTGTGCAGAGTAATATTACGGGACAAAAGACAACAATGCTAGCAGTGGAGAGCGCAGTGGAGTTTTTAGAGTAGGACTGCCAGCCATCTAATTGCCGTCACTTATATACTGCAGCATGTAATATCAGATGCCTTTGCATGTATGCTAATAGCACCATGCCACCTTAAAGAAACCGTCTTGGAGGAAGAAGAGCTTACATGAAAGGAGGAGGGTTATTAGGGACTAGCATATGGCCCCCATAGTAATATGGTGAGGTGGAAGACCGATGTGGCCATTACTAGAATGTGTATTACTACTAAAAGCATTGCTAGAATATCCTTAACATAGGTTTAGAATAGTTTTCTTGTTCGCATTGATGCCTGTGCTACTTTTGCTTATAAGCGGGGGATCTGGAAAGACTTTAAATATCAAGCATTTAGAACACCTTCGGGGCGTGCCAAAGGGACAGTCAGTCAGCTTTTTGTGTTGCTTCTCTGTGCAGAAGACACCCCAATGCTGTTGGTTTTTCATAGAGTATTGGCCATTTCAGGACACCTTATTCCGAATTCTAAGTTAGGTTGTATCTTCCTGACTGACTTATCCTTTCATTGCAGCTGCCGGAAAACTCAGGCTGCATTGGACGGTTGTATGCTTGACCAGCTGGGCATAGAGCGCCCACACTTAGGCTACTTTTCAATGCCTCGCATTCACCACACTGAGCGGCCGAGACCAGAGAAGGGCTACCGCGACGACTACCCTCAGACACCCAAGCTGGAAGACGACTTCCCAAGGCAGCCTGCAAAGTATTTCACGCGTTCCGCCTGGAATTCGTAATCAGGTGCCACGGTTCATGTAGGGTAACTCTTTTGCCATGTTACTTGCAGGTAGCTGTAGAGAGTATGACCATAAAGCTTTTCTGGTTGAAGGCGGTTTTGCTTGTGTCATTATTTTATTAGAAGTCGCACAGGAAAGCGTTTTTCTTGATAATTAGGCAATATGCCACTTCACGCAGGTACTTTTTATTCCGATTGAGTCAATTAGCACTGAACTCATTGCAGACCCAGCAATGTTGTATGGCCTGCTTCAGTTGCAATTAACCCCAATCCTAGTTGATACCTGGCCAGTTCGCAAAGCTCAATCGATATTTTCAATCAGAATTGAGGAGCTGCTTCTGCTGGCCTTATGGTCAGGAAACATTACTAAAAATGAAACATGCAGAAAGATAAAGATATTGCTTGGAAAGCTGTAGAATTAAAGATAACTGTCTATTTTGACCAGTTTGTCTTGGTATATAAAGTTTTGTGTATACTTTCAACACCAAGTTGGAGGTGAAGGTGGAATTAATAATTTTCCATACTGCCTGCTAGCACCTGTCATTTCATCGTAGACTCATTTGCTACAGCCTGAATTATTATTATGGCAGTGCCACCTGCCATACTGTTGGTTTCCGTAATGCCTTCAGCAGAGAAGCATGGCAGGCGAGGGCCACAAATAGGCTTTTCTGTTGGTTAGGTTTTGTTAGTTAGGTTGTCTTCACCACATAAAACAGTATGGTGTGGAAAATGAGCACAAGAGACCAAAGGCCACCACCAAGCAGAACCTACGTTCACCTAGTTTCACAGTGCCAGCACTAACAGAAGGTGCCCAAATTGATTGAAGAGCACAGTTAGGACAAGAACTGTTTGCAACGGCACGGTGCATCCAATATATTGAAAGACCAATGAAATCCGAGTTCGTTACACAACCCGACTTGCATATACTTTTACTCAGGACTTAAAGGGGATAGCCTGGGTGTTCAATATTGTCACGTAGTGGTGACGGCAGTCGAAGCAGTGATGAAGACGGACAAAAGGGTCTTCTAAAAGAAAACTGTTTATTGGGCTGACTTGCACCCAAAATGGACTGAATCACTCGGCGGCGGCAAAGCGACAAACGTGCTCGGCGGTCGTCGAACAGAATGCCCGCCGCTGTCGGCCGTGCTCAATTTAAAGCTGACAGCGAACTTTCGAGATAAAGCGTGCAAAGTTACTAGAACATTCCGGAACAACGTAGAATCAGCTCTGCCTGGCTGCGAACAGTCGAGATAAATCTAGTCGCGTCTTGCATCGCAAACAAAGTGATAAAGTGGTGTGGCGGCAGATTTGAAAAACGAACAAACACTGCAAATACTCGCAGCAATATAGCCAGTAATTCGAAATGTCTATGATTAATATATACAGGCATGACTGTAGTATAGCATTTTGGAAAAACAGCATGAAAACCAGGAGCTTCGTGATTAGAAGAAAGAGCTTGCTTGCATTAGCAGTGGCAGTGGCATGTAGTATTATGAAAATTTAATTATGTGCCTTTTCTGCAATATTGCTCCAGTTTTTTGGCACACTAACAAAGTTCTTTGGGTCTCATGTTTTAATGCCATTCACGTGGTACCACGTAGCTGTTTCATGATGTCCACTGTAATGGCATTTGCAGTTTAATGAGCTTGGCACAACTCGTTCACCTTTGAAATGTGTATGTACTTTGCTCCCGGTAGCCTATATGAAGCAGAATGATTTCCATTGAAACATCAATTTCTCAAATTACAAAGAGCTTACTCATAAATGTCAGTAAGGTCTTTTACTTATTACAGTGCCATTCTTTGCAAAATAATTTTAATGCAGTTGCATTTCAAGGTTTATGGGCAGCATTTAGAGCTTGAAAGCAAAATTATCTATTTGGGTGAAAATTACTAAGTGTCAAGGCATTGTCAATATTGTGGCATAATAGTATGACATGGATTCTAGATGTGTTACACCAGCTTTGAAAATAATTACATGAAGGAATTTAGCAATTTATTGGGTCATTATGGCACAAGGCTATAATTCATCCATTATGTTTTGTAATTGCCTTTATTACTAGTAAGACACCGAAACATATCATTGAGGCATCACTGTTGATAGCTACATTGCAGTGCATGAGAAAATGGCCATAAGTCTTAGTGCTAATTTGTCGTAGGATTTGTACTTTTATGATACGGCACTGTGGGTTCGATTAATAGTATTTTTCCCACCCTGGAGAAATCAGGTGCTCTCTATTATTCTGTGATAGGTCTTGAGGCTGCCGTTATCAGTGAGCTGTTGCTGCAGCTGTTACAGCTCTACTGGTGCAGTCAAAATTTGATTTGACGAAACTTGCTATCACAGAAATCGTGATTCAAATTCAAATTCACTTTATTTCTGGTAGAAAGCAAGTATACAATTTTGATTTACCAGTGGAATTCAATCCTTAATCAAATTTTAATGAATGAATGAATGAATGAACGAATGACATAATTTATTGGTTGAACATTAGGGTATCCTAATATGTAACTAGAATAGCTGACTGGTACTGACGAGAGCCAAGCAGTCTGAAATGAGTTAAACTGCCCACCATTTACAGTTTTAGGGAGGCAAACACTTAACACTAGCTCTTCTGCCTGCCATGGTATTTTTGGTCTTGACTGCCCACATTAAGCTTATTGCGGTAAAAGACCTATGGTGTTCACCAGTTCCAAGGCATAGCCACATCTCATACCCTTCAGTGGAGAAGATGCAAACAAGACCCTCCAAATTTCCTTGTGCCGTTTTGTATGAATTTATTCCGTGCAACGCTTAATGCCTTTTGCCTTTGCATCTACCCTTATGACTCACGTTTAGCGTTAATTACCTCTAGTTTCTTTGTCTGATGCTTGCTCATGTCTGATGCTTGCTCACACATACACAGTGGCTGCATTCGGTTCTCATGTGTGCTTAAAGAGGTGATCGACCCACCACGGTGGCTAAGTGGCTGTGGTGACTGTCTGGTGACCCCAAGTTCGCAGAATCAAATACCAGCTGTGGCAGCTGCTCTTTGATGAAGGCAAAGCACAAAAACGTCCGTACGCTATGTGATGCAAGTGCATGTTAAAGATCCCTAGATGATCTAAATTACTCCGCAGCAATTGACTACAGTATCCCTCACAGCTCATGTACTGAAAATGCAAAAAAGACAGCTACAATAGAAACAGCAAAACAAGAAGATATTAGTTAAGGGGACCAAATATTAGTTCATTTGATATTCACTTCTGTGTCATGAAGGCCACTATGTGGAAGTGTTAATTGGTCCAGCTTGTATTTGCTTTCCAACATCTGTTATGTTTGTATTTTTGTTCCTGAATTATAGTTATCATGTTTGTGTTTCGTTTGGTGCTGACAATTCATCTTTTGGATATTAAATCCTCTATAACATACCACCATAAGAAAGGTGATCGCAGTGGAAGCTGGGCTTGAAATTCTCAACAGAAGGTGTGGCTGAACATTCTTCTGGAGATGAGACCTACGCGGCTTGCTGGCTTGCTCTTTTACCGAGCATGTTTTCCCCAGTGTGCACTTTCATCTTAAACACACATGGGATGTTATTGCTTATGTAACTGCTTTTCTACTCGCTCCTGAAACCCTTTGCTGACCTGCAGCACTCTATGAGGCAATCTCTTAATTTACCTCACCATCCTTTTGACAACCTGCCTGTTTTTTTTATTTTTTATTACTGCTTGTTGTCTTCACAAATATTTACTGCAGTGTACAACCAACGGCAAAATAAGTCAGGGCATGCGACAGGCGGCCAGAATCAGATAAAACTGCATTGTCGCGCCGTCTGACGTTGCACTTCTGGGGTCGAGACATCGCAGTGCCCGTGCGCGTCCTTTCATGCTCGCAGCCATATCTTTTGTCACCTTCAGAGGACTAGCTGATAGCATGCAGCGTTTGGCGGTAGAGGCCGCTCTCTTTATTCGCTACCTCACGCTCGCACTTTGACGTGCGCCCGCCGAACTGCGAGCGTTACGCTCTGAATAAAGAAAGCGACCCCTACTGCCAAACGCTGCATGCAATTAGGTAGTTCACTGCAGGCGAGCAAAAAGACAAGGCTGCGAGCATGAAAGGACGCGCACGGGCACTGCGATGTCTCGACCCCAGAAGTGCAACGTCAGACGGCGCGGCGATGCAGTTTTATCTCATTCTGGCCGCCTGCCGCATGCCCCGACTTATTTTGTCACCGTTTGTACATTTCATTAGTACAGGGTATTGTGGCTTCATATCAGTGCACGTGCCATTTCTCTGGCCTCTTTCATAGCCTCTGCCCTGACTCCTATACCCATGGTGATGTGGCCTCATGAGTTGTCTTTACTATTCATAGCATGTTCAGGGCATAGTTTTGCAGGTCAAATAGTGGTTATGGCATGCAGGCTAGTTTGAACCTGGGCCTCATTCGTACCTTGTCAGAGTCTTTTGGTTGGCTGAAGACTGAGGCTTGGCTGAGAAAATGAAATAAGAAGGTTGCACAGTTAGTATCAGAAGTGAAGAGCATCCTTTCTTCCTCCGCTTTGTCGTTTAGATCACTCAGGTCCAGCCCTTCCCTTCCAGGAAAACAGCCAATCAGGCACCATACAAATCAGGCACTGGCTGCCATGGCACTGTTCCAATATGCAGCATCTGCTGCTACCTAATGTCGTATCACAGAGCTGGTAAATTGGCAACTTCCTGAGTGTAAAAGTTGATCAAGGGACTTTCTGCAAAGCATAACGAGGTGCGACATCGCTCAAAAAAGCTTGAAGACAGTAGCAGGGTGCTTGTTGCTAAATACAGCTGCTGAACAGCTGCTGAACAGATGCTTAAAATTGCCTCTTTGTCCGGCTATTTTGCTAACTTTAACGGCCGTCCTTCTTTTGAGCTCACTGTTAGACGATGGCTCTGGGCTTCCCATTCTGGGACGGAGTGAACATTTATACTTAGGAGGGGGCATGCACTCCTGGCTTCATGAAGCATTGGGATTTTGTGTCTTTCGGTTGTTTCACTGTTTGCAGAGATCTGTTGTGAACTGAAGACAGGTCTATAACAAGATGCAAACTTGTCAGAAATGAAGCAAACTTTGCAGTCCTGCCTGTGCCCCGACCCCTGACAGCCACACCAGTGAAAGCTCTCAGTGGTAGCATACAACACCTTAGCCTTTATACTCTACACTTAACATCAACAGAGTAGCCGAGTGCAAGTTTTACCGCATAGTTCAGCCACTAGATGGCTCAATTCGATTTTTTATTAAGAAAATTTCAGTTGCATCAAACATGACTATTGTGTTGTGCCATCTGGTGCTAAGTTAGCCACAAGAAAGATCTTTCACGCTACATTAGATGTCATCCGGCTACTTGCTGTGAATATTTGATGCTTTCATTTACCAATGTCAACAAGGTGGACTGTTTTCGTGGTATACTAGCTACTGTAGTTTTTTCTTACTCAGAAACAAGCTGCAGTGCCTCTCTTAATCATTATTATTCAATAACTGCCTGGAACTAGCCAATCAAAACTACAATGAAATACTGCCAAAAGCGCATCCACCATTGCAACTTAGTATAGTGAGCATCACTACCTAGTACTACCTAGTTTATACTACTACCTAGTTAAGTAAAGTACTACCTAGTTTATACTTGTTTTTGTATTAATTCTTGATCTGAATAAGGCTACTTTGCATAACTGAAGCCCTTGGATTCCGTGATTCCACAAAAAATTGCCTATTTAATCATTTTTCGCAGATTTTTGTATTCGTAACCAAGCTCTCCTTTTTTGATAAATTTGTTGTTGCAGGCATCAGTAGGTATGACAGAACGGGGGGAAAATGAATTGTTTGCCTTATTTGCATGAATACAACACAAGGGGGCTTTGAGACCACAGAAAAAGTTTTTAAAAATACACTATTACAATAACAAAGATCCCAAACCGTAACTGGAAGAGGATTCACTGTAGGTCAGGTTAATCTACCTGAAAAAAGGCTAGAGGTTGCAAGCGTGCATGGACTTTGTCAACAATGGCTAGTTTTAGCTGCTGAGTGGAAAGTGTACCTGAAAACTGCTCATGAACTGAATTCCAGTGGTACACTTCACACCGTTTCTTTCTAAGCAAGACGAACAAGGTGAAGATTTCAATGTCCTGTCTTTCTGGGCTGGAATGGAAGTGACCCCAACACACTCTTCCATTGCAGTCGTTGTAGACGTCTTGTATTTAACAATCGTCATTCTTTGAGTGAAGGTATTACGAAACATTGCTTGATGCTCAGGTGCAACAGCCACCTTCAATTTTAGAAGACGAACCTCTGCAGCATTCAAGCAATGTGCTCAAAAAATAAGTTTTCGTGATGTTTTTTTCATGTGTCTTATTCTTCCCACAGAATTTCACAGGTTCTTAATTCCGCATTCGCAGAATTTCGTGGTTTTTTTTATTCTGCATCCACAGAATTTGGAATATTCCAATGCTGAAAATTAGGGGTCTTAGGCGTAATAAATTCTATAATAAATTAAACTGTACCTTGTACTTCTTTTTAAAGAATTGTTGAAGTGATTAGCGGTGCAGTTATCGAATATTTATTCATAAAATTTATTCATAAACATATTTTTTTTTATTTATTCATAAACATATATACAGCAGAAAATGTTTTTTGCTTTTCAAAGCTTGCTGTGGTAACTCAAAATCTTAAGCATGCAAGAAAACGTGTGGCATGCCCATGTCTACGGCCTGAGTTAGTCAGACTGCTGTACGAAATTTATTATCATCCAGGGCTATCCAGGGCTAAACCAGGGCTAACCATGCTTGCGCACAATAATTCATGATTAGCCCCATTATACTTCTTCTTCATAGGTTCTTTCTATCTGTCGGCACTTGGAAGGAGCTTCCCAAACAAGCATCAGGTTACAAGTTTAAATTTATTTTTCTATATCATTGTCCGAATTCCTCAGTCCCTCTCAAACACACAATTAAATAGCGTTACAAAGCAAAGAGCACCAATCGGGTCCGAGGTTCAGCCCCCGGGCGGCACTTCCCGCCCCCCGATGGTGTTCCCTTTTTCCCTGGGAGATCGCCGTGAATCACCATTGCACACACATTCTCGCCACTCTGGTGACACCATCGCACAGCTGGGCCTCATGTGCGGGTCCTCTAATTCTTGGAAGAATCTGTTTGCCATCACTGCCGTCATCGCCGCCGGCCCCACTGCTGTCTTCACCAAGGTCGGGTGCGAACCTTCGCGTATCATACCCGCGCAACGACGTCGGTGCTGTTGACCTTACTGAGCTCGCCCCACGGCACCACCCGGGTGCAGCACAACCACCAAGCCAGCGGCCTTCACGCATGAAGTTCTGATGCACGCCCGCACCCGACACATGGGGGGTTACTGAACGGCGCGACACCAGGGCTAATCCCTTTAGGCTCCGGCGACGACTCACCACTGTGCAGTTGCCGCCACCACGTGCAGATGGCTTATCGCTGCATCCGAACGCTGTTGTGCGTCTCGCCGTCTCATCTTCTGTTGACCGGTCGTACACGAGGGGGAATGTTGTTCTATTGTACTAAGGCAGGTTGGAGGAAACCGCTTGTTTCTGGTCCTCAGGCGACGTTGCAGCATGTGTCGAGCGTAACAAGCCCCAAGCTAAACCCTAAACCACCAGTGGTTCTTTTCTGACATTTATTTGCTTACATACCACCACTAACTTTGACTGTCATCACTTTAGTGGAAGGAGTATGAGGATTTGTAATTATGGGTGAAGTGGCATTTCAGGAGAGACGGTGCTGTTTTTTTTTTTTTTTTGCACACTGACTCTTTCCTCTGCAATATTTGTTGAAGCCAAATGTGTCATGGGACATGTAAAGTCCCAGGGAAAATGTTCAGGCTGTTTTCCAAATGCCTTGGACTGTTGCCAGCACATGTAGTAAGGCTTCTGTGGTGCTTTTGCTCCAAAATTGCAAACAGTGGTCTGCTCTCCTTTACTTGCTTTCTGATGCTTTGGGTTTACAGATGCACTACAGGACTTCACTCAAGGCCTTGACAGCAGCTTTGGTCGCATGTGAAGTGGACCGTGTTTTTTTAATGAAGACAGTAGAGCTATCTGATTAGTAGAGGTTACAAGCCAACAGGGCCTCAGATGTTTGTGTTTCGTTTGTAACATACTTTGAAATCTTGCTGTTATAGATCACTAAGTGACCCAAAGCTGACTCCCCTCCTAACCTGCAGCACCCATCACTGACCTTCAAACTGCAGAGTCAGTGTGACATTGAAAACCTTGCACTAATAGTGGCAGAGCTTAGTGTAAGACAGTAGGCAAAAGAATGGAATGGTTGGCGTGGCAACAGCCTCAAAGCAGGATAGGTTAAAGGCAAATACAAAATAGAATGGTCCGGCAGAGAAGGCTTTTTTCCAGTGCAATGGAAAGGCAACCTACACGAGAGAAGTTCATGGGGCTAATGCTTGACTCGTCATCAGCTGCAAAGTCCACTGCAGCCTGCGCACACCCTTAACAAGCACAGTGCAGCAGTAGGGAAAAAGTACAGAGAACAAGAATCGGTTGGACAGTCTAAAAAATATGAATGTGTCAAAGTGCTGATGCTGTCAGGCAGCTATACTATAAGAGCATAAATCAAGATATGTTCCTCGTTTGTTCACATGAGTAGCATAGACAGTGTGCACCGACACAGTTATAGCCACATTTGTGGATGCAGAAAACACCTGGTTAATGTAGTGCTTTTCTTCTGATTTGAGCTACCTGCGGTCTGTGCAAATGTTGGAATACACCTGTACTGGAAGTAATGAAGAGCATTGCATATGTGTCCTCTCTCTCATGCCTGTCATTGTATGCACTGAAAAATGCGTTTTACACCAACTGTAGTAAACTATGCCCAGCTCTGTGCCCTGAAGCAGCAGGAGTGGGAGTTTGACTCAGGTACGCCAAGCCTTCTTTGGCTTTGGCAGGTCTGAATTTGACTTCGTTCATTGCAAGAATAAAGAAATAATTATGTTGCTGCCTCGCACAACTTAAGTTCTTTTCTCTGAAAGACCCAAGAGGGGCGTTTGTCTCGTAGCCCTTGCATTCACTACCCCGTGAAAAGTATGAAAGGTGCTTGACAGTTCCAGTGTTTGGTTGCTGAGGTCGAGGGGTCGAATCCCAATTAGGGCAGCCGTGTTTCGTTTGAGACGAAATGCATAAACTCTTATGTGTTGAGCAAAGTCTGTGTGTGTTAAAGAATCACGGGTGATCGATATTAATCTGGACCCTTTCACTATGGCATTTCTTACAGTCCATGTACAGCTTTGGGACAAGCCACTTACTATGCCATGCAATGTTCAGCACAGTACTGTAGCTTCAGTATGTGTTGCACATGTGTTTGATGATTGCTGCTAACTCTCATAGCACTTCATAATGTAACAGGAATGGGGTGCATGATTGGGTAATTACTTGTGGCCAGAAGAGAGTGGTGAACTGTTGTTCTGGAGTCACTGAGAAAGTCATCTGAATGACTAGCAGGAGCATTTTTAATTCTGCGGGCAGATCAGTGCCAAAAAAAGGAGCAGGTTGGATAGTACAGCTTGAGAGGACTTGCCAACTTGTGGAACTTCACATACCATCTGGTTTCTCCTGATGCTCCTACCACTAAAATGATAGAGTAGCTGTCATTTTCGTTTATTTTGAAAATGCACTAAAAAAATATGTTGCATGTTACTGTTGCATTGATGCTTATGATCTTCTTTAATTTGTTGTCACTTTTTGTGCTGTGTGTCTCTTCATTTGTCATCAGTTTTGTTGTTAATCTTGTGGAGTCAGCCGACAACTCTGGAGGCAAATCTTTTAATCAGATCCATTGTGCATGCTCACTTGAGAACTTTTGTTGTGGCTCTCACCATGCAAGGACCAAGCAGTTCTTGGAGGTCATTTAATGTAGTTCTGCACTGTGAAGTAAAGATAAAGTGTTAGTGCTTTGCAGGTAAGTGGAATTAAGTGGATTTCACAGGTGTAAAACAAGAATACAAACAATAAAAATAAGAAAAGCCACTCCAGGCACAAGTTACTTCTTGAATGCACAAGCTTTTGGTATTACAAAAGAAGCCCTTTTAATTAGTCCGAGAAAATATTTTCTGTTTGCTTGTGAAGATGTAAATTTACTGCAGTTACCATTGCAATAACAAAGGTGGATGAGTTACGCAGGAGCCCCTATGGTTCCTTCTAGGGAATAGGCACACATGAATAACCACTAAGAAAACAGGTACCTCATTGGGCATAGAAATGCCTAAGGATAAAAGAGGCACCAGTTTTTCAGATTGTGATTCTTACTGTGCACAAATCTGCCAACTTGCAGAGACCTATAAAGGACCCTGAAATGATTTTTATGGTCATATTCTAATGCAACAGATCTCTAAAGGGAGTCTTTGTGAGTATCTGAATCAAATTTAAAATCTCTGCATGGACCCTATAATTCACGAATGATTTTTAAAAATTGTTGCTCACAACCGATTAGGGGAATGCTTCACTGCGTGTTCTTGGCCTTCTCATCGGGCGTACCCAAGTGACATGGATGGGTGTGGCAGGGTGCAGTCCTAACTTTTTTTTTCTCGTGGGTCGGTGTGTATGAGTTCGGGGGGTAGAGTAGCACCAATTTTAATCTGGATGCTAGCTTAAAAGGTTTTGCGGTGCAGTAACACGTGATGGAATATTGATTGTTAGTGCGCTTTTCGTAACATTATTAAACATCTTTTTATGGTCCTTTTAAAGTGAAAATCTAGTTCAATGGCCTGTAAACACCTAATTTTAGTTGCATGTTTTCTTTGATCAAATTATGCGTTACGCATTAGAATACAAGGGTTACCGCATGGTATTCGCCTACAACTGCTAAATAAATCATAATTTAGTTTCTACTCTCATGCTGTTTCAGTATCGGTTTCATCACCGAACGATGGCTGTGACAAAAAAGCCTTTAGTACAAACGCTGATACGTAATTTAATGCACTACAACACGTAAACCAGCCTGCTTCAAGAGCTGGAATGACAACAAGCGACATTTCAGCAGTTATGTTGCCTTTTTTTTTTTTGTGCCTCACATGACCGAATTAGCGTGAACTACATGTCACAGCCATCGTTCGGTTGATGAAACCGAAACAGCGTCAAGAAGAAATTCAATTAAAAATTATTTAGCGGCCTTAGGCGAATACGATGTGCGATGTGGTGATCCGTGTACTTTAATGTCTAACGCATCATTGGAGAGAATAAAACAAGCAAGTGAGAATTTGGTGTCTATAGTACTTTAAGCATTTTATGCAAGCATTTATGATCAGATGTATTATGAAAAATATGTACTATTGCTGAAAATAAAAATAAGCATCTGATTGAGCATTACCTTGAGCTTTTACACGTCATCATCAGCAAGTAAACTTAAAAAAGCCCGCTTGCAGCACAATAGTGAAATTTTGCATGAAAATGAAATTAAATATCGCAGCAAGAGTGACAAGGTAAATATCTAAATCACAAATGGCAGGACAGTCACCTACCTGGCTGTGGTTTCCATCCAACAGTCTCTCCAGCAATTTGGCGGTTGAGCCAGTTCTCTAGTGGTCGGAAGTACTTTCGAACAGCCTTTCCCGACAGCTGGCTAGTTCCAGCCAAAATTTGGAGGACGTCTTGCCATGGTTTGCTTGCACCGAGCTTCAAGCTCTTTCTGTGGGGCAAAGAAAATCATCCTCGCATTATGAGAAATCAGGTTAAGCAAGATCACCAATTGGGCAAGCTGGTATACTTACTTTTATCCTTAATATTACTTTACTTATACTTTTTATAGTTTTTATACTCAAGTAGCTCAAATCAAAACAAACTCTGTTGGTACTCAGTGTCCCCATTGCTTGCCTGTTCCTTGCGAACGTGCCTTTCACACTAAGTGAGAAATGTGGTGTTCAGGGAAATAGAACTGTAATAAATGTTCATTAGCAGTTCAGTAAAGAGACGAAGTTAAAAGATATTCATTAGCATCACCCCCTCACTACTTCATACACTGGTGGAGCGACATAGCGTATACCTAGTGGTGATTTGCGTCCCAAAGACTTCTGACATGCAACAGTTGGCTTACTTCAAGATGTCTCCAATTTTCTTCTTGCCGTGAAGCTGACAGTCAATAAGATCTTGTTCCCTATTCTGTGTGTCCAGCTCGCACATATATTCAAACATCTGGAATGTCAGGATGATGGATACAAACTTCCTGAAACCAAAGCATGTAAAGCATTTCTGTATGCCTATGAAAGGGGTATGCTTCTTCCCACCCACTTGCAGCAATGTGACAGAAGCTGCTCTATTGCAGTAAGTTAAGATTTTTTTGGTGAACAAAATATGCAAACCATCTAGCCTTCCTGCCTTCCAGGACAATACATATTGCTGATGTCATCGACCGTCCAAGTCAATGACATGAGCAAAAGGTATTGTCCTGGAAGGCAGGAAGGTTAGCTGGTTTGCATATTTTGTTCACCAATTAATCATATAATATTTGAGCATGACCGAAAATTCCAAGTGATATGAAATAATATAGGTCGAAAGAAGAAAGTGAAGTCACGATTTTTTCTTCTAGTTTTTACTTTTGCTAAAAAACCAAAGCAAATGTAAACAAGATGTGCACATCTAGAAAGGGCATTGAAGTGGTTTTTCGAGGCTGCAGGTGACTGTACATATACTGAAATATGTAGATAAGGTTATCTGAGCAAAATATTTCTTTCTCATAGTTTAAAAGAAAGAAATTTGTCAGAGACATTTCAAAACTAATGCTGTACTAAAAGCCTCATCAAGAGTTGGTGTTATTGCTTTTACGCTACTATATATTGTTTTTCTTGTTCATCAGAATCACAGTAATGTTGTTAGATGAAAGGTGGTGTGGCCGCTTGATAGCTCTGAAAGTGTTGCAAGTGATGCCAGAGTTTCAAAACACTATTTGTGCTGTTTGCACAGAAATTATAGTACTTAAAACAAGCAGCCATAGCATAGTTATAGACCTTGCTTACAAGTTACAATATTGTAAGTGATTTTGCAATACCTTCAAGTGGCCAAGCTATGAAAAACATACCCAGGTAAGGTTAATGGGATTCTGCTGGTTTCTAATGGTTTCATCTGGTCCCAGAAGGAAGCCTTCTGGTTTGCTGCTGGTTCAAATGGTTCCTGTAGGGCACCAACTGTTTCTTTGCTTGGATCTACTGGTCCCAGAAGGAAGCTTTCTGGTTTTGTGCGGGGGTCTAGTGGTCCCAGAAGGAAGCCTTCTGGCTTGCTGCCGGTTGAAATTGTCCCTATAGGGGGCCTCTTCTGGTCCCTGCTGGGAGCTTCTGGTTCTGAAGTGGGATCTACTGGCTCCTACTGGGAACTTTTTGTTGTTCGATTGACAACTTTTTTCTGTTTTTGTTGTAATGGTGTTCCTCAATTAACAATTTTTCACCTAAATCTCTTAGAGTTTTTTCCGCTATAATTTGCAAAAAGAGTGTTGAAATTTGATGAGAAAACTATATATACATTAACTGCTCTCCACTACCACCTGTGGGATTCCCTCATTGAGATAGTGTATAGCATGGGCTCATAGTAGCACTTGTATTAAATGTGAGTGTATGTTAGTTTCTCATATAAGTTATGTGTATTGCAGTGTTTTGTTGTTGGTCTTGTTGATGCTTGCTACAATTAAAGCTATGTGTTCTCACTATAGGCAGATCTCCGTGGTCCTGCAAGGCGACACATTTCAGTGTAGGTTACTTCTGTTTTCTTGAATTTTTGGAGTGTGCTTATTATCATTAAGCAACTCTTTAAAACATTTTGTAACTTGTCAGAAAGGTTTGAAAGCTAAGGACATATCACACGGATGGTTTATCGAAATAAATTTTCCTGCTATCAGCAGCTGCTGGTTCCAGCGGCTACTGGTCTAGCAGCTACTTGTTCCATCAGCTACTGGTCCCAGCAGCTAATGGGCCCAGCAGCTAATGGGCCCAGCAGCTATTGGTCCCAGCAGCTGCAGGGAATGGGCCAATAAACCATTGGAAGGGGGTGCCATAAAAAATCCCATTTGGACATTTTCACCTGGGTATGTACAGCATCTAGCTGCTGTACATTGTTTATCTCCCTTTAAGTTAAGTTTGATTGATTGAAAATATGTTGATTCCACTTTGTTTTGCCTGGAAATGCTACAGTGCAGGAATTTACGAAATTTGCATGCAACAAAGCTAAACTTTTGGTTTATTCTATGAGCTATGAAATCCTTTTCAGGCAACACAAAGTTTCATTGCACAAAATTTACAAGTAAAAAGGATGCCTTTTTCGTGTTAATTCAGGCTTGCATGTATGGTGACTGAATGGCAAGCTACATTATGCAGAGACTGATGAGAAAGGCAAATGAAAGTTAGTAGTGCATGGTGTATATGCTGGAAGAAAACGCAACGTGTGCTTCACTCTTGGTGGATAGAAGCTGCATGCTGCACTTGAAGAGATATGCCCTTTTTGGACTCACCCTAAGTAAGGGACATGAGCAAGCACATTGGGATCCACACCTGCATCAAAGTCTTTTGATCCTCTCTTAACTGGTGGAGAAATTCCCTGGTAGAGGGTTCTGCATAGGAATGGAAGAGATATGGGAATTGTGATATGTATAGCAACTGTAGTACGCAACATGTACATTGTACACTCCTCTCTTATCTTCAGCTGAAATTATCATGCAGAAAGATTGTTACCATGATAGGACATCTCTCTTTGCCAATAACAGATAGATTGATTCAGATATTTTACTTCTCACAAATCCTTACAGGTGTCCTTCAGGTCACCTTTACTTTTCTTTCTGGCCAGTTCAGATATTCTCGAAATGACCAATCCTAAAACATTGTCCCAACGTCATCGTGATGGTCACACAAAGGTGGATATAGCGCTTATTTGTTGAACAGCGCAAGAAAGTGAGGATGGATGGAAATTAACATAGCAGCATTGCGTGTTGCATCCTAGAATGCATCCTAAGCCAGGATTCCATGCAGTACATTTCACATTGCTGTAACTTTGGTAAATCATTGTGATAACAGTCATTCATAATCAGGCAAAATATGAGCTCCACATTTGCTACATATATTTTGTCCTGTGAAATGTAGCCGGGCATATCATCGGGCAGTAGAAGATTGTTCATTCATATACAAACCTGGCATACAACAGTATGCATGTTGCAACAGTGTAGCCACCATCAATTCATTACATTATTTTTTTGTTATTTGGAGGAGCAAAGTTTGTTACTGAAAGCTGTATTCTATACTAAAATCTGTTGGCACTTGCTGATATCCTGCTTAAGTCAGTATAGTAGCACAACCACTGATGCTTTTCTTATTGTGTGGTAATGTGAGTTCTGCTGATAATTCTTGTCCCAGTCATTAAAAACACACAAAGAAGCAACCCTCATACGTACCTGTACTTCCAGAACCTTGTGTTCATTTCATCTAAAGGTATGACTCCTGCAAATATGCCTCCTCTCCACCTGTCAACTAGGAATGCGTGAGATAAGAGTGGAAGGACATGCAGTGCCATCCTCAAGAGGTGTCTTATTTGATCTGTGTTGAACAGACACAAGCAAAACATTGCAAACTTATGTTAACTGGAAGGGTGTGAGGTGGTTGATAAAAATGTATTTTTTACTATTCATCAACAAATCAACAAAAATCAGTATACACTATATGTAATAGACGATGCGTTTGCAAAAAATTCTGTTGAGTAGTATGGTTTGAGTGGGAAGAAAAGGTTGGTACCACATGCCACCTTTTTTTTTACTAGAGAGGAAAGGAGAAATTGTCAAGTATTTGTTATAAACAGACTTTTTTGTCAATGTCTGGATTACAAAAGCAGGTGTGTTTGAGCAATTGTCTTGTAACAATTTTGCTGTTTGTCATTACTCCCGCTGTTCAATTCTGCATGTTCCAATGACAACACACACCTGCTGCATGCTGTTCATAAATCTGTCCTTTCAGTTCAGTTCAGACAGAATATTTATTCACGTCACCAAGATGTTAGGGGCATAGACAAAGAACTCATAATGTAGCTTCATGGCTCACTTGAGCCTTGGACAGATTCTTAGCCATCATTTCAAAAATTGTTGCATGTTCTTATATTGGCCATAACATAAACCATTAAAATCAGCTTTTTGAGTGGCAGATAACAACAGGTAGCAAGTAAGAACTCAGCATTTGGTGACTGTAATTATTATAAATTATTACAAACATATATTACAAAAAGTTCATTCACATCCATAGGCATGTGCAGAGGGGGCAAAAGAGGGGCAATAGCACCCTTAGTCAGCATGAGGAACGGAGGTCAAATTTTGTCCCCCGTTGTTCTCTTCTACCCAGAAGACTTGAAGAGGCAATACCATGAACATCGCCTCTCCTTCCCTATGGAGAGACCTGTGCATGCCTATGGCTACATCTTTCATGTGCATAAAAGTAATGCCTTCAGTAGGCTCATAAAATCACTTCAGGAACCCTAGTTACTCAAGACATCTTGCGGTGAAAAAGAAAAAGAGAGTGTGGGCATCGCTTGAGGGTACACCCTTGTCTCGATGCTGCCAAGCCTTTAGTGTATACATAGAAAAGTGTTGAGACATGCACTGCAGATACGTTTTGTTCTGGTTCTTAGTGTATCTTTCGTTACTAATTGCTGAGCACATAGCCCAGCCAAATGAAAAATCTATATGAAAGGAATGTACCATAACAAAAACATTGTTCTACTTGCCATAATTCTTAGGTAGAATCCCAAGGTTCTGGAGTTGCTTTGGTGCTGATGTTGCTAATCCAATGAAGCCTGTAACCCCATCTCTGAAACCTGCAAACAATATATGTTGTCTCTTAGGTAACACCGAGCATTATAAAAACATTATAAGATGCCCCTAACCAATCAGGTCACCCTATTCTAAAAGTCTCGAATGTTAAAATTTAGCAAGTAATGTTTCATGGTGCTTAGTGAAGATTAGTTGAAACATTCAAACTGAACATTATGTTAATGCTATGTTTGAAATATTGTTTTAATGTTACAGTTTTAACTATTGAGGAGAAAAAACATTCGGTCCAATTGGGCTTCCAAATACACAATTGGAACCAATTGGACATTTCATTTGGTTGCAGTCGGTTTCACTGGTATGTTATTGAATCCAAATGGAGCCAGTTGGGATGTCCAGTTGGTTCTAATTGTCTATTTGGAAACAAGTGAAGCCTATAAGAAGATTACTGTTGACTCCCAACTGAAATGGCAGCTCGCTTCTAGTGGGCCACTGACAAGCCTGCGTGACACATAAACCATAGGAACACTAAAAGCTTGAAGAGGTCACACAACACCAAAGTGTTCAATGTATATGCACTGAGATAACTTTTTTTGGGGCTTATATACTACATGTATTGGACCCTCCTCCTGAAGCTAGTGGCACTCGTCCATTGAGAGAAATTGTTCATTCAATCACGACTGCAGTGAAGGTCAAAATGACGAAAACAATTCAGAAGATTAAGCTCCCAGTATTTTTTTTCAAGAACTTAATTATTTCGCTGGTCTGCATTTGTAGACAGCAATATACAGATCCCAGTCATCGAAATCATTGGCTTCTAATTATGCTTTCCAGTTTGAAGCTGCAGTTGGGAGGTGATCCAATTTGATATTCAATTGGAGCCAATTGGAACCATTGGCAGCTCCAGTCGTAACCATATAGGATTAATTGGACTTCCGAACTGGAAGTATGATCGGATTCATGCGTCCAGTTGGCTGACCTATTGAGTCCATCTCATTTCAGTCGTATCCAAATGGAATGCCCATTTGGACCCAATTGTTCTTTTGCCTGGCAAGAAACAACATTATGTACTCTAATGCTATTTTAATGTTCAAATCACGACCATAAAACAACAACGCCAATATATACAAGCATTGTGTCTCGAAACTTTTCCAACTATGTTTGTGCGGTAATAATCTTTTTCCAACTAGCGAAACTGTTCGGAAACTGCATGTTACCCACCCACCACTATCACTCATGGCACCGTTCATGACTGGCTATATGAGCTTATGGCCTTGCTATCATTTAGGAGGTGAATGGGAGTCGCAGGTATTAGGTAGTCCTATGATAGGGTGACCCTATCGGTAGGGGACAGGCAGAACGCCAGTGTGCATGCGCAGAAGAATAACCCGAGGGCGTGCATGTGCACTGGTGCCCTGCTATTCAACTCTCCCCCTAACCGATATAGGGTCCCCCTATTCTAGAGCTTTCTCTTAGCTGTGGTGTATATTTGTGTGTGTCGCCCTTGTATGCTCCATGCTCTTTGGAAAATGTTGATTGAAGTTGTGGCGGAACACAATTGGCGGGTCTAATCCACTACGGTGGCTGAGGCATCTGCTGACTCGAAAGATGCGGGTTCAATCCCAGCCACATTTTGATGGAAGTGAAATGCTAGACGCCCGTGCACTGTACGATGTCAGTGCACGTTAAAGGGGCTCTAAAGCGGGGATTTCAATAAAGGCGCGGTATTCCTGGGATGTTAAAGGACGCTACTTCATGGATATCCTCCAGCCAGTTTTTTTTTTTTAATGCTGTTTTCTGGAAGCTGAGTTATCTGTAGTCAAATTTGAATTTCAGCGTCTTCGCACCTTTGCCTCTCCGATTGTCATTTGCAAGCTCAAAGGTCGGTGCTCCTCCGCCAGCCCCATCGCCGACGCACGTGTGGAAATTCGCTGGGGGCCGGTGCTTCTCGACCTGTCAGAGTCACACTGCTGGCTGGCCGCGGCCATCGCAGCTGATGATGCCTGTAAGAATCTAACCATAGCCATCTCTGAACAGAATTACACAGGAGTGTGAAACGGAGGAGGGCTCACACTCACGCGCGAGCATGAGAAAGTCGCCAGAAAGGACTTGCCAACTTTCGTGCGGGATTGTGGGTCCTCTGCTGAGTGTAGCAGTGTATTATTTGGCTCAGGTGTTCACCGTGAGAGAATGTAGTGATTTTTTGGGTTTATGTACTCTCCTCAGAAAGTGTTTCAGAGCCCGTTTAAAGAACCGCAGATGGTCCGGAGCCCTCCACAACTCCCTCCGCTCCACAGCCTCTGTCGCTTTGGGATGGCCCCATAAAAGCAAACAATTGGTGGGTCTAGTCTTGCAGGGGGCGAGCTGGGGTATTTCAAAGTGACAGTTTTAAAGCCCAATATGCAGAAAACCCGACGTCGTTAGCGCTGGCCGTGAACAAAAAATCCCGGATTGGTCAGCTGGCAGGATTTCTCACTCTATTGTTAACTATCTTTTTATGTAAACAAGGAGCTAATCAATCACAAGAAATAAAATTATAAGCTCTAGAATTTTGATACCAGGCTTTTGGGTGCATGTTTCCTTCTTAGTAATTATACATGGATTATGACGTGGTATTCTCCTACGGCTGCTAAATAATTTATAATCGAATTCCTTTCTCGTGCTGTTTCAGTTTCAACAGCTGAACGATGTCACTTACTTCGAAGTGTGCTTATAGGTCATGTGAGACATGAAAAAATTGTGATATAATCGCTGCTTCGTCATTTTAATTCACTACAATTCTAAACCCAACCTACCTCAAGAGCCGGATTGACAACGAATGTAAAGGCAGTGATTGCAGTTTTTTCCTGTGCCTCACATAACCGTGAGCGCACTTTAATGCCACAGTCATTGTTTGACTGTTGAAACAGAAACATGACAGAAAAATTTAGTGGTCATAGGCGAATACCACATGGTGATTCATGCATGATAGTATCTTTCGCATCATTTTAGAGAAAATATGCCACCAAAATCACAAAATCAGGTGTCTATACTCCTTTAATAAAGACAAAAATTAAAAACCTTGTTTTGCTTACTGTGATTGGCTAGTGGAGTAGTACAGGACGGCGCGGACCGTGGCCCATTGTTACCAACTGTTGCTCTCAAGTAATTTATTTGATAACTCTTAATATTCAAATAACATTGAATTATAAAGGAAGCTTTACTGCAGCTTACATTAAAATTTTATAGTATTTTAGCGTTCGGTGTTACATGGAAGTAAATCACAAGTACTAAAAACGACTCACATACTAACAAATAGCATGGATCCAAACTTATATAGCCTGCCATGAAGCATGCTATAAGTGACAGCAGTGTATGGGTAACATGCAAATTTTTCGGCTGTGAATGCAATCTACAGGAAGCATGATCTCAGATATTTAACTGCAAAGCTTGGCTAGTTGAAAAACATATGCACAAACAATGGAAAAAAATGTTATGAGACACAATGCTTGAAAATATTGTCATTGTTTTATGGTTGTGATTTGTACATAAAACGTTAGAATTCTTAATGTTTTATAGTTACAACTTCGGCATGGAAATAAAATTTTAAGCACATCATTACCATAATGCTTCTAACGTTTGAATAATGCTTATCACGCAACATCAAAGCTGTAGTTTTTTTTTTTTAAACGTTAGCATACCGTTTAAATGTAACACATATGTGTTAATGCAACTTAAGTAACAATTTTATAACAATATTTCAATGTTCAGTGCTGCTTGGATAGCTTGCTTCGGCCTCAGTGTCTTGCTCACTGAATCACACACAAAAAAATTGCTGATTCGCACTTGCCTGGTGAGGGTCCATCTTGGAACACTTTGGGTTGTTGTGAGTACATGCGTTTGTAATACACATCCGCCAAAACCTTTGCGACTGAAAAGAGATCCTTCGTCATCGCCGAGCATCCTGTCAGTCTGTGAATAAGAATTTTGGCATTGCGCATGGTTGAATACAGGCACTATGTGTGGCATAGTACAACTTTCCGCATGAATAAATGGTAACAATCAGCAGCATATGACATACCATGAAAGCATAGCGATTGCATAGTCAGCGCATTTCAGCTACAAATTGCAGAATTTAACATTTTCGTTCAAAGGCAGAGCACGAGAAGAGCCACGAAGGGAGTTCCGAGTTTCTATAGTGTGGGAAAAAAGATTGTTTTGTAGCGAGAGCTACGTTGGCTGCTAGGTCGCAATTTCGCTGTGGCGGTGGTCGCGCCGTGGTTGCACCGCTCGTTGCACCGTTGCCCAGCAACCGCTGCCGCGCCATCTGGCATGACGTCAGAGTAGAGCAGCGCGCCAAAGGGCGGTTCGTCGGAGGCGCTGTGGCCAGAGATGGAGAGCAAGTCAGAGAGGCTGAAACAAGCCAGGCTTAGCCGTCGGAACGAAACCAGGCGAAGGCGACGAGCCGAAGAGACCGAGGAAGAACGAGCAGAGCGTCTCGATAAGCAACGGCGTGAAGATGCAGCTCGACGGGTCCGCCTAGCCTCTGAAGGTGCATCGACAATGGGGGAGTCAGTTCGGTGTCCCTGAAGGAAGCAGAGATAGGAGGTGCAATGAAACCACAAGGAGGTGGCAAGCTGAGGAGACTGAAGGAAAATGCGCGAAGCGTCTCGAAAAGAGATGGGAGGAGGACATGGCTAGGAAAGCATGCTTAGCTGCCGAAGTGGAAGATGGTGACGACACAAAGGCTCGTCAGAAGACGGACCACGCGATTCGGCTGGGGGAAAGTTCGACTGCGATGCGGGTATTTCAAACTTCTTTTACGGACAATCCGCTCGGGTTTGCTTGCGACGTTTACGAGAGGTTAACCATTTGCTCTCGCTACGTATATCCTGGCATAGCTGAGCTAAGCCACAGACAATTTTTTTGAGCAAGTCAGTACGGGTATTGTAATGTGGAATGTTTAGTTTGTGGTAGGCTTTTATGATCATGGTTTAGAACTGTTAAGCTAATGTGTGTATTAACTTGGAGCACTCAGTACGATGACGTGAAGAAAGTGGAGTGAGCCTCAGGTCAAACAGATGAGAAGAAGGCGAAAAATCTGTCATATCGAGGAAATATAAAACAGACAGTATTTTTCTGAACCGATTCCAATTGCTTTACACCCGCAAACTTATGGGGATTCTATACAACGCAGGTGTATTCGGAAGGTGTTTTGAGAGATCCGGTAGTAAACATTGATTCAAAGTAGTAGGTACTGAATGCAGATACAATAAGCCAAGAGTCGCAGTTGTGTACCTCCTAAATCAGGAAAGCGTCCGTAGTTATGCAGTGCGGGTTTCCAAAACCTACTATAGTTGCTTTTCAGCAAAACTCAAAGTCACACTGCAATAGAAATATTTTGCAGTTTTAGTTTTAATCTGAAGTTCATCCTTAGCTTCCATGAATGATTCAGCTTTGCCGGGATCACCGCTACGTTTGGACCAGCGTAAACTCTCGACACGACGCAACAGTTCTGATATTTCTCTTGTAATCCAGGGAAAACGAAAATTTTTCTTTATAGTTTTGGGTGTATCTAAACACTTTATACAAGATTTAACATATTCGAAGAAACTAACAACTGCATTCACATCATCTATGACAGCTGCTGAAACGTTTCAGATAAGTGGCTCAAAGTAATCAGCCATGGCTTTATGAGGCACGCGTGTGAAATTGGGAAGTGCATGGTATACATAACTGGGTTTGAGGACATTAGATGAAGCTGAGAAGGACACTGCCTCATGGTCCGAGATATCATCTATAATGTCACAATTAACGCTATTTTCAAAAATAGGTTTCAGGGCAGCATGCTGCTGGGCTAGTTGTTGCTGCATGATGTGAAGAAGTCAGCACGAAAACTGAACGTGGGACGCAAACTTTGGTGAATATCTTATGTCTCTTTTCTTCAGCCCCTCATATAGTTTTCATAAGGCGTTCATCAGCATTCACATTAAAAACAGGGGTGGAGAGAAAAACCAAAATATAATAGCACTCTGTCTCGTGCTGTCATAAACTACATACGATGTAAGATTTCAGCTCAGGAGGAGACTGGAACACGGAGAGTTTTATATGTTACCTCAAAAAGAGAGCCATGCCACCTCCTTGGCCATTACTCCTATAAGGAGGGACAAGATTCATCCTCCCCTTCATAACGCCCTTCCCGCTTCACACCCCCTCCATCTTACTGTGTCTTCCTCAACAGCCCTGGAGTAATTGGGAAAAGAATTGCTATGAGCACGTTATTGGAATCTGTCTTACTACTTTGGGCTTGTTTGATTCTAGCAAGTTAACTGAGCTTGTTTGCCGGGTACTGGCCTGGGTTAGTCTCGACAACCTTACTCAGTAGAAGGCTGCTAATGCAATATGTCAGCTGAGAGTACAGAGGAACAGATAAAAAATCACATTTACGGCCATGTGCGTGAGGAAACAGCACCAAGAAACCACAACGCGAATGCTCGAGGTAATGCACCTGCATTGAAAGCAAATTAATGCAACATGAGCATTCTGTCATTACCGCTACAACCTCGCGCACTGAAGGAAGCACTTAAGGCACCCCTTCTGTTGTTGGGTTTTTTAACCTGGATATTTTTTTTGTTCAACTCTGTAACAGACTACTGTACATGAAGCTGCACTAACATCTTACAACTCAAAGCTGCAAGCCAATGGCACTCTGTTCGTTAAAGGGACACTAACCATGCTGAGTCATTTTGAACCCACAAGTTCTGCATGCACATAAAAAAGTCCATGTGAGCTTTACTGATGAGTCAACTATTCCGCTGTTTGCTTGAGAACTAAACCGTCATTCGTACGTTCAGCAATGGATAGCCATCTCTGTAACAACAGGTAGATTATCGGTGAAAGATGCATCGTTTCTTTGCTCTTGCAATGTGCAACGAAGCCCGTGTCACCTGTAGTCGTCGCGTATTGTGTAAAGCTTCGGAGTACAGTGCGCCGATCCCTTGTCGGACTCTGTGAACCGAGAGTTGTGCCAGAAACTTGGTGGAAGAGGCTTGAGGCCCAAGCTATGCATGAACTTGGCGGCGAAACTCCACGTTGAGTTCAATTCTTTTTCCTGCAAAACAACAACAAATAGACAGAGAAATTGGATATGTTTCTGTACTTAACTGAATAAAATAGGCAGCTGTACTATCTGATAAACACTCGTACTTAGCCATACAGCGCGACACAACGACGAACCACAGTAAACTAATGCAGCTCTATGTACATAATACCAGTGAATTTATTTCTCTCACAGCGCGTCTTGAAGCACTCAAGTGAAGGGTAGATTAGATTTTGAATTTTGCGCGCTTTCTTTTAGGGCAGGTAAAAGGACCTACATAAACTGTACCTTGCAAATATATACTTCAGTTGGTTGTTCCTTAAGTTGATCTACAACTTCCATATCGAAACTTTTTTCCCGAAGCCAATACTTAAAAAAATTAGCTGGTTAGTCTTAACTAAATAGCTAATATTGCAGAGCCACATTACTCTCTCAACGGCATTGAGTTTGTTTTCGTCGTCTTGGACACTCCGTCTTCTTAAAAACTTGATGACATACCATGGGCTGCCCTGTGTACACTAATGTATGTCTCTATGGCAAGGCCTCTTTGGGACATTAAACCCCCTAAACCGTTTTTAATTTTGACGAATTATTTTCTAACTGCCTAATCGCGTGTGACGTCGTAGCGCGCTCGCGTCATTAATCATCATGTCGCCCAGAGCAAAGTGTTTTCTTTAAAGCTGCATGCATTAGAATCGTCGTGTTACAATCACTGCATATCCTAATTTCGAGATGATACGAAGTTTCAAAAATATTCCCAGCATATATAACGCATCACTCGCAGTGAGTTGCGTTTGGTGGTGGTACGAACGAGCCGTCGGATACCGGACATGAAACAACGAGCCGCCAACGAGCTTCCAGCCTTTCAGAGGTGGCCACAGCTGGAGGGAGTGTACTATCCCGGCGCGCAACCACTGTCACAACTGCGTGCATGAAGCGAATTTTGAAACCTGTTAGTGGCAGACTTTATGACAGTAGCCATACCTCGACCATGGCGATGAATGGGGGGTGAAGCTTATCGAAACAATTAACACTTACTCGTCGCAGACGATGACTTTGCCGTAAAGGGTCGTCCACTAGTTCTTGGGGTGAACACGCAAGACGCAAGCAGGCGCGCTCCGATGCACGCCAGAGCATCCGGCGCGGCAGCGCACTGAAGCGAGTGGTCTGCTACAGCGCCATAGCAGACGATTCGGAGCGTGCATGGCCGCGCCGGACGTTCTGGCGAGCCGCGAAGCACAGCCATGCGTTGACGTGTTTACTCCAATAGTCGACGACCCTGTACTTGCGTCCTTCTCCAGTATGTCTTGGATATGTGCCAAGCCTATTCCTCCGCCATTTCTACAAAGCATGCCTTGGAAAAATGGCGGGAGAGTTCGCTGCCTCGAGGGGAGTTTGTCCTACCAACGTCACGACAAACTGCGGGACATTGGCCGGTATACGCTATGCTAAACCTCTAATAATTAGGTGCAGTGCTGGCATCTACAAGTTCCACGCACGTAGTCGCAAGCACCGGCCTCAAGCGAGCGAGAGAGAGAATAAACTTTTATTGCAAAAGAGGAAGACGCGGTCTGGCAGGCAAGCTCCCTTTGAGCCGAGGATTAAATTGATTAACCGCAGCTCTCCTAATGGGCACCGAAACTGCACTGGACGTCCCCGGGATGTCCCAAGGATTGTTGCTGCCCATTGGGCTGACAGCAAATTGCGGGGAAGGTATGAACTCGGACGGCTCATGCACACCTGCTCTCGCTAGAAGAAGCCTGCACTGCTCGGAAATATTGTCTTAAGGTAAGCCAAAGGGGATATTGTAAATTGATTTACAATGGATCTGCCCCTTCGCATTACTGGACTAAGTTCAGATGAACAGAATCTGGAATTGACAGTATAAACGGCGGTGCATGATGGCTAAATGTGCATTCCGCAGACGTTCAGCGCCGTGCTGACCGCCAGTAACTTGAGTTAATTGCGTCTACAGAGCGCGTTTTTTGGCCCTTTAAAACTGACTGCTGGGCAAGGTTGACAGAACAAACTTAGCTCTTTGTGAGCAGTGGAGACTTAATCCTTTACCCGACAGTGTAGTAAACAAAAGTAAGGAGGAATAGCTTTTCTTTGGCTAGGTGCTCTTGTTCTTGTTTTAGATCGCACGAATTTTGGATTATATGAATATTTTCCACCTTTCCAGGGAATGCGTATCGTCGGTATTTGTCTGCGCTCTGCTTTCCCCGATTGAAGTTGCTGCAGTTTAATTTACTGATGTGTTTCACGAGGTATCTATAATATGGGCAAGTTTTGCAATCACAAGCAATACTTGTTCGCGCTGTCCGTTGACAAAAACTTCATACAGACCGTCTCAAGAATGTATCTGTCCGGGTATAGGCACTAACTCTTTCAACATACCTATCAATACGACAAAACATCGCCTACTTAAAAAACATGTTTAGCATTCCCTGTGCTTATAAATTTATAACTACTCGACAAGCTGTATACGTTCATGTGCAAGTGAATGTAAAGCAGGAGCACCACGAAAAACTTTGTATTGCTCACTGACAATAAACTGGGAGCTTTGAACATCAGCAGGCACAGCTAGTGTTGTGTTTGTTTTGCACCGCGCATTCGATGGTCGTTTGAACCCGGCGCGTCGTCGTCCAGAACGTTCACCTCTCGCGCAGCTGGCGGAGACAGCGGCTCCCAGTGTCAACGGACATCCCGCGATCAGACACAAAAAACACAACAGCCACGGTCAGGAATACCGGCCCGCTTAATGTTCATGCCCTTTCGGGTCGTGGCGCTGCAGTTCTGCATGCCCTCATTAGCTGTCCTTGCTTACGTCGGCGGCATCGCTCACGCGGCGCCGGTTACCCCTTTTTGCTTTTGCTATGCATTCATTGTTCGGGTTAACTTCTGATTCGCCACGCGGCGTTTAAAGGCGGAGTTCGTGCACACGTTCTCCTTTTTTTAAAATCTTGTGTTAGCACAACTTTCTGAGGCAGTTTGGTCGCCGTATAAATTTTCGATTTCAATGAAGGCGTAGCTAGGCGGGCTCAAAGCAGTCACAAGGTTTGGGCGCCGCCGACGTCAGTTCATGCTTTGTGCCAAGCTGATCCCTGAGGCGGCTAGCTCCCTGTATGTGCTAAGCGCGGCCGCAAGACTGCGAGCAGGGGCAGATCTTATAAACTGGGTGTTCGGCATGCGAGTCTCGCTTTGCTCTGCGGCAGCTGGGCAGCGTTCTGGGGTGGTACTCGCGTGATCATGACGCGCTCTGCGCGTCTTGTCGAAAATAGGAACACTCTAACGCTCTGTGCTCACTGCACGGTAATTTGCGTTCAAGTGTATATCGATCGTTTCCGTGTTATCCGCAACCGTATGTATTATACGAACAGAAATGGCCACACACTGTGCAGGCAACGCTATATAGGACCGCTAGGCCTGCACTCCAGCTAAACACCAAACCATAGAGTTTCTTACTATTAACTAGAGGGAAAGCTGGCGCCCCGCCTACGGGAGTTTGCATGGAGCTTCCTCGAGACCACCTGTACCACCATGGGCGCTCTAAGCATCATGGGGCGGAGAGCTACCGTCGTCCGGACCCCGTAGAATATCTGTTACGGGTCCCAATTGGACTTATTTTTGGAAATGTAGCGGAGAGTTTGAAGGTTGCTTCGCTTCCGCCACCGGTTGGCTCGGTATTGCACTGCCTCCGGGATCGGACTTAGTCTTTATACCACGCGTCTTTACTATCCTGTCTTTCTATCCCATCTTTCCACCCTCCTACTATCTGCACGTGGTAGCGATTGTGGCTCGGCTTGAGCCAGTGGGCAGGCCTGTGCACTTTCCTTTTCTTTCTTCCTGGCAACAACAGACAGACAGACTGCAGAACTATGGGGTCCGGCGAATATCTGATACTGGTCCTATTTGAACCCAACATATTAAACTTATTTTTGGAAATGTGGCGGAGTGCTTGAAGGTTGCTTCACTTCCGCCACCGGTTGGCCCGGTATTGCACTGCCTCCGGGATCGGCCTGGGACATTATATCGCTCGTCTTTCCTATCTTTCTATCCTATCTTTAAACTGTCCTACTTTCCGCACGTGGTAGCGATTGTGGCTCAGCTTGAGCCAGTGGGCAGGCCTGTGCACTCTCCTTTTCATTCTTCCTGACAACAACAGAAGAAGACTGCAGAACTACAACTTTTGGCTAAAAAATAATGAAAAAAAAGTTCGATAATCAAGAATGTCCTATCATTCAATATTCTGTCCATATATTGTAACAAATGAGCAGAAAAGCATGTAAATGCAAAGTTTACTCAAAATAAGCGGTGGCTTGCTCTCCTATTGGCCAAGCATTGCAGACCACAAAAGCCAATATTTTGTGCTTAACAGGCGCACTTTTGAAAAAAATAAGTTTTTGAAAAAAATGTCGCTTCAACATTTTAAAAGGTTTTTCCACGGCATTTCGGGAAACAAAAAACCTTTTATTGGCGTCGTTTGCTGTTGCGTTCTCGCTACTATGGTTTTTGCACACTACTTTTACGCCGAAGTCGTCTGCGCGCTGACCGCGTCATGGATACGGAATGGCACATCTGAGGTACGCCACTCTATGTTCCTGAAAAAAAAAAAAAAAAAAACCTACTGTTCCGCACCAAGTAGCTCATCGCCCCATGATGCTCTGCGCGCCCATGGAGGTACAGATGCAGCGCCGCCAGCTTTCCCTCTAGTTAACAGTAAGAAACTCTGTGCACTATACTGGTGGCGTTCTCAGTAATATTTCGAGAACGAACGCACAAACGAACATGTGCGACGAAGCTGGCACTCGAGCAATGTGTGAAGCTTGGGGGGAAGAAAAGCAAAGCAAAGCAAGTTGTATCCTGGCATTTGGCATATTCTCAGAGCAAAATTTAAAGACATACAAACTAATTGGGCCGGCAAAAAAAAAAGAAATTGCTTTCCGAGGTGGTGACAGTCCTATCATATATTATTTGTCTCTAGCAAGCGGCGCTTGCTGGCGCTGCATGTTACTCGTCGAGCCGCTAACATATACGCGTGCCAGAAAGATTCAACACAGAGACTGTTCGACCCACTTAATCATTAATGATCGCCACCCAAGGCCTTTGTCTTTACGCTCGTGTATGAATCAAGATCGTCCAATGTACCCGTTGCCGAATATGGATGTGGAGCCGCCATCGTTGCATATGTAGTATATATATAGAAGCATTCACGCGGTGTTACTGTTGCGCGTAATGGGGTCAAGGCGGTAGCAAACGCTGGTGATATCGCATTCTTTTTTTCCGCATTGGCAAGTCTAAAACAACAAAAAAAGACTGCGTTCACGATAAACATGTTTCGTATAGTCTCTGGCATGCGGATAAATTGCTCTAAATGTTCGGGTTTATGATGCGGCTCATGGGGCCCAGCACCAATCATTTGTCAGAAGAAGATGGTTTCATGTGCCGCCGACTTCCACTTCACGCACATAGGTTAAGGTCCCAATCCTGGACGGAATCGGTCCTTGATCATCATATCTACATTCAGTTTTGAGCAGAGCTCATACCTGTATTATGATTCTCTAAGCTAAAATTGGTACATACCGCGTGTCCTTCTCGGCGCTACGCATCAGAATCACTGCTTTCACCGAAACAATGTGCCTTATATATTTGAAAAAAAAAATCTGCACTTCATCACGAGCGGGGACACTCATAGTGACTGCGGGAAGAAAACGAAGACGTGCGGACGGCTCGAGCAGCGCGTTAAGCCCCAGTAAAGGAAAGTGAAGGGGGCGGACGTCATGGCCAGGCTCTCCGCCAAGAAGAACGCCAAGGTGGTGGTGCGTATTCCAGGTCTTCGTCATGCGTTGGAACAGGGCAGCACCGAGAACCTCTGGCAGACCCTGCGGAGGGCCTTCCTGGACATCCAGCAGAAGCGAGACACCGGCCGCCGCTTCGACGAGCTGTACCGCTTTGCCTACGACATGGTGGCCCACGACGAATCGGCGCTCCTGTACCACGGACTTCGCGAGACCGTGACCGAGCACCTGGTGAACAAGGTTCGGCCAAGCGTCTTGGCCTCTGGCGACGACACTTTCCTGCAGACGCTAAATCAGGCCTGGAGTGACCATCAGAGAAGCATGAACATGATCGCGGACATCGTTATGTACCTGGACCAAGTATACGTGCCAAAGAATAACGTCTACAGCGTGCACAACCTTGGGCTGGTCCTGTTCCGGGACAACGTAGCCCGCTACGATGACGTGCGAGACAAACTGCGTGAGATGCTGCTTCAAATGATAAACCGAGATCGCGAGGGCGAGGTGGTCGACAGGCCATTAGTCAAGAACGCCTGCCAGATGCTGATAAAAGTGGGCGTTGATTCAAGGTCTGTCTACGAGGAGGACTTTGAGCGGTCGTTTTTGGACGAATCGGCAAAATTCTACTCGCTGGAGAGTCAAAAGCACCTGGCGGAAAACGACGCGATCGCCTACATTGACATGGCGGAGCAGCGCATCGTCGAAGAGTCGGAGCGGGCAAGGCATTGCTTGGATCCTTCCACTGATGGCCCCATCGGGCAGGTGGTCTTCCAGGAACTGGTCGCGAACCACGTGAAGGCTATCGCGGAGATGGAAGGCTCAGGCGTCGTCCACATGTTGGAAACCCAAAATTCGGAGGAGCTATCGCGCGCGTTTCGGTTGCTTAGTCGTGCTGAGAACGGCCTGAAAACAATAGCACAATGTATGAGCAAGTACCTTCGTGAGCAGGGCAGATCATTTATGCCGCAGAAGGGTGACGATGGAGACCCATTTCACCTTGTGAATAATGTGCTCGACCTTAAGGACCGTTTCGATCACATTCTGCAAAGCTCGTTCAATAACGAGCACATTTTCAGACAGACGATGAATGCCGACTTCGAGTACATCCTCAGCTTATCTAGCAAATCGGCCGAGTACGTCGCCATATTTGCGGACGACATGCTTAGAAAAGGGATAAGAGGAATGACTCAGCAAGAAATAGAACAGGTCCTGGACAAGATTGTCGCCGTCTTCAGGTTCCTGCCGGATAAGGACATTTTCGAGCGCTACTACAAGCACCACCTGTGTCAGCGGCTGCTGCTCAACAAGTTCGCTTCACATGATGCCGAAAAGAGCCTGGTCTTAAAACTCAAGACCCAGTGCGGTTGCATGTATACCTCAAAGTTTGAGATCATGTTCAAAGACATGTATATATCGAAAACAATGACAGAAGAGTTTAAAGCCGCCGTGGCCTCCAGTGGTACAGACTTGCAAGGATTGGACATGCGTATGCGCGTGCTGACAACGGGCTTCTGGCCTTTCCCTGCGGCCATACAGCAAAGCAACATTCCCGCAGCTCCCAGTGGCGCTTATGAGACGTTCCGGAGGTTCTATTTGGCCAAGCACACAGGCCGACTGCTGACGCTACAGCCGCAGCTGGGCTGGGCAGACCTGAGTGCTGTGTTCTGCGGGCAGGACCAGCCGTCCACTTCGTCAGCGCCCTCCGTGGTTGTCAGCAGGCCGCGGACATACATCATCGTGGTGTCGACGTACCAAATGTGCGTGCTGATGCTTTTCAACAATCGCGGCAGAATCCCGTACGAGGACATTGCCTCCGAGACGGCCATCCCCGTGAAGGATCTGGTGCGCGCCCTTCTGTCGTTGTCAGCAGGCAAGGCCACTGAGCGGATCCTCAACAAGGAACCCGAGTCAGATGACATCGGGCCAGGCCACGCGTTCACCGTGAATGAATCCTTCACATCCGAAGAGCGCAAGGTAAAGATCCAGCCGACCACTACCAACAAAGAGAGCCGCCCGAAAGATCGCGAGAGGGTGGTGGTCAACGTGGACGAGGAGAGAAGGTTTGAGCTGGAGGCCGCCATAGTGAGAATAATGAAGAAACACGTAAAGTTATCACACGACGAGCTCGTCGCCGAGCTCATCAACCTGCTGAGCGCTCGGTACACCCCTAGCTCCGAGGCCATTAGGAAAAGGATCGACGCCCTCATAGATCGGGAGTACCTGGAGAGGGCTCCCGAAGACGGGCAAGTGTACACCTACATTCCATGAGAGAGCATGGGTTCGTCTACCACCTGGCAACAAAATCCTCTTCGTATAATAAACGTAACCGGTATTCGTACTCTGATTTTTCATTTCCTGAAAGCCGCTAGATAAAGAAGCTAGCGCACGTTGAAGACATAGCGATTATCCGCAAGTGTACTCTGCAGTTGCGGCACGCGTGACGCATTCATGCCGCGATTCACAGCAGCATAGTGAACAACAAATACTTTACATGTCCGTGCCGTATTTTAACTAAAAACTAAAAAGCTAAGGAAATGCAAGAAACTGCTTTTAGCGCTACGACGCATACGTAAAGCTGGCCGCGTACAAAATGTCGCCAAGCTGTCCTTCCTCACAGCATTCAACCTACAACACGCCGTCAACGTAGGCGACACATGCTACTGTACAAGAAAACAATTTAAACTAATACTTTCGCCTGGCCGAGAACTTACTTTTAAAACGACAGTTTCTCACTGAGTCATAGCAAAGCCGGAGAAGCAAGCACAAGAACATCTGATCTCATGGTTTGAAAACTCTAAGATCAGAAACACAAGTGCACACATTACCACGCATTCGGGACAGCGCCCAGCCAGTGCTGCTCTAACCCCTATTGCGCTTTGTTGAAAGGCGACTCGGTCATTTTTTAGAGCGGAAGCTCTTCTCAGCGCATGCAAAACCTTAAGGTCATTTCGCTCCGAAGAATGACCTTCAAGCGGCGGAGCGAGGGGTGTGGCCGTGACGTCATACCATGTGACCAGCCTCTAATCGCGGACGCGCAACTCCCCGTCTCGCAGGCCTGCGTGCTGGGGACGGGCAGAAACGTCTTTTCTGATGGAAATAAAGGTTGTTCGATCGATCGATCGACCGATCAATCAATCAATCAATCAATCAAACAAACAAACAATCAATCGCCGCGCTTCGGTGCAGCTGCGGCTGCGGAGCCGGCGGCGTTCGCTCGCCTTCGCAACTGTGTTGAACAACGTGATTCAACGCTCACCTCGCAGTTGCGGTGAAGCACGTGACTCGCTTCGTTCATCTGATAAAAAGCGCGAAGCGTTGCTTGACGTTCGCAGATAGCCATGGAGGAGTCGTGCCCTGGAACCAGTGCTTCGGCTGTGTATCGTGGACGGTTGATTGAATCGGATGATTCTTATGATCAAAAACATCGACAGGGCGCGTTGCGAAGGATAGAGCATAGGGTGCCTCGCTGTACGTGCTCCCCCCCCCCCCCCCCGGCGCGCGCCATCGAGGCACCCTAATGGAGCAAGGACACGTGCTAAGGTTGAAGCAGAAGCCGAAGAAGAACGAGAGGCTCATCAGGAGAAGCAAAGTTAAACTGCAGCAAACCTTGTCTGACCATGCTTCCGCTCTGTAAACTAGGTTCAGCCGAGTTGAACCCCGGCAATTTTTTTTTTATTCTTTACGCCAAGGATGTTGTCAACGCGCTGTTTTCTAATGTTCGTAGCTGTGCGCCTAATTGTCGCAGCCAAGGGATCTAGAAGCATTTGTCGCGAATTCCAGGTACTGGGAGAGGGACATCGAGAACTGCCACTCGTACACGGTGTACATTACCGAGAACTCGTTGTCAGTGAGGTCCTGTGAGCTGGGTATTCTCCAGCTTTGCCCAACATGTTTTCCATTATGGTAAATGAGAGCTCCACCCGGTCGGGGCACATGATGTATGTTGCCATTCGACGACGACGAAGCGGAATCGGTGGACGTTGCGGCGTTAGTAGAATTCGATCCCTCGTCGAAGCCGACCTTCTTCAGGACGTTTGTCCAGTCCTTTCCCACCATCTCGCCTAGACAAAAAGAACAAGAAAAAAAAAGATAAAAGTCTCAACGTGAACTGTCAGTGACGAATGTATACATAGGGCGTACGGTATACCGGTACTTGGCATCTCGTAAGCGGACGAAATTCAAGGCTACAGTCTCTAGGCTAGACTTACATACTGTCATTTCGACGTCTGATGATGGCAGGTTCGTATTTATAACATCACGATTCTTCGAGACTACGCCTCTGGATCAAAGTGCCCTCTTGACTTGCTGACCTGCAGCCATGCTGCATAGTATTTGTAAAAGGGGAACTGATCTTGCCGTCTGTTTATTTTCCACTAGAAAAATTTTAACAAACGGCCTAACAGCCTAACTGTAATCTGCAGAAGGTTACGAGAGTGCTTTTAAAGCGAAAGCTTTACTGGCCGTGAACTTGCGATTTCGCCGTGGCCGCACTACGAGGAGGCACATGACGTCACAACGCGCGCCTCACATATCTCGATGGACACCCGAACCGCGCTTTCTCCTTTCCCTCCCTACTTTATCCCTTCCTTTACGGCGCTCTTAGGGTGTCCACAGAGATATGTGAGACGGTTACTGTGCTTTGCGCACTCGCCGCGCCATCTGGCATGACGTCACACCGCGCGGCTCGCTGCCGCCGCCGTTTGGTATGACGTCACACCGCGTTCCTCGTCGTTGCGCTCGCCTCCGCTCGCTTCGCCGGCTGTGTCGCATGCCTGATAACATGTCTGAGGATTGAAAAGAAGAGCTCACGTGCGCCGCAACCACAGTTGTGTGGTCTGTAATGCGACAACATAGCTAGACAACCAGACTAACCTGGACTTGCAATCAAGATTAACCAAGGCTAACCATGCTATGCCATAGCTTTCGCTACGTATATTCTGGCATTGCCGAGCTAAGCCATTGCCAATTTTTTTTTGTGCGACAGCACTTCTGGCCGCACTCCTCGGGCTTCAGCGGTGTGTGTGTGTGGGGGGGGGGGGGGGGCACCTCAATCGCGCTGTAGTGGGCGGCGGCGTCCATCCACAAATTGAGGCAGTTATGCGCCTTTCCTCTCAAAACCAGCTGAAGGTTAAGATTCCATTGATTTTGAGAAAAGAGAAGGCGCATAACTGGTCCCTGGGTCACTGGATACGTCAATCGTGTTTTGAGGTACGTGGCGTGGCGGCTGTGTCCACCTGCAAAAAACTGCTTTCGAACCCGACCGCGGCGGCTGCGTTTTTATGGAGGAAAAACGCTAAGGCGCCTGTGTGCTGTGCGATGTCAGTGCACGGTAAAGATCCCCAGGTGGTCGAAATTATTCCGGAGCCCTCCACTACGGCACCTCTCTCTTCCTTTCTCCTTTCACTCCCTCCTTTACCCTTCCCTTACGGCGCGGTTCAGGTGTCCAACGATATATGAGACAGATACTGCGCCATGTCATTTCCCCCCAAAACCAATTATTATTATTATTAATATTTCATGCTTAGCAATGCTAAAGGCCAGCCATTTTCTCTCTAAAGTAGTACAGTTTTTCGCGTAGGTGTGCATGCGGACCCGCCGCGGTGGTTCAGTGGTTAGAGTGCTCGGCTACTGATCCGGAGTACCCGGGTTCGAACCCGACTGCGGAGGCCGCGTTTCGATGGAGGCGAAACGCTAAGGCGCCCGTGTGCTGTGCCATGTCAGTGCACATTAAAGATCCCGAGGTGGTCGAAATTATTCCGGAGCCCTCCACCACGGCACCTCTTTCTTCCTTCATTGTCTTAATCCCCGCTTTATCCCTTCCCTTACGGCGCGGTTCAGGCGTCCGCCGGTATGTGACGGATGCTGCGTCATTTCCTTTCCCCCAAAGCCAATTTCTCATGTCTTGCTTGCGCTGAATGACAAAAATTTTCCTAATACCTGTGTAAAGAAAAAGCGATACATGCAAGAAATCGAAAAAAATTATGGACTCAGAAAGAACAGAATGGTAACGGTCTTTGAGAAGCGCAGGTGAGCATTTCCAAGGTGCGAAAAGATATTTGAATTAAGAGTCGCTGCGAGCAAAATAGCGGCGTTTATGTCAATGTTAGGAGTCGAGTGTGCCTCATCTTTCGACCAGAAACAAGCAGTAATGTCTGTGGAAGCACGAGTAACACACAATGATGCGTTCAAGAACACAGGTACAAAATATTTGTACAAATTATATAATTCGCACAAAAAATATCCACTAAAATTGCCTGGTTAGGTGTAAAACTATAACATTACGTCCAGCTCCTCTCGTTGCAACGGCACAAATCGACCGTCTCGTTGTGCCCCCTGGAACCTTTGACCGTGCAGAGGAGACTTCAGGCGGAGACTTCGCATTATGCCGCATCCACGTTATCCCAAATGCCGCTGCACTTCAAGCCTGGGCTTGTCGTCGCCGGAAGGCACTACGACTCGCCCGATGGCGCGCTTGATCCGCCGTGCTCTTAGGAGAGGAAGCAGGACTGCAACGCAGACAACGTCGACGTAAGCGGCGTTCGCGACCACGCACAGCGGACACCAAACCTTCATCAGGCGTGTGCCTGGTCTTGGCGAGCTGTGGGCATATATGTCAGGCTCATAACTGGTGACGAATCATCTTAGGCACCTAATAACTGGACGCCGTAGCCTGCGAGCTGTCTTGAAGAGTTCCTGCGGTGGCGGTTGACGGCAGGGTGGCGATTAGGGACCGATCGTGGAGTGCGTATACGCCCGAAGGTGGCTTAGGATCTCGGGGCTGCTTGGAGACTTGCCCGTCGTAATGCACGCTGCTCGGCCGGTGCCAGACAGGAGAAAGGCCGCTTTCCGCAGCGGCCGCTGGGATGTCTTCGGCCTCGGTGCCACCTTCGTCGCCATCTCGAGGCAGTGCGCTGTCACTCCGGAGCCACCCTTCGGGCTGCACCTCCCATTCCACTGGAAATGTGGGCGCCAGGTGATGGGGCGGAGGGGCTTGGGAGGGTGACTCGGCCGACATGACCATGTTCAGTGCAGCTAGGTGTGCCTAAACGGGCCGCAGGAAACCAGGTCGGCGTAGCTTCCTGCTCCGAGGGAACATGGCGTCTCTGAGTTGAGCTCGGCGCGTGGCGTAGTTCGCTCGATCGGTTGGGCAAGGCTGCATTGCTGTACTGGCCTGCGGTGCGCACCGCCCGCATTCTGGAAGGAAGGAAGGCCTCAGACGTTGCTCGCACATACCCACTACGGGGGAGTGGCCAATTACATTCTTCCCGCATTCTTTGATGGGAATGGACGCACATATCGTCGTCGTTGTTGTTGTTAGCCTTTCAAAAGATTGCCCATGCCCACACTGGGGGATCGGCGAAGAATTGGGAGGCAGAGGCTGCTATACATGTGTACTCAGTAAAGGCAAAAGAAAAACACGCTGGAAAGCAACACCGGTGGATTCTACCTCAAGAAGGGCATGGACTGAAAAGGGATTAGAGTTGTTGTTGTTGCCTTGGTCACATGGGACATACCCACGACGGGGGATTGTCTAGGGTTCAGTGGGGAGACCCCATAGAATAGGGTAAACTGGTGTTAAGCTAGTGATTGTGCCTTGGGTGAAATTTCAGAGTAATTTAAAAGAAAAGGAACAAACAAAATATCGGCAGAGAATATCTGAGAATTAAATAATTAAATATATGAAAATACCTAAACTCTCTTTTTAATGCGGAAATTTTTAAAGCAATTAGCGAGGGAATCTGCCGGTAGCTGTTATATAATTGTGCAGGTATTTGCAAACTTGATGCAATGCAAAACCCCTGGCGCTTGCGCCGAAAGAGAGAAGGAGGGGAACCGACAAAGTGAGACCCAACTTCGTAATGGGAATTTCCAGGTGTGCTCTCCTCTGATGTGCAAACCTCCGGCAAGAAAGTAGGAAATAATTAATAATAATAATAATAATTGGTTTTTTGAGGAAAGGAAATGGCGCAGTATCTGTCTCATATATCGTTGGACACCTGAACCGCGCCGTAAGGGAAGGGATAAGAGAGGGAGTGAAAGAAGAAAGGAAGAATTAGGTGCCGTAGTGGAGGGCTCCGGAATAATTTCGACCACCTGGGGATCATTAACGTGCACTGACATCGCACAGCACACGGGCGCCTTAGCGTTTTTCCTCCATAAAAACGCAGCCGCCGCGGTCGGGTTCGAACCCGGCCGCGGCGGCTGCGAGGAAATGCTCCCATGTCTCGACTTTACCACAAGCCGCTCAAAGGTTTGTGGAACTGAACCCGCATCTACATAAGTAAAGATTTAAATGGGGAATCCTGCACCGCATGAGTGTCATCGCTACCTCACACTGCCGGGTTTTACATGCACGAGTCTTCCATGGGTACATGAGATTTTAGTAGTCGACAGTAGAGAGTAAGGGATCGTTGCATGCGGCGGATATAAACTGAAAACGCTGAAATCGAGTCATTGCAAAGAGAACAAGATTAGGGACGCTGCTGACAACTGGTGCATATAGAGCTGCTTTTGCCAACAAGTCTGCTGCTTCATTTTGTAAAATACCGCTGTGGCCTGGTATCCAAACAAAGAGCACCTCTTTCACCCATGCAGGAATAAAAAACTTTAGTGAGCGTTTCAAAAAAGCGCTTAGTGTGGACTCCAGCGCCAACGAAACAGAGAGACAATCTGAGAGGAATATCACCCGAGAAACAGTTGTGGGAATTTCCAAAGCGGCCAGCCCAGAGCCATAAACTCTGCTAGAAATATGGTTGTGTAATCCGGGACTCTGACCGAAAAGCTCCACGAGAGAGAGACTGAGAAAATACCAACCCCTGCCTTCCTTTCGACCCCAGACGCATCTGTAGCAATTACAGTATGTTGCGGGTACTGGGCAAGGTGATCCAAGAGGGTTCCAGTTAATATCCTTGCAGGCAGATGCTTCGCATTAGGTGGGAATATGAAATCAAAAGCAATATGCACAGGGGACGCTGCCCAACCAACTCTGCATACAAACTTGAGAACCACACCAATATTAAATAACAGATTCTGAGTAAATACAACCTGAGGTAGGCGGAACCTTGGCCAATGAGGAGTGAGAAAAAGGGCAGAGTGGGAGACGAAAATAGGAGTAGCCACACCAGAAGCCGACTCAAATGCTGGAAAAAAAGTCCTGACCATTAACAGGTGAAACCGGGAGGTAAGGTCGGGAATACGAGCCTCCAAGTACAGAACTGCGGTAGAAACTGATTGAGGGAGACCTGGGCAGAGGCGCAGTGCGCGCCTTTCTAGCAGCAGCAACGGATGAAGTTTATATTTAGGGGAGGCAGAAAAAAGTATGCAGCCAAATTCCAAAATGTGTCTGACATAGGCTTTGTAACGAGGTACAAGCGTGTCCTGGCGCATACCAAATTTCCTATTACTTATCCGTAGTAGCCTACCTAGTGCACGCTCTCCTCTCTCCACGTTAGTTTTGATGTGGGGCCGCCAATCCAAAGTGGCATCATAAATGACGCCTAGATACCTCAACGAGTAAACCTGAGGTATGATGTGCGAGCGATAGCGTAGTGATATATACAGAGGTATGTTGGTTTTAAGAAGTAGTACGCTGCTTTTGTGCACATTTAATACCAAATTTAATGTATCAAGCCAAACCTCAATCGCATTGAGGTAATCCTGGAGAGAACGATATAGGGCATGAATGTCTGCAGCAGAAGCAAAGAAGGCTATGTCATCTGCATAAACATATACTGTAACTTCAGGGTGAACTGGAATGTCGCACATCAACAGATTAAATAGAAGTGGCGAAAGTACAGACCCTTGTGGCACGCCTCTGGTTTGGGCATAGGTGTTTGAACTGAAGGAACCGTCGGAGCAAAAGAACTGCCGTCCTGTTAAAAATTCGCGGATCCATGCATAAATGTAGTATGGTGTGCGTAATAATGCCAATTTAGAGAGAAGGATCGAATATTCAACACTGTCACAGGCCTGTTTGACGTCTCTGCGCTCACGTGAGTACTCTGCCTTCTTCCGCTTGCGGTCTTCGATTTTATCGCGTTTCCTGCACATTTGACGGACTCCAGGGCCGGCTTTTACGAAGCAAAAAGTTCTGTTTTGTCTTAATCGCTGTCGAAAAAAATTGAATTGGTTTTTGAGAAAAGGAAATGACGCTGTAACTGTCTCACGTATTTCGGTGGACACCCGAACCGCGCCGTAAGGAAGAGATAAAGGAGGGAGTCAAATAATAAAACAAGAAAGATGCCGTAGTGGTCGTCTCCGGAATAAATTCGACCACCTGGGGAACGTGCACTCACATCGCACAACACACGGGCGCCATTTGCGTTTCGCCTCCATCGAAACGCGTCCGCCTCGGTCGGGCTCGGAGCCGGGTACTCCGGCTCAGCAGACGAGCGCCCTAACCACTGAGCCACCGCGGCGAGTCGCTGTCTAAACCTGCGTTGGTTTTTGGATGGGAAAGGCGCTTAACTGTCTCACTGGGTCAGGTGGCAGCAGATGTCGGTGACCACCGGAAGCTATTACAACTCTCACTGTCCAAAGTTAGGGGAACATCGGCTGGAACGTCCGTCCATTAGAGCCCCAGTATTATCACGTCTGTACCCTAGCCGCCATTTTAGTCTGCAAGCTACACCCACACTTGCAATACATCTTTCATCACCATTGGTTTTCCAGGCGATACTGAACGTAAATTTGGCGTGGGTTTGGCCGAGCACGTGGGCTGAACACGCAGTGCGCATTACAGATGGCCGATGGTCGAGATAAGGAAACTTTAAGGGGACCGCTGCAGGTGCATATACGGGGCAAGGTTCATTGGATATCTTTAGGAGAGTCTTTCGTCATGAAATAGACTTGGGTGGGATGATGCAGGCCATTATTACGTCGCCTACTAGGTAGGGTCTACCGGCACGAAGTGAAGACATGAACTGACCGCATCACGTGATCCGATCACGGCGCTCCAGGCACATCATCACGTGCTGTTATCTTCGTCGCAGCCCCGATGGTGGTTTTGACACATTTGGCACTATCAAGACTGTTCATCGTCAGTGCTTCTAAAGTAATTGATGGCGGTGTCATGTTTCTAAAGTGAACAATATATTCTTGCAACAATGTGGCGTATTACAAGTGAGCTCTGGGCTTTAAGCGGATTTCTGTACTCTACGGGTCTCACCTAGAAGATGGGCAGGAATCGTGCCGTCTGTTGGCATGAAGGAACCGTATTTCCCTCGCAGAAGCTTCCGCACGAAGGCATGTAGCTTCACGTAGAGCGGGTACACCTCCGTCCAGGCATCGATAACTTTTTCGCCGAATTTATGGTCTCCGAAGCGATCGAACCACTCCTGTGACATGTGCTCGAACCCTGCGCATGCGTTTGTGAATCGTTGTATTGCGGCCCACGCAACATATTTTCTTACCAGCGACACGGTTATGGTTACAGTGGTGCCGTACCGCCAGTGTGACATGAAGAAAAAAAATCTTCTTCAAAGACGGCAACCATATTTGCATAAACATTCACTGACTCAAGTCTGCGGCGGCTCAGCGACGTTAGTTACGAAGCTGGCGTGCGAAAAACTGTTTGCTGTGTTCAACATAGGCGCGCTATAATTGCGCATGCTGGAGAACGCATGTACAGGTAGCTCTAATATAAAAGGGAACAGTCAGTTTTGACATAAGAGCGAACTGCGTTCTTACTTCTGCACCGAAGTTGCATCGTCTCATGGACATTATCAGTCCGGAGGAAAATTATTCGTGAAAGGTGTGACTGTCACTCGTATTTATGGGGTAATCATTGGTTGAATACGGATGACGTGTTCCCTTTAATCATGGAGCTGCCTGCACTCTTGTGTTAACAATGGCGCGTGCATTCTTTTCTGAAGTTGTAGGCGATGTTTTGCGTACTCCCCGATGTTACGGTGGTATAGGAAAGGAGAAAAAGAGGAGGAAATACTTTTGAGAAAAAGCGTTGAAGTGGTTTACGTAGGCAAGGCAAAATTGTCGGCGAATAAAATTAACAGCTGTTTACATCCTCTCCGCTGATTTCATCTGAGCACGTCTCTTAACGAGGTACTCCGCTACTTTTACGTGAACGCGTTTTTTTCTCCGCTCCAGAGAAAAAGCTGTGCCACGTACTTTTCCAACTGTCTGCGTTTTCTTAAACGTGTGCTCGGTACGCGGGAGTTTTTGAAATTAGCTGCCAAAGTAATACGGATTCCGCGGCCGGGATGGAAGTTGCGAACTTGACCTCAGCAGCCATAAGCCAATGCCACCCAATAACTCAAACTCAGTGTTTAACCACCTAACTCTAACTATTTAAGCAATTAACGAACCAGCCTTTCTGCATTACACCGGAACGAAACAGTGACAACGATAGCTGCAGTATACGCAAGGGAGCTTGCAAAAGATATATAATCAGCAGCGGTAAACAAGCCATTTAATAAAAAAACACCTACCTCTCTAAACAAAACGGTAAGCTGCCAGACTTCGCCCCAACCCCCTTTATCGCACGAAGAAGTGACGATGACAGGTGTATGAGCCCTTCCCTCTTGATTTTTTTCTGCTTCACCCTTTTACAGTGTCATCAGCATAGACATGGTTTAGGCCTGCTTAATCACTGTCTCACCGTCTGCCATGGCGGCTTTCTTGGCGAGGGGTAGGAAGCCGATGTAGAGCGGCTTCACTTTGCTGCCGAGAGTCGAGTGCCACGCGTCCCAAGCTTGGGCCAGCTTCGAGTAGTTCTTGGAGTTGGCCATCAGTCTCTTCAGGTCTGTTTCATGAAACACACGAAGACGTCGGGAGTTCTTTATATATACTGTACGTTCGCGTTTCAAGAAAAATATTTCTACTCTCAACTGGCTCTGTTTGAACAATGGAAACTTTCGGAAACACATCCAGCAGAAGATTTTTACGTCTTTAATCACATAGAACCAAAAATATTTTAGCCGAACTTTGAGAAAACAGCGCAGCTCTATTTTAAGGCAATCGATACGGCAAACAGCAGCTTCCGGCGCAGATGCAGTTTGGTTATTATGTCTGCAGTGGCACAGAAACGTTGAAAATGAACGAACCGACACAATTGGTTCTGTTACTTGGCAAGGCTTAATTGAGTATAATTGGAAACCGGAATTAATAGAAGTTGTATTGACGCTGCTGGGATCAACGAAAAATAGCGGGCTCGGGTTACTGTTTACCATCAGCACAAGTATACTCGAGAGTTTTTGGCAAAAAAGCAAACGCGATTTATATTCCAAGGGAAGGTAACGAGTCAACGAATTTTACATGCCGGCTAAAATGTCTGCTTTCCATTAAAGTGTTTCTCTCTCTCTCTTCCAAGGGAACAAAAAACTCGCCAGAGGCGGCAAGAAAACTAGTTGAGTAGATGAGATAACGAAATTCACCGATATGTCGTGGTCATGGCTGGCTCAAGACAGGGCCGATTTGAGCAAAACATTTGTCTTGCAGTCGGAGTAGCTTGGTTAAAAGTGATGATGATGGACGGTGTAATTATCCTAACAGCGAACCCCCGTTAGCAAGACGTCGTCTTGCACAGGAATAAAAGAAGAACGTAAGTAAACACCTATTGGTCATTTACCTGGTTGAAGTCGTAGCTTAGATTTGCCATCGAGAGTTACTGTCGATTCATGGAGCATTTTCGTCATGTTCTTCAAATAATCCTTGGCCTGAAAAGAATGATGTTCGAATGAGTTTTACAATTGGACGCGACATATAGGAACTGCCAGAACATTTTCAAACACTAAAATTGCGTATTTCGCTTAGATTGAAAAAAAAAATGCTGCGTATAAAATCCTACTATGTGTAGTGAAGCTCGTATTCAAGCCCCGTTTCTGGGGGGCGTGGTCTCTGTATGATTATAACGCGGTGCCCTCTCGACACAAACCAACTCCTGTTCGTCATCAGTGTCCCTTAGAGCATTAATTGCTCGTGTAAACGCCGCTTTAGGGCATTCTCAGGGTCGCTCTTACTACTTGTTCTCTGTGGGCCTAATTCAGTTTTCCTCCGTTATGGAAAGGCATCCATAACTGCAGTTTGAGCAGTTTTACGCCACAAGCGCATACAGCTCGTTCGGCCGAAAAGCCGTCGGCGTAGTATAGTCGGCAGCGCGTGTCCGAAATAATCGGTGGCTGTGTAAAAATATCGTATCATGATAATTTGTTGTTATAGTGATTGATGATTGATTGCTGTGCGATAGGCGATTACGAGTTAATGAACTTATTGTAATTAACTGATCAATAAAGAAATGAAAAATGAAAAAGTGGAAAAAGTGGTTTCGAAGGTGGCGTCAAAATGCTCAGAATGAAAATTCAATGCTTTGTGATGCTAATTAAGAAACATAGAGTGTGTAATTGATCAAATATTTAATTGAAACAGTTGAGAAAAAATGAAAAAATGCGTTCAAAGATGTCAAACTGCTCAGAATGGAAAGCCTAACCCACTACGCTATTGCGTCATACCCTTAAGGTGGAGCTTAAGTGTCCTCTTCAAATTTATTGGGAAATTTCATATTTCTCGGAACTTGCTGTTCACAGCGTGCTGAAAAAATTTGTTTTTAAGAATGCAATTGGCGCAGTAATTGTCTGACATCTAGGTGGACAACTAACCGCGCCGTGAGGGAAGGCATAATGGAAGTAGTGAAGGAAGAAAGGGGTACCGTAGTAGAGGGCTCCGGAATCATTTCGACCACCTGAGGATCTTTGAAGTGCACTGACATCGCACCGATGTCCTCTTATTTGGGAATCCTCCCTACAGACAACTATGCTTTACTCGCGCTGTCTCTCTAAACGTGTGCATGTGTATGTGCTTGCTTGTATGCGTACATCACTGAACTTGTCACCGACCTTACAAGTAGACGAGTTCCGCACGGTAGCTGCTCATGTCTTTCTGGGGAAGAGGTACTGATCTCTGATCCGATTTCCTGTCTTGCGTTGTGAAGTGCGAGGTTACAGGCGGCTTTGTCGTCCGTGGACTGCGGTGCGATCATCGAACGCTTCTTGCATGCAGCACGGGTTCACCTCTCAAATCCGCGCTGGCCTCGTCAGTTGGCCAGTTTCAAAAGCAAAGACGTGAGAGGCGCCATTGACGGCTCAAAATCGAATCCACGAGAACGTGCACAAACTCCATGTCATTGCTTTGTAGTCATGTTTGTGCTCAGCCGCTGTGTATCTCTTGCGGCGCACACAAACGCTGTTACAGAATACGTGGATGGCTATAGAAAAGTAGTATTAGCACTTACCGTGACATAAACGAGGAAAAATTATTAGTTTGAGCGTTCACAGTAATGTAACTAAATAAGTTCAAGCCTTATTTATTGGCCGTTAATGGTTTGCGATTTATTAACAAAAAAAATCATTTGGTGTGCGTCAGTGTAGGCTTCACCGTACAGCGCAGAAAAAAAATGTTGCGGGCAGCATTTTTGATACCACATTATCGAAAAACGGCTCTTCACATAGATGCATTCTATTAGCCCCCGTCTTGAACAGTCATTAAACACCCTGATGGGCATGGTGTACAGTTTGCTTTGGCATTGAATTTAAGGTCTATGCTTGTACTGTCTCTTCGAAATTACGATAGCCGATTAAATGTGCTGCTTCATAGCGTGCAAGTAAGCACAGTTGCTCGTGCTGCACAGGACGTTCGTTATTTCTCAATGTGGACATGCATACTGCCGTCATAGTGAAAGGTCGGGTGTTTTAAAATGAGACATTCCCGGCACCGGTATAGAGTGCGCTGAGTGAAATTATGCTCGTGCAGAACGAACAGAAACCAATGCCGTTACCTGGTTGTAGTCTTCGAGGCAGAGGTTGCTCAGTCCGACTTTAGAAATGCGAGCTAGTGCTCGCACCATCTGGTCGTTTTCGATGCTGTCACAGCTGTACCGCCGAGCTGCCGTGGCAATCACGTCGCTTTTTTCCGAGGCCACCGATTTGGCGCGATTCTGGTAAAGATACGAATGGGTGTTAGCGACACTTTAAGTCTGTCAGCATGTGGTACTGCCGACACTCCAGAACTCTGCTACGCTCACAAGAGGAGCCCTAAAACACCGCTTTACAACAGTCTTTGTCGCGCACAAAGTTGTTTGAATACTTTTCAGAGAGACAACAGGGCTCAGCACTCTTATATTTTTTTATCAGCGACTTATTCAGTGCCATCGAAGTGCACTCGTTTGCTCGGGATTAACTATTCGCTGCTCGTACTAAGTGGAATTATTAATTGGTTTTTTTTGGGGAAAGGAAATGGCGCAGTATCTGTCTATATAACGTTGGACACCTGAACCGCGCCGTATGGGAAGGGATAAGGGAGGGATTGAAAGAAGAAAGGAAGATAGAGGTGCCGTAGTGGAGGGCTCCGGAATAATTTCGACCACCTGGGGATCTTTAACGTGCACTGACATCGCACAGCACACGGGCGCCATAGCGTTTTTCCTCCATAAAAACGCAGCCGCCGCGGTCGGGTTCGAACCCGGGAACTCCGGCTCAGTAGTCGAGCGCCCTAACCACTGAGCCACCGCGGCGGGTACTAAGAGGAAGCGAGATGGACTTTTTTTGCGGCATAAATGGAAAGAAGCTCACACAGCACAAATGTAACTGCCTCCTGTGAAATGTTCTCTATAAAAAAGCATGGTAGACTACGAAACTGCTCTGTGCAGCTGCGTTCATTTCCACTTGCAAATTGTTTGCGGATTTGGTCATCATCCCCATCGCCGTCGTCACCGTCATAATGAGTCAAGCAACGTTCACTGCAGAAATAAGGCCTCTCCCATTGATCTTCAATTAAACTTGTGCTGCACCAGCGGCAGGAAACGCTGCCCCGCGAACTTCCTAGTTCATCCCCGCACATGACCCTGTACCGTCTGCCAAAAGTAACCGGGGCAATGCTAATGTGTTTCATAGCCGCGTAGCGAAGCACTTATGGCAGCCCTTATAAGCGCTGAATCCGTGTAAAGTGAGGTTAACCCTTCTCCTCAGGGTCTTACACCTTTCGGTCTTTAGGGGTGCTGTAAAGGCTCCGTTATGCGGTTCAGTTACTTTTGGTTTGGTTCAGTTACTTGTTGCTCAGTTACTTTTGGCAAAAGACGGGTACCGATGGTGCCGTAAATGCTCCGTTATGCGGTTCAGTTGCTTTTGGTTTGGTTCAGTTACTTGTTGCTCAGTTACTTTTGGCGAAAGGGGTACCGCATAACAGCCAAACCACATCAGCGCTGCGCGGGATAATGCTGCGGTGCTCGGTGTTACGTTTCTTTGTTGCACGAGGGCCGGACACAGAAAATGCTCACCAGCGTCTCTGCGTTTTCCTTCGTCATGTTCGTGTGGTAGTGCCAGCGGGCTCTTTCCACGGCATCGCCGAGCTCTTGCAGCGTCTGGTCGGCGGCTTTCAGGAACTTCGAGGCGACTGCGTGGTCACTCGAGGTGGCGCTTGGTTTCTCAACACCTGCAGTGTGTTCCGACTGCACAGAGCGTAAAGGCTACTATTAACTTACTCGCAGGAGATTTACTACTCACTGACTATATATACTATATTGATTCTCGTGAGCCCGTTCACAGAGGCGCAGGACCGGACTTTGCGGTTACTTATTCGCCGAATAATGCCAGGAGCCATATTTAGGAACGATTAATTTCATTTCCACTACATTTGGTTGTGAGTTCAGTCGTAACGAAAGCAGCAGGATGTGGTGAAGTAAACAACCAATCACAGTAAGGAACTGTCTGGTCGCGGTGCCGCCGCTATCCACCCCATTCAGTCGCTGCATCCAGTTCGGCCGAGCCGCAGGGGCCATGCTGCGCAAATTTATTGCGTGAACAGCGCAAAGTTTATTTTCCGAGACAAGTAGCGCCGATAAAGCTTGCAAGGCGTGTCGAACATGTTGTGCTCATAGGGATTCTCAACATTACCTGCAGGAAAAAGTGGCGCCACCGTCTACGCGAGTTTCTTAAAGAGCACTGCATCCACCGCAGGAATGCCGGGAAAATGAGATTTCGTTTCGCGGCTTGGCTAGTGTGCGGCCGAAAATATGGATTCTGCCTCGAAATCGGTAGCTGCGATGCGACGGAGGCGATGTGATCTCTCTTTTGTGCGCAGATATATTATTTTAATCAAGTCCAGCTTTCTTGGACGAAAACTTTGAAAATTGCAATATTCTAAGGTACTGTTATGTAAATATTTAAGGTAATGGTTGATTGCTCCGATGCGTAGCAATACCTTTCTTTTAAAGTTTTTCCATCTCTCGCATCGAGTAGTTAAGACTACCACAGAAAACCAATGGGGAACTTTTTGACGATACCAAGAACTCTAATACAAAAAATGCAAGCCTGCCTAGAGGAGATCTGCGGGTATATTCATTGTTGTAGTGAAATCTTATAATATATAAAAAATGCATTCATAAACTCTTTCTCGTTGAAAAATACTTTTGTCCGGACTTGCTGGGTATGAATGCGTTTTTCACTCCTTCGATAAGGTTAACGAAAGTGAAAGTTCTGTGCTAGGCTGCTATCAAAATTTGCACAGTCTTACGTCGAGGTTTGTCTCGAGAAGACTCGTATTGTTACCGCTGAATCCACGTCTTATGCCCAGAAATCGCCAAGCCAAATACAAAACCGCATCTTCCCGGCATTTCTGCTCTTCTTCATGATAGATGAACTATCGCAGCTCCACTTTTCCCTTTAGGTGATATTGAGAAACTCTATGGTCATACTCCGTCATTTGTAGGCATCGGTGCCGGTCCACCCATGTGACATGGACTTGGGGAGTGTTTGTGCGATAGGGTGCCATCATCGACGCTTTATTTGCAACGGCTTATGTCACCGGGAGCAACGAGCAATGTAGGTGGCTAAATGAAAATAAAACGAAATGAATTAATAAAAAATTCGGCCCCAGAGCAGCCCGCTCACCTCATACCTTTTCAGATGGCAACGCAACCTAATAGCGGTGCGCGAATATTTTAAATGTTCGAACAGAAATCGAGTTCAAATAATTGGCTTCGAACATCTAATCGAATACCAAATAATGAATTGCAGGTGCATTTATTAGCAGTGCGTTCTTATTTTTGCGTACTCGGATATTAAAGTTTGTAGAAGGATTGACCAGCCTCAGGCTAGATGCGTGTATCAGGTCCATGAAATCCATGAAATCACGGGTTGAAACAATGTCGAAAGAGAGTTCAGAGTTAACAGTTACCTACGCTCGCATAGCTTTTGTAGAACCCGGTGTTTATACGTTGGCAAAGGCAGCATTTGATAGTGCCACGACCATAGGCTTTGCTACTCGCCGCTTTCATTTCCTGAGGCGTCGCGCTATCCGTGAGAAGCACAAACACATGCGTGAGAGCGGAGTTCGGCGGCACATGATGGCTACAGCACTTGTCATAAGTTCCTCAAAGCCCCAGTATTCGACAACGGTATAAAGTTGACCACCAGGCCCACTAGACAGTGGCCATTTTATTATTTAGCCTTCACGACCTCTTTTCTTCTCACAGGAACTCTGTAAAGCCCAGTGCGCCTCATGCACTGATTCGTTGACGCAGTAGTAGTAGTAGTAGTAGTAATAATAATAATAATAATAATAATAATAATAATAATAATAATAATAATAATAATAATAATAATAATAATAATTGGTTTTCGGGGGAAAGGAAATGGCGCAGTATCTGTCTCATATATCGTTGGACACCTGAGCCGCGCCGTAAGGGAAGGGATAAAGGAGGGAGTGAAAGAAGAAAGGAAGAAAGAGGTGCCGTAGTCGAGGGCTCCGGAATAATTTCGACCACCTGGGGATCTTTAACGTGCTCTGACATCGCACAGCACACGGGCGTTGACGCAGCGACCTTTTCGTTTTCGGGCAGGGCAGTCGCGGGGGCCCCTCGCCACAACGCCATCTGTTGTGCACGCCGCCATCGCACTCGCTGCTTCGGAGGCTAGACGACGACTTTTGCGACGCCATCTTTTTGGGACCGTCTCTCGGCCTCAACTACAAAGACAATCGCAGGCGAAACTCCGTCTAATGGGGCCAGTAAAGCTTTCACCTTAATAAATGTGTAATATTCGATTGCTATTGGAAATTTTCGAATTTTTACACACCCCTATACATAAGCACTTCAAGGCCTGACCTAAAAAAAGTATCACACAGCCAGGGGAGATCGTAAATATGTTATATGCTGCTAGTTTCGAGCGTAAAAGATAGAAAGACAACAAAGTTATAACAGCAGAAATCGGGCTCTAAGTTACGTTCTTCACATCCAAAGCGCAGTGCTAATCACCAAATCGCAGAGCCGGCTGCAATGGTAGTATAACGGTATCACGGCCATTTCGTCTGCCAATGGGGTAGAAAAAAAAATGAATCTGATAATTTGTTCCTTTTTTGATTGTCGGCTTATGAAATTGAAGAAACGGCATACGCAGCAGTCGCATCACTCCGGAAGAAGTCTTTAGGCGATCGTAACCACCTGGCATGCTCAGTTGCGCAGACTGAGTTGGAAATTTGGAGTCGAATATCTTGAAACATGGCCTTTCTACCAGTATTGTACCAAATACGACCGCCTCTGTTTCTCCAATATGAACATGGTCGCTAAGTGGCAAAAACAAATTTCTACATCGATTTTAAAATAATTAGAGCAGTGAGAGCAATTATTTTCTCACTTCGTGTCCGCATTTTCGGGAAATGCATGCACTCTCAGCGTTAAGTTACGACAATTGAAACGGGATCTGCTTAACGAGAAGATTTTAGTTGAGTGAGGCTAAATACTAACGCATTTTATTTTTATTTCTACGACGCAAATATCGTTGCGTGCAATTCTTATGGACCCCTGCCTGTATTTCTTCGTCGGCAAGCAATATTTTTGAGTGTACGTTTTCTTGTCATAGTTATTTAATAAAAAATCACTATGGCAGTTCTGTGGAGCGAAGAAAACCGCAGTTCGCGGTCGTGACTAATCATGGCTAATCGTGGGAGGAAGTACAAATACGGCAAGCTGTGTTTAAGGGCAGAATTTTTTCATGAAACAGATGTTTGGCAACAAATAAAAAAAATTTGACTTCTTTCTATCCGCGAATACAGTTTTAAACGAGGTGATTAAAAGCACTTTATATCGTTTATTATAAATGCTGTAATGCACAGGAAACAAAAAGGAGCAAGAAAGGGAAATCTCAGTTACGCAAACAGCAAGAATTGAAATATGTCATTAATGTGACGCGTGCGACTTACGGTGCCTTCGATGGACGAGACAAGCGCACCAAAGATAATGACGCACAGCATTGTAATGGTCATTTTTGACGCGCTGGTAGCTGCCAGTTCATCCGCGGCTTCCCGATGGACGCAGATGGCTCCGAGCCCGGCACGAAACCACGCAGTTAATATGGAGACTGACCCAGAATCAGCAACGACAGATTGGAGCGGTAGACAGCGGCAGACAGTGCCACGTCAGGCGAGTATCCCATTATTATTGGAGGACCAGCGCTGAAAGTGAATACGAATGTCCGAAGCTTGTCACCGGGGGCTGCGAAGCCTTCGCTGCTGCACACCTTTTCCTTTTGTCTTCAGGCACACCTGTGTCTTTAGTCTGAACGGAAAATTTTAGGTCACTCGAGGGAATGAATTTCTTTTATTCCTTTTATCTCCGATATGCGCTTTACACTTGCGTTGAATTTTAACAGGGACGCAGCTGTTAGCCCAGAGCTGCCAGGCTAGAACAAACCACGGTGCTTGGTTTTATGGGGGTTTAACGTTCCAAAGCGACTCAGGCTATTAGGGACGCAGTAGTTGAGGGCTCCGGATAATTTAGACCACCTGGGATTCTTTAACGTGCACTTACATCGAACAGTACATGGATCTCTAGCATTTCGCCTCCATCGAAATACGACTGCCACGGCCGGAATTGAACCGGCGTCTTTCGGGTCAGCAGCCGAGCACCATAACCACTGAGCCAACGGGGCGGCTAACCACGGTTCTGTATGGTGTGAAGAAACGTAGGGGTCTACGACAGCAGCAGCCGAAGAATACAAAGTGGTTTTTGTTATCAGATGCTAAGCATAAAAGTTGCATAAAAATGAAAGCATGATTTAGTTAGGAAGTTGCCTGCATGCCTGCTACTAGCAACAGGAAAAAGAACAAATAAAAGGTGTAATTTATAATATGGTACGGCTCTGTAAACTGTCCGCATTAGAATTGTGGATGTGTTGCGAATTGCGTAACTGTCCTTCCGCCATATAGTTCGGTCTACGCGACGGTGCGCCCAGCCGTCTGCCGTATTGCTGTCTGCCCGGCAGATTCCCTCCGTCGCCGGTGTAGCTTTAGCCATCTTTGGAAGCTTCTTGCAACACGCGCCTATCAGATTCGTTGTAATCGAGAAAACTGTTTTAACGTGAGGGCGTTAGTACCCCAATGTCGGAAAAAATGCAGGGTTTCAAGCAATATTGAACCCTGTTAGACGCGCGAAAGCACGGTTTTCCTTGCTTGTCCAAATTGCGAGGCAGAGCCTTCAGCATCTCGCCCGTGACCACCGAAACGTTGACGGCCGGTCCCTTTATTCCGAATTGTCTGTGGCTTGAGTATAGCAATTGACGCATCTGCATAAATGGTATACTGGAAGGAAAGCATGCGTTCTGCCAAGTCATTTAGCGGAGGCAAATCGGGAGGGATCGGCGGATACTTATAGCCGTTGCTCACGCTCTACAGCGGCACCGTCTGTTTACGTAGCGAAGCTTTACAAGCTTTGCACAACTTCACCATGGCTACGCCTGTCTAGGGGAAAGTAAGCAGCAATGTCGGATGCATGGCTTCGCTTACCGTGTCCAGATCTTTGAGATGCCGCAATCGATCGCATACGTGGCACGGATAGCTGAACGGATTTCGCACAAACTCTCGCTGATACTTGGCCCAACCGCATTTCAGAGTTTACCTGTCGTTCGCTCAGTTCCGCGGTGAGACGTTGGCGGCTCTGTTCACGCAGTAACTCTTGTCTTGCCCGTTTTCGGTTTCGCTGTTTCTCAGGGCGAACGGCTCGCTGTTCTGGTGTTTCGGCTGCTGCCGTAGCCTGACACTTCCGTCGCTTATGCGCAAATTTTTCATCTCGTTTGGCCAAGTTGCTAGATGGACCCGGCTCGCTTTTCACCATCGCATGCTTCTGCTGAGTCGTCGGCACATCCGGCGGCGATATCAAACTCAGGTTACGATGTGATTGAGGCTAAGCTGATCTTTTTTTGTTGTTGTTCGCGTCGCAGAAGAGAGATGATGAAGACAGCCTTGTGCAATGCGCAGCGCGAGATCAGCCAAGCTTCGCACAAACTCGATGAGCCGGTTGGACCTCGTGAAGTAGTGCTCTCGCACTGAAATTGTCCGGCCTCGCAGCCGCTCCGGCCGCTCCGGCAAACTAGGTGAGCCACCTAGGTCGCGTGACCTTGTGGTGTCATCACAACCTGCCCACCGGATTGTGAGCATACTGACCACCGTGGCACGTGGCAGTTAAATGATTCGGTCGCGAGAGGTTGCTCGGTAAGATCAACCTGGGCCACACAAGCCCTTCCGGTGGCTGCACCACTGCGCCAGAAGTTGCATGAGAACTCACAGCGATCCATGAATGTAAACCCGGTAACCAATTCTGCAATTACCAATTCCGCAATTGCTGAAGTGTCCCCTCCTGTTTTAGAGCGAAAGCTCTGCTCGTCGCACTACCACTCCCAAGGTCAATTTTGGCGTGCGTTTGGCCTTGAGCAGGGGGAGCGGAGGTGTGGCAAGTGACGTCATACCACGTGACTCGCAGTGGAGAGGCGCCGCAGCTGCGCTCGCCCGGACTTCGGCGCCAAACCGCGCGTAAGCATGCTTAACAGAGCTTTCCCTCATATCACTTGGTTTAACGAGCGTTAAACCTCTGCTAGTTTGTTTTTTTTTTCTTTGATTTTCTACGTTGAAAGAGTGCAGTTGTATTAGAAATACATTTGATAAGAAATACTGACAGGATACTATGTTTTAAGAGAAAACTAGTAACTGCAACCGGGGACTATATTTCGCTTCGTAGGAGGAGAGGGCGTTTCGGCTGCTGTTCTGCAATTTGAACGGCACTTGCTTGCGTTTGAACGTCAAAATTGGGACGTTTTGTCAAAATGAGCGAGGGTCGGCGCTTCATGTTTTCTTCTTTCATACAATTTTCTGGCGTATCCAAGCATTGTTCTCTGGGCTCTGTTCAATCCAACTTGCGACTTTCTCATGCCACGCAACCTAGGTTAGCGGTACCGCAGTCGCCTATACAGGATTCGCCTGGGCGTTTCGTTTATTAAGTCTATAGCTATGAGTGTGTGAATATCCGAAATTTTCAACAGCGTGCGGAATATCATACTATGCCATTATCCGGAAGAAACAGATAGTGCATTTTCATGATTATTCGAAATTAATCGAATACGTTCTCAAGTTTTCGAATACTTTTAAAAACGTCTTTTCAAACCGTACTTTTCAAACAGTGATGAGGAAACCATCACTGTCTCGGGGAGACCGTTAGTTGGCATACCTGAAGGCCACGGTGCGAGAAGTTTAACATGTTTGTGTGAAAAAAAAAATCAATGGGGAGTATCGTTATTTCAGTGGAAACGGTACGGCTACATGTGTCCGCAATAAAACTTCGCTTGTGAATCAGCGCCGGTGGTGTCTTTAATTCGCCTTTTGTACTCGTTCTTTTCGCAATCTTATAATAGAACCAGGCCAACATGTCCAACTTTTTGTTCATATAGCTCTTTGCTATTTATTCTCTGTTTCTCTGAAGTCCTTCAACCGGCAGAATGCGAAGTACAGAGAAATTTTTGCAGCTTAAAACACCTTCACTACTGTACGTGCTGACAATGCGTACTGGCTGTTTGATTTAAAACCGTTGAGAACGATTTCATACGAACATTAGATGTACTTTTCGCATTCAGCGTTGCATTACTATCGGTTTCCATGTACATAAACTGCATTTTCTCCATTGTCAAGGAAAATAAAATCGTCAGCGTTTGTTCCTCTCCACTCAGTATGGTGACCCCAGCAAAATGGCAGCGCAGCTTAATGCCTGGCTCTCTTTTTAATCGTCTGGCACGCATATTGGGCAACGAATGTAGTTGATTAGGTGACAGTAGTATTTCGTATCTGCACGCGCGGTAAGATACCGTCTGTTGCAAAAGTCGACCGCGCCACTCCGCCGGTCGGTGCGCCGGAATGTAACTTTTTGCAACAGGAGGTACGTGTGAGATAGCGCGAAGACTCATCTGAACTGGAGTTTACTACGGTGCTAAAACTGCAAAGACGAAAGAAATAAATTCTTACAATTACACCCTCTTTAACGCAGCCATACTGCTACGAAGAAAAAGTATACGTGTTCTTCAAATCTTCGCTGCAGATTAAAAATTCGTTATGCTTCACGTGTGTATGACTGATGTCAGGATGATGTCTTTCACATATGTTCTGCCTTAGATGACTTTTGTAAGCTCATTAGAGGTACAAAAACGGCTACTGTCCTGGGTTACCTGAAACACTGATTACAGCGCTTTTCTGCTAATCCAAGTTCCACCTGTGGTAATTTAGACCATAGAGCTTGATGATCGTTCTTTTCGCTGTAATTTTAGGCGCGTCACGGGCCACATGTACCGGCTTGACAAAGCGAAAACATATTGAGGTTATCCGCTTGTAAACCCTTCATTGCTCGTAACTGTCTTGTTCAGGACGGCTAATGAGGATGAGTAGTTCCACAACAAAGCTTGGCACAGCAGGCATGCATTTGATTCACATGAATCCTCATAACAACATTGACCTCACCCACCTAAGCGCTCTTTACAAGGTATGCTTACTGAATTCTTGCGGGCTTGGCGGTCGGTTGTACTCTGAAGGAGACAGGACTGGAAATAATGAAGCATCTTTATTTTCCTTTCAATTATCCAGTACATGTCACATTTACAAGGACAATAACAAGGAAAATGATATAAATTCTGTCTTATACCTGAAAGCATACTTAAAGCAAAAACCATAATGTGTAGTGAACAACCGCTGTGGTTTTTTTATTCGTTGGTTATTTCGCTAGCTGTGACTAGTGGCCTGTTTTTAAAACAATAAAGAGCGATCGCTGCTCATCCTGGTATGGCATATAATGAGGCCGGAGGAAACAAGAACCCGAAGAGAACGCAATTTTTTGGGCTTGCAATTCTGGCTACACTCTAAACATAAATGAGTAAAAAGTGGGTAAACTGTCCCCTAGCGCACACCTTTATATAAAAGTGGGTGTGATAGAAGACAGTATTAGTTCCTTTTTACTTCCATATAGGCGTATTTGTGTTTAGAATTTACCTTATAACGAAAGGACAATCTTTTCTTTGCTTTCAATACCCAACGACTGTCTTTGACAAGATAGCCTTGCACTGCATGTACTGCACTTGCAAAGTGCACACATTTATCTGGACTGAAAGAAGATTCCCGATGTCGAATGTTCACAAAGCGGCATCTGCGAATGGTACGTACGGAGCACGCAGTCAGATGCTAGCATCTATAAGGAGCTACAAAGGCGCATCGGGTCAAACCTCACCGCAAGTACGACAGCGACAACAAGCTTATCTACACTGACAAGATGCTTGTATAATTGAACCACAAACCTGAGGTTGGTTTCAAGATAGAATAGCGTGCACGAGTAGCAATTTTGGAAGCCGAATCGAATTACGAGTCGATTAATCGCCATATTAAATACAAATAAATAATTCTCAACTTTTTTTCTGAACGGTAGGCTCGATATCGCACTAGTACAGGTTTCTTGCCCTCTCTCTTTGTGACATTGGAATTCTATTTAGTCCGATAGTCAACGACCTGAAGCACATTTCTTAACACATTTATGTATCTGCACGCGTCACAACGTTTGCATGCTGTATCAGGAACCGTTTCTGCATCATGATGCGTCATGATATGCAACGCTACTAATTGAAATATATTTTATAACTAGGATGAAAAAGTAGTCAGGGATTTACAGAAAAGAAAAAGCTTAGAACAGAAACAAAACAAACCCATGATAAAGCAAACTGAAGCACGTGAAGAAAATAAAATATATGTAAAGCTAGCCCATGCCGCATCAAATTACAGCAGAGCATTCACAGCGACATTAGGCAAGCATGTAAACACCTGACCTACAACAACAGACTTCTACATGAGCCGCTCTTGAAATGTACACAATAGAATCATCTATATTTGCTGTAAGTTTTGAACATGAATTGGTATTCGCATTCTCGTGCACGATTTCACGGCGAAAAATTGCGTGAAATTTACGGTATGCGAGAAATACTCGAAATTTTGTCCAAAGCCTACCCGAGGACTGAGTCGCATATAAGTATTCGTTATTCGATGGTTCACAGTATTTATGTGCCTTCATGAAAGGGTTAAAGTAATGGGCATCGAAGTCACGGTATTGCGAACTTTTACTTGGCACAGGAGAAATGACTAGTACTATTGCATCAGTGTTCCACTACAATAAAAACTGTTAGATTATGTTTATGGTAAACATAACCGATTTGCATTCATCGCTTTCAGAGCTCAAGGCTGTTATATATGGAAATTAAAGATCTGAGGTGAAAGGTAACTGCAATTCAGATATAGAGCAGTGCACCGCAGTTGAATTCTGCAGTTGACTCTGAAACTGCCACGGTTAAGTAGGGCTCAAACTCTACATGGTAGTACTTCCTCAGGAAATGAAACGAGAGGTCGTAAATCACGTTATCTCACTCAATGTCAGATTATACCAATTTAATGCTGCCTTAGTAAAACCTTATTTGAGTATGGTTTATAAATAATAGAGGGCGCGCTATGTTTTCTGTTACTATCATCGCTTCCTTACACTGTAGACACGGAGAATGGCGTAACAGGCCGCATTTAGATATGTAGTTGCACCGTTAAAAACTCGCTTTTCGTATACAGGAATTCAACTGAGGCGCGGCAGTGAGCATGACAGAACATGGTAAGTAAAACTGAACTCGGGAAAAACACCTCCAGTGCCATCACTGATGGCGACGGCAACAGCACCAGTTTCCGTGGGCAGTGGCCCGCAGAAGTATTGCCAAACGTGCAGGTTCCAGTGCATCATAACGACCCGTACGCCCGGCAGAACAAGACGACCATCACTGAAGCCAGGACTGTCCCTGCTGAGAGATCAACCTTGTTGGCGAATGATGGCGAGCCCATGTAGTCTTGAACTGTGGAGGAAAACCAAGGAAGGGAACGAATCTTATGTGACTTGAAACAAGTTTCATTCATTGCTGCGAAGAAAAAGTGAACGAAAAAAGTGCATCAAACATTTTTCTAACGGTTTTCTGTGTGGCTCAGAATATTTGGAGCCCACAGTGAAGAAAAGTACGAGCGATTACTCTGCAGGATGCGGCCATTCCTGTGCGCATATAAAGCGGATGAGCGCATCGCGGATGTGTGATTAATAGCCCCATTATGTCACAAGCACTGCAGCCAGTATTGTGCAAACCTCTGACACTGTCACATATTGTCAATTTCTTTACTTGTTTTATGGAGGTTTAATGCCCCAAAGCTGCTCAGGCTATGAGGGACGCCGTACTGAAGGGCTCCGGAAATTTCGACCACCTGGGGTTCTTTAACGTGCACTGACATCGCACGGTACACGGGCCTCTAGAATTTCGCTTCCGTCAAAATTCGGCTGCCGTTGCCGGGATCGAATCCGCGTCTTTCGGGTCAGCAGCCGAGCGCCATAACCACTTAGCCACCGCGGCGGCTGTCTAATGTTCAGGTTATCTTATTATGACATGTGCGCCTCATACAACTAACGGAAGCTTAAATTAAAATTAAGAGGGGAGATACTCTAGCCGGCAACATGGTAATTTTGCGCCAATTTACGCTCAGCTACTCGACTGTTTGCAACTAACTGTTCTTAAGCGCGAATTATCAAACGCGCTTTCAGAGACCGTTAAGTGTAGTAGCCAAACATGCTGCAACAATTTTACTGAGCTGTCTTCACGGAACCTGAATCGTAAAGGAATTTTGAAAACCCAAAACGATCGTTTGAGTGACGCCCTAACTTGAACCGAGTGACCTCTGAGTGTCCCGGTATCTGCGCTGAAAATGGCAGTCATCACGGGTGCTTTGATATCCAGGGCAAGTGGGAGAAATTAGCGAAGGAAGAAACGGCCATCATGTCAGCAAGGCGCTTCTCCTGGAGGCTGCTCTGATCATGAAAACAGAGATTACGGGAGGGGAAGACAGAAAGAAGAATGTAGAAACTCATGCAGAAAACAGCTATTGTACTGATAGGAGAGGGCTTTATAGGAAAGCGCGTTTGTGTTTTCTGGCCGTATATACAACTTATAGTGCGGTAAAGTAGAAGTGTGCTTGCTTTACGATGACCGTTTCGCCGCATTAGGGCGCGAAGTAATCTAACTGTCACGCATTTAATCAAATCGATGGTTATGCGAACACTGGCCCCATCGAGAGGTTATCCAGTTCGTCTGGTTTCGAGCATACTAAATAGCAGTAATGCAGAACATATGAATTAGTAGCGTGCTTTACAGGTTCCGTTGTTGGGCGTACGGCTGAAAATATCCCGGCTGAAAAAGTCTCATTGACATTGCCTCACTTATTTATTTTATATGTCACATGAAACAGTTTAATGCGGACAGCACCGGTTTTTTTAACCCTTCGTGTTGTTTAATACCCAGCAGATCAAAAACTACAATATAAAAGCGTGTGGCTGGAACACCTCGAATTCACCTAAAAAGAAGTTCTAATCAAGGTAGCTAAAAAGTAACATAAAGACTTACAATCCTGATGTAAATGCTTAATTCACTAACTGAATCACGAAAAAAAAAATGACGGTCGATTTGCGTAGTTATAGGCTAAATCCAAATTAGTTGCGCTAGCGCTGTCTGGTCATTGTTATGCGTTTTTTATCGTCGACCTGCCACCTAGTTCACGTGACCTTGTGACGTTACCACAAGCTGCCCAGTTGTATATATAGTCACCGGGCACATTGCCGATTGCCCAACGTGGCGGGTGGGTCACCTCTCAGAAGCAGGCTTCCAACACACAACAGGGCTAAATGCGGAGAACGCTACAGGTGCTATAGCGCACTAAAACAGCGCGACGCTCCTTCTCACCGTTTGCATCGTCCCAGCCAACCTTCTCGTTCTTGATCTGCTCGTCCAGCCATTTCTCTAGCGGCCCGAAGTACTTCTTCAGAGACGAGGCTGACATTTGGTTCGTACCGGCCATGATTTCCAGGACTTCGGGCCACGGCTTGGAGCGGCCCAGCGACAATCCGTTCCTGAAAAAAAAAAGTCATCGTTATTACGCGCTCTTGGCAGCCAACAAGTACGACACGTCATTGGAATCGCTGCGCAAAAAAAGGCTCGTCCCTGGACTCCCTGCAACTAGTGTTGACGGCCCGCACATTTGTATCGGCTCTCCTTTACTCCCTCCTTTATCCCTTCCCTTACGGCGCGGTTCAGGTGTCCAACGATATATGAGACAGATACTGCGCCATTTCCTTTCCGCCAAAAACCAATTATTATTAATTATTACTCCTTTTTACACTACAATCAGTCCTTATTTTCCGCAGGTCCCAGCTACAACGGAGGCATGGCGTGGTTTCAGCCAGTGACAAACAACGCAACAAATTAAATGAGAACATTGTAACTGGAGCGAAACTGCTATATTATCCCGGGCCAGATATATGATTACGTAGTCATCTTTTTCAACAGTTATATGCGGTCGTTCACATGGCGCTCGAACAGTACTCTAGATATAGTTGCACCTCATGAATACGCACAGTGCGCTTGGTGAGAACTCAAGTGTCGCGAAGTGCTAAATTGTTCTTTCGACTACCGACAAGAAGTTCAGTGTTTCTCGGCGGCACTAAAAGTGTGTTGTTAGCCATGCGTCAAGACTAACATGTCGACACTCCTTCCTATTTTTTTTATAAAAGCGGTTCAACGCTGGCTGTCACTTCGTCGCGCCTAGGGAGTTTCTTGGAAAAGATTTTTTTTTTGAAGCGATCTGCGCGCAACCAGTAATGTGAATACACGTATTCTTATTACCTGAGAATTTCACCAGCGTTCTTCTCTCCATAAATGTCGCATTCGTGGAAAGGATGGGTGCCGTCAATTTTATTCGTAGTCGTGCAGAGATGTTCGTGAAATTGGAACTGCAGCATATATGACACGAAGTACCTGGTAAGGCAAAAGAAAACACAACAGAGTCGCAGGTAAATACGGACTAGTGCTGAAGATCGCCGGTTTGTATGGAATGGATATCAAAGGTGCGCCATGAAGCGCCACCTCTAATCAAAAATTAAATCTCTTGATCAGATAAAATCAAGGAAGCGACGAAAGATGCTTGTATGCAAAGAGCTTACGCCGAGCTATTTAGGGCACAAGAACATGTTGAGCGTTGATAAAAAAAAATTCTTGAAGCAATTTTTGCCTGCACTCCTGAGCGACACCAATACAGGTTGGGCAGCCAAACGCAGCCTTACAGAGCCTCCATTATGAAATCTGGGCCTGATTTACAGGCGACTCTCGGACCGGCGCTTGGAGGTATGCGGCTGTCCCTTATGAACCATGCTTTATTTATTTAACTCTAGGCAAAAACATAAGAGTGTCAGCGTAAGCGTTCAATAGCAAATCTCTCCTTGACACGCGCAGAAAATCAGAATAAAAAATCTTTCAATTTGCGCGCCCGGCACCGCGTGCTAAGCGATGCTGAGCATGCAAAATTACCGGAAAAATTTTGAATTTTTAGTGTACTCTACTGACTTTTTGGTCGCTAGAACTGCCCGGTCCGAGTGTGAGAAAAAGTTTACAAGTCATACATTGCAGCGTGTGATATCCAGAAAAGGTGAGCGTTAGGATAGGGGAGGCTATTCCCTGAGACCCGCCCGGCATGAGCACACATAAAGTTCTCGATTTTGTTCCCGGGCCCGTCGCCTGCGGAACTCACCTGAGGTACGGCACATGAAGTGCCACGTGGTACTTGGCACCGCCATCGAAGAAGGACTCGTTGCGTTTAACAGGAGGGGACACGCCTTGATATTTGATCCTGCAGGAAAAACACCACAGGTAGCACGTATACGTAGGTGTTACGAGGTCGTGCAGTGAGTACCAGGTGCATAATATTGAGCAAACGCACGCGGAAAATAAATTGAACATTCAGAAAGGGTATAAATTAATTCTTTTTACATGACTGCGAAAACGCAGTGCCTATTTGTGGTTTTCCATTCAAACCTCACACTGAAATACATTGCTTCGAGTTATTTGTTATATCAAAAGACAGAAACGGCTCGAAATGCTTCGCTGCATACGTAATAAAAAAAAAAAGAACTCGGATACAAATAAGGGGAGAACACGTGAATGAGCAAACAAACAAGTAAATAAAACACTTCAATATGTGGGTGCATGCCACCTGGCGTTGCCAGAAATTTTAGTCAAAATTTCGGTACTACGTTTATGTGATTAACCTCATGTACAACTTAAATATGTTAAGCCCGTTGCCATATGTGACTTCGCTGCAGCAGAAGCCACGCCATCGACGTAACGCCTAATGGAACACGGCTGTTGAAGTCCCTGTGGCACTTAAAATCCGGCAGGCAATTTGCAGCCTGTCGAACAAATGCGACAGGTGGTCAGCGAACACACGAGCGTTTAGCGAGTCGCCTCTGCTAGGAAATGGCTCAGTAGTGCAGTGGAAGATGTTTTTACCGGGAACAATATTTATGGGTCTAAATGCGAAATACTTGCCTGTACTCCCAGAATTTCTCGTTCATTTTTTCGAAAGGCGTCTCCCCGGTAAAGATAGTCCACCGCCACTTGTCAAGTATGTACCCGAAAGGCAAGAAGGCAATTTTGGTGAGCGCCGACATGAGCAGGATGTCAGTAGGGTCTGCAGAAAGACAAATTAGGGAGACACTTCAGCTCTGTGTTAAGGGTATGACGCGACAGCGTTAATGATTATTTGCTATGTTTCTTAATTAGTGCCTCTCTATAATTACACACACTCTTTAGCATAATACATCAGTGCACACGCCATACCACGTGATACAAGACAAGGTCTCCCTTTAATTAAGCAGAACATATGTGCCTCGATGGACTAAGGGTAGCTTGTCTGACTCGCAACCCAAGGAACGTATGAAGCTTCTTTACCACGAGCTTCGAAAAAAAAAAAAACGTGCATCCACGACCCACGCAAATTCACCACATAGGAACTTCATTCACACTGGAAAACGTCTTGCGAACTAACACCACCTGTACATTTTAAGAGCAAAGATGCTGCTGATGGTAAGTACTCACTGTATTTGTCTGTAGGCTTCATCAATCCAAGCTTCTCATAATGGGTCTTAGTTGCAACTGAGAGCCCAATAAGGTCTCCGACAGCTTCATGGAACCCTGTGCGGTGAAAGTCAACAAGATATGCAGAAATTTTGCATTGAGGAATGCTTCTTTGTAGCTTCTAGAATATTCCTCCGCAAGAAGTTTCTTTCACAGTGGCTGAGAGACCTCACAGGGCATTATTAATTGGAGACATCTTTTGAGGAGCCTAAGATTTTTCTTCTCTCTAATAAAACTATCGCCTTTCGAGTGGTCCTCATAATGAAAAGCTCGCCTTATCGCTTTGACGATTCAGCTGTTTATGTGACTTTATCGTTTATCGCCCCTTTTTTAATTTCTCAGGTTTGCATACACATTTGCCGTGGGAACACAATAATCTCTAACGCGTGCTTTCCATATTGCTGCCGCCCTGTCATCGTCTAGTCCATTTATGATAACCCAGCATTTAAAAAAAATTCAGGTTAGTGTGCATTATCTATGAAATGACGGGGCCATGGTCGCAAATATCAGACACACGTACACATGCACACAAAATGAAGTGGTCCTATGTGGGTTGTTTCTCAACTGCATGTGAGAGCGGAAAATTTTGTGAAGACAAACTTTCCGCAGATGTAATTTGTTCTAACATGGTTATTCACGAGTGTAGCGCGACTGCGACCATCACACCTCGCCACCGATCCCTCCCTCCCACCACGAGAAATTTATATCAGGAAGACATGAAAGACCAAATTTTTTTCGACAAAGAAAGGACCTTCATCCACCCGCATCCCAATTAATTGACCATAAATCCGCCGCTGTGTGGGGCATTTAATACGTTACGCGCCAGAAATTGCCAGGCAGGCCCTGCGTGCGAATTACAAATGATCTTCAATCAAAACAGAAAAAAAAGGAGTGTGACCCGAAATCAGTCGGCGTAAATTCATCGTATTGTTTAAGCCGTTTTAATGCCTGCCTTTAATGTGGCCTAGCGAGCAAACGTCTGCAATGTTCGTCTCAAATAAAGCAGGCAGAGTCGATAGCAGTCGCTTAACACGGACGCGCGGAAACGTTCATTACGGGGTGAGTAAGAAGACAACCTTCGTTGGCTCCTTGGCGGTTGAGCACATGCTGATGCTTGTACAGCATGTAGTATTCCACGTGTCCCATCTCGTGGTGCACGGTGCGCAGTTCTTCCATGCTGGGGTCGGTGCACATCTTAATCCTGGAATAGTGCAGAAATCGGTCAGGGGATTACAAAAAAGGGCCGACGATTGCGCTTCTTGGTAATGCGACTTCTGAGCGCGGCTGCTACGGTATTTCTGCCATAGGCGACCGCAGACAGAACATGCAACGCCGAACGGAGGCGGATGCCCATTGGGTTTAAACTTCGGCAGCGCGCACAGCAATCCGCCGCCGCTGAACTTATAGCTGAGCCGCTGCTCGGGGAATCCTCACCGGAAACATTTGCAGATGACGTCACAGCTCCAGTCACGTGACAACGACGCAAGAAAGGACGACAACCCTGGCTAATGTCATTCGTCGGAAATAGCACTAAATTCGCCTCCTGACACGGGCTATTTGAGTTGCTTGGAATTTAATGGGCTCTGTAGCGCAACTAAGTTCCTTTTTCACCGCCTCCTCACTACTCCTGCAGATTCCCAATATTTGGAGGGATTTCTAGCTGCTCACGTAACACATCCTATTACACGTTATTTGCTCTTACGCTAGGCCATTTAACACATAACACTACACATCACGAGGAGAAGGCAGAAGGAAAGTGGAGATTAAGAGAGGGCAAGTCGGAAGGAGGTGAGGGATGGTGAGAGCGAAACCGCAGGCGCCAATCAGAACCAAGGGGCGGGGAGAGAAGCGAGGGGCACACTGTGATTGATGGATTGGATCAATCGAGTGGAGAGGGTGTGCGGCGCATCACACAGTAATTGATGGACTGGATCATGCCACCCGCCATCGTCAGGCGGGAACACTAATGTTAATGCATACCCTGCCGCATGAATTCCATTGGTCGTCTGTAACTTTTTCCTCTTTGTTTTGATGGCGCTTGTGTTTTGCGTTTAAAATGCGCCGCTCCAACAACAACAACAACAAAACACACGCTCAGAATCCATGGCCTTAAGTACCCGTTTTTTTTCAAGCTGTGAACATTATTTCCTTAAAAAAAATTTACGCAACGCAGCCAGTGAGGTAGGTAGCTGCTCTCAAGATTATCATGCAGTGCTGAAATACACCGAGGCTTTCCTAGAACACCCGCATAAATGGCGTGTTTTCTTTTTTTCTCTCTGTTCCTCTTTGAACAGTAGTCAAGGTGACCTTCACATTCGTCACAAGGGCGATGTCAACGGTAACCTGAAGCTACCGAGAGGTGGCAGAATATTTTCTTCATTCCTGTACATCTCATTTTCTAAACACCGTACGAGCGCACAGATCGTTCTTCACGATTACCTGAAGTCATCGCCATCATGCATATCCCAAGCAGACGCGTGGCACTGAAAGTCTCTGTCATCAGGCTTTGTTATGATAGACTTTTCCCAGAACGTCGGCGTCATCTTCTCAAGTCCGATGCTTGCAAAGAAGTCCTCGGCCGCGTGGAACATCCTTGAGGCATTCCATTTCTGCAATGGAGGTAAAGCAACCGCCGCGAGTTAAACACGAGAGCGTTTTGATGTTTGTTTTTTACGCAGAGAAGGAAGTTCCTTTAGAGAACGCACCTGCTCTTGAATCGTTTTTGTGATGTCAAGGGGTGCTTTTTCTTCTGAGAGCCTAGTGTAAAGAGAGCTCCAGTCTTGCGCCCACATGTTTCCTGCGGAGAAAAACGAATCTCGGCGAGTGATCTACAACGCGAGCAACAAATAAATAGCTCAGGAGCGCGGACTGTTGGGCGAGTTGGTGTATTGCAAATCGTGTGTTTGTGTTTTTTGTGCGCCTGTACATATTTGGAATAAATAGCGACAGCAAATGTACGTCACTGCGTATTGAGAACAAGTGCTTCACTGTACCCGGAAAAGTCCATCACGCTGATTTTGAATTCACAGGCTGACATCCCTTACAAAAATTGTCTATAGACAGTCTACAGACTTCTTTTAGACTTTATTTCCTTCCTATAGAGATTCCTTTTTGTCTATTCATAGTCTATTGGCTACTAAAAGTTCGCTTGAAGTGTATGGCCATAAATCTATAGAATGCTAATAGACTATCTATAGGATTTCAGTTGCCTATAGACTGTTTTTTAGGGTTTGCCTTGTGGGGACCTGCCCTGCAGCCCCCTGAGTTTGCTTTCCCGCGAGGCACCGTGCAGCGGCGGTCTCACCTCGAGGCTGAGCGCATTCTCTTGTGAGTTACATTAACTGGCAAGAGAGGGCGCCAGCATCGCTGCGCGGAGACTGCCAAAGCCCGCGCGCGGGAGAGGGGCCGGGGGGGGGATGTGGGGGGGGGGGGGGGGGGGCTTCGGCTGGGATCGTCGGCCCGAGCGGACGTGTCGCTCGCGGCTCCGCTCTTCGCCAGCGGGGCGAGGAAGCGACGGGGAGACAGGCTCCCGTACTCGTCCCGTCCGGCCTTCGGAGTATATATCCCTTGCCCTAGCGCGGGCGAACATTCGCTCGGAACCTTGCTGGTGAGTCGGACGACCTCAATTCATTAGCGTACCTTGTTGCTAGCTGGCGTTATTGTTTCTGTAGCAATAAATGCCTGTTTGTGTCAGCCAATGTGTTGTTCCTTTGTTCCCCCAGAGCAAGGCCCGCCGTGGTCGGCGAGCGCTCGGTAGCGTACGCGATCACGGGGTGGGGTCCGGGCGGGTTTGAACCGTGTCAGCCACGATTGAGTGGGGAGAACGTACTTATGTCCCCCATTCAAACCCCACATCTGGCGTCCAACGTTGCCTATAAAGAGTCTATAGACTTTATAAACAGAAGTCTATGGACAGTCTACAGACTATCTAAAGAAATTTTTCTGAGGGATCAGTATTAGTAAAAAGATGAACTTCGCGTTTATTTTGTGCTCGTGGAGAGGTGTCTCAGCTGAAATCCAGTGCACACAGGAAATCGGCATCTTCGTGAAATGAACGCAAGATTTTACGCTTTTTCACGCGGAATGTGCTACGAAGAGAATACGTCAATCGTATCTTCATCTTGCAGCCCGGATGCTCTCCTGCTGCCGTTGTTGTGTCCCAAAGTGTTTCACTCTCTAATCACTTCTTGGATTATTTTTTTTATTTCCTGCTCATTCTCTACTCCGCCCATTGCTTTTTCTACCGGTTCTTTCTTCTGGCGCAAATCCTACAGCTTCGTCCATAGACGCGTTAATTTCATAGTCGCAGTTTCTTATGTAGCCTTTGTCAAATGTACACAGCCCAAGAGGCCTGCTTCTGAGTCGTTCAGCGCAGCTCCTCTTGCGGACTCAGATATCCTAATCTTACGAAAGCGGGATGAACTTAAGCCCCCATCCCTCCCAGGCTTAGGACTGTGCACTGTGCTTAATAGCCGCGCTACACGGCCTGGAAGCCAGCCCTTTGGGCTGTATGTGTTTGGCAAAGATTGCACGTGCACACCGGAAAGTGCATTTCTGTCGTTACATGCAGCAATAAACAGGTGCAGCACTCCCAGTTAGCTGAATGACTTAGACTTTAGCCGACCCCGTTAATTGCGTAGCGGGGGGAGGCTTCTGTGCCCCCTCTACTTTGCGATCTGTTTCCGGGGGACACAAATGAATGCTGCAGCATGCCATCATTTATACGATGCCTTTGCTAACTTTGGTAGACTGTCGAGGCATGACGTATTTGTGGCAGCAGTTTTAAAATTCATATTTGTATCGCAAGTTTGGTGTGTGATGTTAGACGTTATTAGGAAAGCATGCACCATCTAGTGCTGCCGCTTACCGCGAGCCGCGCCTAGCGCTAGCCAGTACACGCTGTGCTAAATCTTTGCACTGTCTATCTCCAGAGACATGTAGGAAAAAAAGAAATGGAGGCCTTTTTGTTCCTCCTCGAAGGGAAATATGACAGCGGTAGTAATACTAGTAGCTAGACGATTACATAACCCACTGGCCTTCCTTGATCAATGAAAGCATGTAGCGCATTCACGAAGGTGTTGTGCGGCCAGCCGCCGCAGCTCCGTAGTCGTACGCCTCTCGGCTCTAAGAAACGCGAGTTCGCGCAGCTGAAGACGTTCGTTCAACAGGAACGTTGTTCCTTGCGAGCACTCTCAAGGTTAGGCTACACGTAACACAGATACACACGAAAGTAAAGTGGCAGACAGCCACTACCGTAGTACAAATAATGAAAGAGCATTGCACGCAACGTACGCAGATGATGGGTTCTGTTCCCACCGATGGCTGGCGTGGTTGTCTTTTTTTTCAACTTTCTGCAAAATCACCTTCTATCAAAAACGATTACGCAGCCCATTTCCAACTGTAATCAACCCCATCATTAGAAAGAAAAAAAACCTGTCCCTATGTTTTCCTTGTTACCATGCAATGACTCTTGGCTTCATCCGTAGTGTTATCCTGACTACTGAAAAGCCCTCATCCCCTCATCATTGCTTGCTTAGCTAACGGGGCTCTTCAGTCTCCGGAAGAGCCGCGTGATAGACGGCCTTGCAAACCCGACGCTGCTGGCGAAGTTCTTTTTTGTACAGCAATGTACGGAGGCGCGTGGGCTAAGCTCTCTGTCGCAGACTTTTTTATGAAACACTTTCAAGCACACTGGTAACTTGTAAGCGCTATAACTCACTTAACGCACTCACCTAAGAGATGGGCTGGTATGGTGCCATCCGCCGGCAGGCGGCCTGGGTATATCTCCCTCAGCTTCATTCTGACAAAGGCGTGCAGTTTCTTGTACAGAGGGGACACCTCCTCCCATAACTTATCCACGATTTCCGTCATGTTGGCAGTTTCGTAGTCACTGAGCCAGGCATCCTTGAGGTTTGCATATCCTGCAGTTTACGTACAGAGGAAAAAAAAAGAATGATTGAATACAAAACAGCCACTTCTGATCTGTATGCAGTGAGCAGGAAAAAAAATCGTACTCACACGTAGCATATGTGAATACATGCCTCATTGAATTGCGTATGAGGACTATCAACGCTGCAGCGTGAATAATACCGCACTTCCTAGCCTCTCAAAATTTCCCAAATTAAGCTTCAAAGCGTTTTACGCGGCCAGCTACTTCTTGGGCATTCCATAGGTTGGTCGCTTCGCTGCCAAATAAAGACATTCGATGTTGAATCAAGCACGTCGAGATTACTGTACATGTGCGCGGACCGCAAGAAGTGGCAGTAACTACAAATAGGCTGTTAACTGAAATTCCAGAAGCTTCTGCCGACCTGCGCTCGCCTGAATGCTGTTTTGCATGTTACGGGTATAGGGAGAAGGTGCAAATGTTTAGAAGGTGGAAACCAAAAATTAAGTCTCTAAAAATGCGCGACCGATCGTTTTAAATTCTTTCTGCACATTCTAGACAGGACACTGGGCATCAACGTTACAAAAAAGGAACGCGAGAAATCGGAATGTCATTAACAGCCTGAATGGGTACCGGACGTCCATCTAATACCGGTGCCCTTGCTTGTGAGCAAAAGAGTGGAGTCATGAGTTTAAGCTTTGAAGCCAAAGTGTGAGGTGCCACCCGGAAGAACTTAAGACCTAACGTTGCTCACAGCTTTCTAAGCTCACCGCAGCAACGCTGGTTCTTGTCTCTCTATTGTCTAGAATGAATGGCATAAAGAAAACAGCGTACTATTGAGCGGCAATAGTTGTTTGTATGCTTGAAACATTTATTGAGGCCATGTATAGGATCACTTGCGTTTACCCAACGGGCAAGGTGATAATTGTAATGAACATTTTGTTCCTAGCTTTAGCCGAACAAGGCTACTCTACAACATCTATTTGGCGGACGTCATTTTTATCCATAATCTGAAACTGACAGCTTCGACAGTGTTGCCGCTTATGGAAGGGACGTGTGATTACTTTCCCGACTTACAAAAAAAGCCAAAGACGGCATTCTCTGCAATAAAATCCTAGTGCCATGCATGTCTCTGCAAGAGCCTCTGCTTCGGTCTTATACAGTACTAAAATAAGTCTAAAAAATGATTGCTAGGCAAATATTCGCATGTCTAACCACCACTGCCGTCCACCCACGTACGCGTGAAGCACTAACTAAAAGTATAAAAGAAAGCTGTCCCGCTGCCTCCGTGCTTCCCACATAAATAAGGTCCAGGAACTTCTAGTTAACCAAGCTCTAATCTGAGGCATTTATCTATGTCCTCCTCCTCCGCCTCCATCTTATACTCCACCATGCCTAAGAGAGAGCACCGCGTTCGGCAGTGTATATTAAATCGACTTTCTTTTCATTGTCGTCAAATAATTGCCAGCATGGCCCAGAATGAGTGGCATTAAACGTTAAAAGAGGCCCGGAAAATAACGGAATTAAATACCCCTAGGAAATATGCATTAATATCATTCCTTGCGCCCGTGTAACATGGGCGTAAGAGTCAAAGGGCTGTGACTCAGATCTTCCAAAATTTGGCCGGGATTTGGCCCTGTCTTCCTTGTACCATCTGCTTTCGAATAATAAGTGCTCCATTGGTTCCTAGGGACAGCAGACATGGCAGCTGGCACTCACAGTCTAGCCAGGATAACTGTTCATGAGGGCGATGTCGATATGAAGCCGGTGCCGAATTCAGCGGCAAACATCATAAGAGTCACTATTGAAGTTGAAAATCAATAGAGTAGATACACTGAGAGTAAATCAGCTGGGGAGGATAGAAGTATTACTTTCGGGACATACAACAAATTTCATTGTGCGCGTATCATTTATCGCTTCTGAATTATCTGTAGTGGAATGGGGACCAGCCAACAACGTTGGCTCATGAAAGACAAGGACAAATTTCGCTGGATAGGAATTCAGTGCCGGGTGTGAATTCTTCTTAACCTGACCTGACAATTTAAAATGGTTTATGGTTTATGGAGGTTTAACGTCCCAAAGCGACTAAGGCTATGAGGGACGCCGTAGTGAAGGGCTCCGGAAATTTCGACCAACTGGGGTTCTTTAACGTGCACTGACATCGCACAGTACACGGGCCTCTAGAATTTCGCCTCCATCGAAATTCGACCGCCGCGACCAGGATCGAACCCGCGTCTTTCGGGTCAGCAGCCGAGCGCCATAACCGCTGGGCCACCATGGCAATTTAAAATGACAACTCAGAAGTGAGTGTTGCTAAGTACTGCTGACAAGTGCCGAAGAATACTATCATACTAACCGTCCAGTGATGCTCCTTCGTTGGCCAGTGTGACGTAGGGAATGAAGTACTCCTTCACAGCCGGACCGACGGCGTTGTGCCAGGCCAGCCACACTTCACGCAGTTTATCGTAGTCACCAACTTCTTTCATCATGCGAACGAGGTCTGCGCGGAGGGAATGAAGATTGGGAAGAAGCTTTGATGGCACCATCGACGTGAGTCGCATCGCGGACGCAAGCGAATCAAATCAGGAAGTTTTACGAGGACGCCCGTTGGCTTCATGGAAGGTTTTCGAGGTAAACATTTAGTCCAACACTGCTAGCAGTGGGCAATACAGAATAAATACAGGGTGATTCTGATGTCACAAAAAAAATTGCAAGTTCAATAAATCGAGAAATAAAGACACGGTAGCGCGTTGTTGTTTCCACGAAAATGCTCAGAAAAACGTGGAATTTTTTTAATAATGCAAAATATTATTGCCACTATAACTGCATTTGCCACCGAAAGGCGCCGGTTTAACCTTTGAGTTGTGTCAGCAGTTTGTGCAGTGGCGCTTCACCGCCACCTTTCGGCGACAAATGTGACAATATTTTCCAAATAAAAATAATTACATGTATTTCTGTTCATTTAGGTGAAAACCTCATCTCGCTTTGACCTTTACTATTCGAATTATAGAATTTTTCGTTTTTTTTTCTGACTTTTGGATCGTCCTAAATAGTCCAAGTACTACTTGCGGCTGGGGTCACGCGGGAGGTAAACAGGTCTAACAGTACCCTATCGTGTTGTTCTTTGGCGCGCTGAACAGCAAGGCCGTTATCTCCTCAGCCTAGGAAACGGCAGCTCGCTGTTACTTTCCATAGCTACACTTATCGTATGCAAACAATTCCCTGCGACGCTTATCAGCTGGAAGTGCGGGCAGGCATTGGGCGCTTTGGAAAATTAACTGAAGAAGTACCAGAAGAGTCGGCCGATGTGTAGTTTTAAGGACTACACGCAGCACGCGATCAATTGCTTTGTCAGAAATACACGCTGGAAATTCTTCGCCAAATTCTAAACAGCGCAAATTAACATTCTTTAAAATTAGTCACGGATATGTTGCTCAAAACAAGGACCACTTGTGAGTTTTCATTCATTGCGCATCAAAGTAATATTTTGTCGACATTCTTACCAGGCTCCAAGCTAAGATCCTTTTCTTTTCCGACAGTCACTTTGGTCGATCCGTAGATGGTAGCCATCTTGGAGCTTAGACTGGTAGCCTGGATACAACGACGGGTATAGGAGGGGAAGTCAACACGCAGTTGAGCGTCGCAGGGCTCAGCTCCAACGCAACAAGTGATACATGGTCATCGAAGACTCCCGAAGATAAAAAAAAGTGGTACTAACGTTCTCTAGTTTGTCGTCGGGAAGCGCAGCCAATCCGATAGTAGCTACGTGCCTGAACAATCGCTTCAGGGATTCGTTTTTGAAATTCTGCCAATCGAAGCGTTTTGCTGTCAAGCCGAACTCGCGCTCGAGCTTGGCCTTCTCGTTGGATACCTTATTCTGGAAATAAAAAAGCAGAAAATGGCAAACAAAGAGGTACGTTCAGTATAGTTGGTAGACAACATCACGTGAACGGCAATAATGTTTACTGTGTCCCAACGCAGAAGTGAAAGGAATGGGACAATAGAAAAAACATTCACTCGTAAGAGGTTGAATGAAAAAAAAAGAACAAAATGGACGAATGTTACAGGCAGAACTTATTCTTTCAAAATTGCCCACAGAAACTGCTAGCGTAGCAACAAAGGATCTCAATGTTTCACTTAGTAAAACAAAGGGGGGAGCAAGATAGTCGACTAGGAATGCCGAAGAATTGCCTCAATGAGATTTTTTTCTCTAATGTTGGAAAATCTTTTCTCTTTTTTCTCTTTTTGTTTAGCACGACAGCTGTAGTGGTTCAAAACTACGGCTTAGGTTTTGAGGACAGAGCACATTATTTCCCGGCGTAGGTCCCCTTCTCAAGCGCCCCACGTTAAAATTCTTTTTGTCCCCAAAATCTCTTGTGGAGATCGGATAAATTCGATAAACTGCAGTTTGGTGCACTAAGGCGAAATCTCTGCCTGATATAATAATTAAAGCGCAACATTTTTTAAGTGCTGATGAAGAGTACCGAACATTTTAGCACAATTTTGTTGCTCCATTCCTTTGTGACTACTGCGGCGGTAGACGCTCGCTACGCGGATTCTCAGAGACTGTTTCCATTGCACCAAAATGTTCGCGTGAAACGTGTTATTGTGATACGGAGAAAAAAAGAAGCCGATGTTTCGTCTGCGCTCACCGTGTTGTTTTCGTTGTACTCCGTGATGTTGGTGGCGTAGTCCCATTGCGAAGAACTGTCCACGTGCTCCATCGTCGTGTAAGGGACTTCCAGGTCTTCGATGAAGGAAACGCCCATGTCTTCATTCGAGATCAAGGCTGACACGTTTTTCAGAGTGGCCAAGTAGGAGTCCTTTCGAAACAATAAAAAAAGAGAAAACATTCGCTGTAGTCTTGCTTCATCAGTACAGAGTTTCCCAGCTTCCACACTGTTGCATAAGAAGTTCGTGATAATATGTCAGTGATTCTAGAGGACGACGCTCTCCTGAGAAGGTAGATAGATAGATAAAGAGGAGGAGGGAAAGGCAGGGATGTTAACCAGAAAGGGGTTCCAGTTAAAAATGAAAAACCTAAGCCATACACTGCCTCTCACGCGGGGAACTTCATATTGTGGTCCGTGCTACCAAGATCCACAAGCATTCGACAACCTGCGACTCTAGCGCCCAGGTTTTATTATTACACGGAAACTTCACATTTCCGCGGAAGAAGGTACTTGTGTCAAACTAGCGCGTTATGCTCGCATTAGGTCACGCGATTGAAAGCGCTTCGTTAGCATTATTCCTTGGCATTTCTCCTCGGCAATTATCTTGAGCGCTGCCGTTGTGTCCTCTATCAGATACACACTGTCCTTATCACTGTCATCACGCACCGCCTATGGTCTAGTATTGGAGTAGCGTGTTTGGGAAATGTCTCCAAATTAACTCCTTTCTTTTGTGGCGCAGTCACCGCGGTAAATAACCATTAGCTCTTCTCATATTTAAGATACTAAAATAATAGCATATTATTCTTTTGTGCTATGAGAGGTGTTACGTACAATTGCACTGCGTCAAGTCATAACGATTTCGCACATCGCAGTAAAACTCGCCAGACGATCGTAATGACTTTTTTTTTTTCGCAGCCCCCAGTGCGAAGTGCATAATTCTATAAATTTCCTTCCGCACTGAAGCGAACATACGACTCATTAAATATTATAGGAGCAAGGAAAGACATTAAAATACGGGTACTGTCGTGTCTTTTGCGCGAGAATTTTCCTTTTTTTTTTAGTTACAGTGGAAGTTTACAAAGAGTGGAAGTTATTCGTCTCTTGCACAGTCAAATTCTCGTAGTTCTTGTTTTGCGCGGCTGAATTTGGTGAGCAGATAGCATTACTGAGTAGATACACGACGTTTACTGGCCACAGATGTTTTTTCCTTACTCCACTTGCTGCATATAATTTTTTTAATGCAGTCTGCGTGACTGTGTGACTCATTGGTGCTATGCGTTAAAAGCCACGCGAGGCGCTTCTGTTCGATTGCCTGATCCATCTAACAAGAAAAAAAGACAACTCTCGAGAGGAAGAATCAGACGTAGAGCCTTGGCAGGCATTTTTTTTTTATTCTTAACACAAACTTAATTCCGTTCTCTTGTAGCTGAGCCCGCCAGTAATCATGGTCCTGACACGTCTGTCGCTCCTTTCGCTGCGTATATTCGTCTGAATTCTGCATCTGCTACCATCTCTCAACGTGAAAGGTCACGAGTGCCGCTGAGTTAATTATGTTCCAAGCCTGGGCTCCTTGGTTCTTCAGTCCAAGCATGTACTACAGCTTCTTATGCAGGCACGTAGGATAGCAATCTGGGCGAGTTGGCGACACCACATCTTAGAATTAACAAGCAAAAAACAGAGAAGACAAAAGAATAGGAAAATCTACAGAAGCCATGTTATATTGCTCTAAAACCACAACACAAAATAAAAGAACACATAGCACAGTACGAGAGCAAACTATCAAGTGACAGACTGTTTGCTACAGTAAGTATGTTGGCGTATATACTATGCGACGGTTTCTTTGGTGAACTGCGCTCAGCAGATTCATTTAAAAGCTGAGGGCAAAAGAATGCACACCTTTCGTGGACATTCACCGACTAGCGCAATCTGTCGGCCGCCAGTAACGAACATTCCGTAAATCAGTGGAGATATTTTAGCCCCCAGATATTGTGCGCGAACACAGTGATTGTCGTGTTTGACTCTTCCTCCTGGTTTTCGTAAAATCTGACCTGTAAAATACTTTCTGATTTCGCACCAACTATTTTCTGTAGGTATAGAAAATCGATGGGGTGCACCTTATATTCGAAATCCCCGTGGTGTTTTTGAGTGGTCAGCGCCACGCAGACCGTGACGGCAGCCATGCGAACTAGAAGCGCTTCTTCAGATTTCCTAGGCTTGCGTGCTCATAGTGCCAGTCGCTCTAAAGTTTTGTACTCCTAGATCCCCTTTCACTTTGGCGCGCGCAAGACTCGCGGAGTACCGCTGGCTGCTTTGGAACTCAAAAGCACAAGAGATATTGCCACGCATGCACACAGCCGCTTGCCTCTACAGATGGCGGTCATCAACGCCTACACATAGTTGCAAGGAGCATGTACATACAGGAACACTATGCTCTTATATCACAATTCAGAAGTTAGGTTTAATCAAAAAGGAAACAAAATGAGAGAGAAGACGGTGGTTCAGATGCTGGTAAACGCAGCTGTTGCCTACACGTTTCGATCTCAACGCTTGCGCCCGAAGCAGCTGTGAAAAGTGCGAGGATATGCTCTCTTGTCTGTTGGCGACGTCACAGGCGCCTGTGTGGCGGATTTCCTGTGAGCTGCGTTTGCTTTGTTTTGGGATTACAGATTTGACATTGGCCTCGCTTCCCTGATGATTTTGTTTGGTTGTGGCCGAGATGGAAACACTGCTGCGCGTTATATTCTGATTAATATTTTGAGAGCGACTTCTGCCTTTCTCTACATTTGTATGAAATCCTTGAATGTGGCACGATTATGAGCGTTTCCCGATGTACGTTCGACAACTTTTTTTTTTCTTTCATAACTCTGGCGGTCTGGCCGTGAGTGTTATTTCACTTCAAGCTACACTTCGTGCAGATGTCTAGTATTTTGTTGGATAGCGACTTGTGTTGTGCCTTACGGAACAAAGCTCCCGAAATGGTCTGTCTTTTTCTAGCTGATGATATGCAAGTATAAGTGCCTGTACTGCCACAAATATAAGCGATGTAGTACGGCTATTCGAAACAGGTGAAACTTGTCGATGCAAGTATACGTGCCTATACTGACAAAAATATAAGCAGTGTAGTTTGGCTATTCGAAACGAGTAAAACTTGTCGATGCAAGTATAAGTGCGTGTACTGTCACAAATATAAGCAATGTAGTACGGCTATTCGAAACAGGTAAAACTTGTCGATGCAAGTATAAGTGCCAGTACTGTCACAAATATAAGCGATGTAGTATGGCTCTTCGAAACAGATAAAACTTGTCACTATTTAAGCTTATATGACTAGCCGTTATATACATACACGCGGCAAATTCGTGCTTTTATGCTTGGCTTTCGAGTTCCCATAACTAATGTCATTACTGATACCGATGCTTTCGCTTTCTTACGTAAAGGTCACAACCTACGAGCAACAGTGTCTAGGTAAGCGTTTGATCCTCACCCCTGACACACTGAGAATAATCGCATGCGTGCCGGAGGCCTCCCCGGTACACGGAAGAAAAAACCTCCGCGGACGAGGAAGCCACTTTCCAAATATTCGCCGCGCCTTGTGGGGAGCGAATATTGCCATCATAAGGTGGACGCTTTGCTGGACGTTTCGATAGGTGCACCGAGAAACAACACGCTAGCTGGTGCGTACAAATTTCCTCCTAGGTGCCAACTCATTAAGGCGCGTTCATCGCGTCGTTGTGATTTTGACATGCGTGTTAGCATTGAATGAAACTGGCAGCTGTCGAAGGCCCACCACTTTATCCAAACCAGCGCTTCAAAAAACCGACAGAAGCTGGGACACACACACGCTGGCGAAGGAAAAGACATTTTTGGATGGGGGAAGTTGAAGGTACGAGGGAACATGTGACGGGACTGATTGTCGACTCTTTTGTCTGCATTGTGTGCATTACTTCATGAGTAAAGTTCAGTTGTCAGTTCAGCGCATTGTGTGTGTGTCTCAACTTCTGTCCCTGTATTCAAGCGCTGGTTTTGTTAAATGCATAACCAAGTAGCCCCACAAGCCACTTTGTTGAGCATTTTTGACGTTGCCCAAACAAGCCTTTCCCATCTCCGACAAGCTTGCTGTTGTTATAGAGCGTGCTAAAGGCACGTGGGGTGTAGGCAATGCGTTTTAAAATATTTTTGGGAGATTTTTCGAGAGAAGAGTTTGAGCAACAGTTAGAAACCCACGCACACTACGTAAATCTGTTAGTTTAGACTACCTATTTTTGTGGGCTACGTTAGCCCTTCTATGAGATTCAAGGTCACTGGAAGGTTGAGCGTGTGCCACAGACTGGATGTAGACATGTGATGCATTCTTGCGCCACATCAGGCTTACCATTGTCTTGTGCACTAAGGCACGGTCGCTGTGACGCACAAGTCTAAATTTAGACATCCTGTTTCTGATCGAAACCTTTCTATATAAAGCTGCGCAGGCTGGTTTTCTGTATGACATGCAAGCTTTTTACTGGAAGCTGCTTTGGACGGCGCCTCTAAATTTCCCTTTTTCTTTCCTCTGCCTGTTGCCAGCGTCTTCACCATTCACATTGCAATCCCGAGTTTCTTTCGTGGTGGGGACTTTAATCCCCATGCACTACATGTTGCAAAGTTCACCGACTTTTTTCTTTCATTCATTGTTGAACCTACAGCCCTTGCCAAAAATATCCAGGCCAAGAGGTACGCATACTAAGGCCTGTAATGGTGCTCCCTAGCACCCAAGGAAGTACTCAGTGTGTGAGGGTTGAGAGCGACAGTTCCTCTCACCTTAGACAGGTTTAGATCGCTGACGACATAAAACAAACCACATCGCATTTTTTAATTTTTAATTTTTAATTGGTTTTTGGGGAAAGGAAATGGCGCAGTATCTGTCTCATATATCGTTGGACACCTGAACTGCGCCGTAACGGAATTGATAAAGGAGGGAGTGAAAGAATAAATGAAGAAAGAGGTGCCGTAGTGGAGGGCTCCGGAATAATTTCGACCACCTGGGGATCTTTAACGTGCACTGACATCGCACAGCACATCGCATTGCCCAAAACCAAATCCAGTAAGTGAGTTTTTTTTTTTTCTGTGCGGAGTTTTCAACTCGACCCACGACATGCGTGCCCCCAACATTCTCGAGTGTTCTTTCCATGTACTCAATCTGGAAAGCGTTTGCCAGAGGACTGCTTTTCTCTCTCTTACACTGGTGCCCTACTCTTTGCACGCATTCTTCATTTAACTGAGCGATAAACAGACTGAACTGTTCAGTTGAAAGCGCTGCACTCTCACTTGCTTGTAATCTTTCATATTGTTTCCCATATTCGATATATGCTTTTTATTGACACTTACAGCCTTCCGCACATGTACATATTTCGGCTTCCCACTCAGGATAGGAAAAGTCCGTCGTTGAGGGGCGGTGGGCTGATCGGTATCGCTATCAGTGCACAACATAGTTAAACGGCACGCGTCGAAAAGCGCGTGCTCCTTGATACTATATCGCTCAGCGGCGATAAGCCTTCCCACACTTGACCGAAGAAAACTGTGTCCTAAGTCTACTTTCCAGAGCAAAGCACATAACTCTCTAATCTTCCTGGATGCGATAGCGCTCTGCACGGCTGTCAGGAAAACATTTCCTCGGCCACTCAATACACCGTTTTAGCATGCCGAGAGAGAATTTTGAGATATTTCGGTTTGGCTACACAAATGGCGCGAAAATCGAATGGCGTCGCAGAATTATCCTGGATATAACGTGGCAATGTTCGCTCCAGCAACCAGAACGTGAAAGAACTCCAGGTGCTCGGAATTCACCCATAGTCCCCCACCACCGTGTCTCTCACCGCGTAAAATAAAATGCCTCTCTCTCTCTCTCTCTCTCTCACCGTGTACAGGTGTGGCTTCGAGCCGTTAAATCAGCGAGACCATGCTTCTTGCCAACCAGAAGACGAAACGCAGTCAAGTTGCTGAACTGTGAGCTGGTCACAGATAAAGGGCGCCCTTGTTTTGATTGATTGCTAGTGAGTCATCGATAGACTCATCGCAGAATCACGCCAGTGAGGCTCATTAGCGCTGAAAGCCGACATTACTGTCGAATTTTAGGATCATCAGCAGCAGCAGCATAACTACGTTCATTGTAGGACAAAGGCCTCTTCCATTTTTCCTCAATTAACATTTTCCTGTGCCAGCTGCGGCCACCTTAGCCCCGCAAGCTTCTTAACCTCACCTGCCTACCTGACTCTGATTTCCAAATGTTTCCTTTTTATTGAGTTATGAAAAGCTCTGACGTTTTAGTGCGAAAGCAATACTTAACAGGGTCGCAACCAAGAATCTTGCGTGAAGCCTCGGAGTAGCTCGGGTAAGCTCGGGTTAGTTCGAAGGAGAGTCGCGCCAGCTGCAGCCAATGAGAGGGTGACCTTCAGAGTGACATTGGCCAAACCCAGCATAGCAACAGCCCAAGCAGAAATCAAATAAAGATTCCCGCGACTGTGCTTCGAACACGCGGCGGCGCGAACGGGTCAGCTTCGCTGGCCACTGCAGGAGAGCACTATGTTATTGCCACAGCCGATCACTCCTCATGCTAAACTGCAATACACTCTCTCGTTGTGCATTTCACGTCGACGTCTTCAACTTCCGTCTGCGGCGCGAACAGATCAGGTCAGCTTAACCTGGGTCAGATATCCTCGCCAGACGTGCCGACGATTCAGCACAATGAGCCGAACTAAGCTAAACACATGCTTCCGCACGTCTGCTTGGTTAAACTCTACCACTTTTTTCCTCCTGTTGTACCCGGTGGTGCAGCTTTCTTTTTTTTATATTGCTGACTGCCGTCCTTCTTTACTCCGCAACAATGCACAAGGTGAAGGCAAGGCATTCGTTAAAAAAGGAATGAATACGGTTCTTAGTGGACTCCGCAATCGCATTCCACGATGCCACAAAATGGGACGCGTGGTTCCCGCCCTCTCGGCTTTACTGTATATTTCTATGCAGAGGTGTGTCCAATCAGCCTGGCAGAGGTTCACCAGAGACTCCCGAAAGTCTCCCTTTCCCAGAGTGTCTGCCAATGACTCCGAAGGAAGGCACCCAAGCTCTTCACTTGGACAGTGGCAGACCTGTGGGAAGTCTGCGAATGCACAGGGTGAGCCCAGCGGCTCGGTCTCAGCCGTTTCTTTGGAAGCGACGCCAGTGTTAACACTGTACCAGAGACCGGCATGTATAAGCACACGGCATATACGCATACTGGCCAACACAAGCAGACGTAACCAGGTCAGTCTGCCAATTTGACCAGGCCACTGGACCGGGTCCCAACCCTCACCTTCGTATATAAGGCCACCAACCTGGGCTTGATTACGCAATCCCACCGACTCCGTGTTTGGATCCGGAAGATGTCTTCCCGCGTCCGGATGTGACGTCGTCACAACCTGGCAATCGTTTTCTGAGCACCCATCAAGATCGCAGTACGCAGCCTCCCATGCAGTGGCGCGCAGTCGAACGCGCTTAGCCACTAGTCTGGTGGCTACTGTTAGGTTTAAGTGGGTTAAATATTGGCATGTTATTAGGGTTTAAGTGACAGATTTTAGTGCAACTACCTAACACTGTACCAACCTAGAATCTTGTTTGAAGCCTGCATGGGGTAGCTCGGGTAAGCTGGGGTTAGTTCGGAGGAGCGTTGCTCAAGCTGCAGCCAATGGGAGGAAGATCGGGCAATGTGCAGTAGCCAGTAAGAGGGTGAGATTGAGGGTGACTTTGGCAAAACCTAGCATAGCAACAGCTCATGCAGAAATGAAATTATTGCCGCGACTAGGTTTCGTACCCGCGGCGTCGCGAGCAAATCAGCTTCGCCGGCCACTGCACGAGGGCACTATGCTATTGCCGCAGCCAAGCATGCCTCGTGTTAAACTGCAATACACTCTCTCGCTGTGCATTGCACGCCGACGTCTTCATCAACTTCCGTCTGTGGCGCGAACAGATCAGGTCAGCTTAACCTGGATCAGAGCTTAACCTTGGTCTGATATCCTCGCCAGACGGGCTGACGACACAGCACGATGAGCAGAACCAGGCTAAACACATGCTATCGCACGCCTACTCGGTTGAACTGCGTTGAAACCCTACCACTTTTTGTTACTGTTCAATTTATTTGCAGAACATTGTTTCTGGTGTATTAGTTAGTGACCTGGTTATCATTTATCTTTTCACTGCAGTGCCGCACAGCTTAATATATATACTTAATGAACATGTTTGCTCCAATGCCGACGATATTTGTCTGTGATGATATTTTTGTGTAAGGGACAGCGTATTATGTTACTCGAAATAACTTCGATCATACGGGGCTTTTGACGGGAGGAGAGCTCTAAGCATAGTATTTTTTTTCATTTCATCACCATAGGAATGCGACTGCCGAGACCCTGACTGAACCCGCGACGCTGGACTCAGTACCAGAAGGCATTAGCGCATGAGTCGCCGTGGCGGATGCATGGCTGAATGAAATGAAAAGTCGAAGGGCTTCTATAAGCTTTAGTTGACATGTGGCGATAATTATTTTCATTCTTCTTCTCCAAAGGTGCTTCGGAAAAACGTTCACATCTCATTTTGTTTGTGAAAACAACTCAGCCACGCTGGAAATGCAATGACAGTCTACTACTCTGCTTTATATAAATGAAATTATTGTGATGCAGCTGTTGCTGTCAGGTGCTTACGTGTTCCTTTCAGCTCAATGGACAAAAGCTGCATTGGGACAAGTAAAAAGGGTGAAAAAAAATTGTTCTCTTTGGATAAGCTCAGTGGTCAAATATTTTGTTGGGAGAGATAAAAAATGAAAAATGAAAGTGTCCCGGCCCGTTCGAAAATTCAGTGGCCAGTTGGTAATTCGAGGCATAAATAAATAACAATAATGAGCCCCTCTCCAACCACTAATATATAAGAGACGTCCATTATTCTTATTTCTTTAAGAATATAAAAGAGAGTGGGCTGCCAAAAAAAGAAATAAAAAATGCCCTGCCCGCATCATTTACGGTCAGAATATAGACGCGTCTAAATAGAGCACACTTCCCGCAGACGGTATTACCATTTGAGCGCGGAAAATGGAGCGGAGGGGATTTACAGCTTTTCTCTTACACATACCTGGCTTCGTTTTTTTTTTCCGCCGGTAGAGGCTATTCGTGTTGTAAAAAGAAAAATCAAACTTTTGGATCCTCTGCGGAAAACCCGCGCTTTGCGCCGCGGTGGCTCAGTGGTTAGGGCGCTCGACTACTGAGCCGGAGTTCCCGGGTTCGAACCCGACCGCGGCTGCTGCGTTTTTATGGAGGAAAAACGGTAAGGCGCCCGTGTGCTGTGCGATGTCAGTGCACGTTAAAGATCCCCAGGTGGTCGAAATTATTCCGGAGCCCTCCACTACGGCACCTCTTCTTCCTTTCTTCTTTCACTCCCTCCTTTATCCCTTCCCTTACGGCGCGGTTCAGGTGTCCAACGATATATGAGACAGATACTGCGCCGTTTCCTTTCCCCCCAAAACCAATTATTATTATTATTATTATTATTATTATTATTATTATTATTATTATTATTTGGTAATCTTCCAAATTCTAGAGGAACGAAGCATCGATAAAAACTAGCTGATCTGCACCGCCTCAGTGTGTCGTCGCGCCTCGTGACTTCAGTCTCTCGTTGACTTCTGCAATTCTTTCTTTTTTCTCTCTCTTTCTTGACTTAGGTGAGCGGTACCGCAGCGCCGGATGGCCCCTTCATAACACCCTAAAGGTGTCCGATGCGTTACCGGCCTCCTTATCCGAGAAAGAAACCCAGAGAGATCGCCCAGGGCAAGCCCAAAACAGGCCATAAACGCCCGTCCCAAAGCGCCGTCTTCACACACCGCCACCTCTCGAGACATCAAGCAAGCGACAAAAGACAGGGGGTGAAACTGCGTTCACTATAGTGCGGTCGTAAAGGCCGTCTGCCGCGAGGAGTGCGCGCGACCGCGGAATTTCTCTGCGCTTACCGTGCGGCAAAAGGTCGCCCGTCTCTGCTGTGGGTTTGCGCCAGCTGCAGACGCGCGTCTGCTGCGCACGATTCTTGATTCCTCGCGATGCTATTCAATACAAGACAGATGCGAAGTAAAATTCGCCACGTGTTAAATAAACGAAGAAACAGGTATAGAGTCCACGAATCCCAACGGCCGACTGTATTTGCAGCGCTATCAAAGACGACAACGGACCGGAAGAGCTGGTCAAATGTTTAAAGGAATCCCCCAAGGTGGACTAGATTTGTGATAAGGAAGTAATTACTCATTGGCAGCCACCCGAGCGCAGCCGTTCGGCTACAAAGGAAAGCTGCACAACTTTCTCAGAAACTTCGCAGTTAAATAAAAATTCGTCCTGGTCCGGGGTTCGAACCCGGGACCACCGCTTCACCGTAGCACTCGCTCCACCAACTGAGCTAACCGGGATGGGAAGCTCGGGTGGATGTCAATGTGCAATTACTCCCCTATTACTGCATGGAAGAGCTGCGTTCCACTGCAGAGACTGGAATCAAATAGCGAGACGAAATATTGGTCACCTCTTTCCGAATGTATGGAGCAGGAGAAAGAGGGGAGAGAAGCACGGAGCACTTAAAAGAATGCTTAACACGTTAGTAAGAGAAAATGTTAGCGAATATGCGATTAGCGTCAACTTTCGTGTACCACATACTCTTCTGTAAGGACCGCGCTCGTGTATGAGCTGCTCCCCATAACTCGGCACCCGAAATTTTGGAGAGAAAGAAAGGTATTACAGACGATTACGGTAATTGGTAATGCGACATTTGGAGGCATCTCTTCACACGCCAAATGCCAGCGGTGACGTCACTAGCCACCCAGCGGGATCTTCCCGTGGCAGGCGGCTGCCACTTGGACGACTGGTTACACCGACAACGCAGACGACGCGGAACGCAGGAACGGGCGCCTAAGAGCTGAGCTCCCAAAACAAAAAAAAAGACGTTGCCAAAGAGAATTGCGTTTCACACGTGTAAAATTTTCCTCGCGCGGCACGTTCCACGCGGAGCTAGTGAGAACGCGATAACATAGCTTCACATTAAAATGATGGTGTAATTGATTTCAACAGTGCTTTCGGCTGAGAGGCGGGCAGAAAAAACAGGCGAGGCGAGAGCCTCCCGCAGCGAAGGCAGCGGGTCCCGCGTACGAAGCATCGTTATCAGCCGTCAGCCGAACCGTTCTTGCGGTAGCGTCACATCGCGTCGGTATGCGCACATACAGCTGAACCTCGCTATAACGAAGTTTAAAGGGCCCGTCGATTACTTCGTTATAGCCGTAGCTTCGCTATAGCCGGTTATGAGAGAGTTTGCAAGGGAAATCGTCATTCCTTCATTATATCCATTATTTCGTTATAAACTGCTTCGTTATAGCGAAGATCGAGTGTATCTCCGCCTTCATTCTTGTTCGAAATAACTTCGGTTGGTATGACGCCTGCAAACGAAGTGATCAGCCTGTTTTACTGTGGGAGGCTTTCGCCAGTCTCCACGCCATCCAGACTTCCAATGCGTTGTTTCGATAAAGGTTTCACCAAGCCTGCACTAATTCATCTTAAATTACGAGTGCGTCGCACAAACGCGTTCGGCGAAATATGCGTTTCAACAAGCCCGAGAAAAATTAGTGGAAAAATGGAGGTCTTCTATGAGGGCCGCACTCTGTAATTATGTCGAGAAAAAAACGCGTGTAGAGGGTATATGGTCGACGACTTGCACAAATGAGACCTATGCGGAGAACATGTCGAAAAACTTTTTTTCACAGTGATGGCTATGTACAGAGCTTTCTGCGGAACTAAGGACATAGTATTTCGTAAAAATGTAAAACAATATATTTATATTTATATATTTATATATAATTTATTTATATTTATATATGTCATATGACACATCAAATGGGTCATGAGATGAATAGCAGGGGAGCCATGTCTCGTATTAATTTCCAAGTTTCCGCTAAATCCGTTTTACCATGCGTCCCTCGCACATACATACATGCCCAAAATGACCGTCGTAGCAGCTGACGCGTAAGCTCGTGGCAAATTGCATGAACACTGAGGACTTCAACTTTTTTCTCGTCATTAATTGGGGGGCTGCTTACGGCGTCGTGTCCCCGAAGCCTGCGTTCGTAAGTTCTGAGGCAACGTCCGAAAAATTGGATCAAGCGATGCGGAGGAACGGAGAAAAAGGAAAGCGACCAATGAAGTTACCAGAGCTATGCAAGTGTGTCATACCATGCGATTCGCGTGAACAGTGTCACGCTGAAAAAGAAAAGCAGTATTGTTGTAAGAAAAAGAAGCAGGCTGTAGTCCAAAAGAGGATCACTGCACGCCTGGAGAGATATTTAAACACTACAGGGTCGACATGTTGTCGTCGTATTGCCATGTGCGCGGATAATGCTTTGAAAATGCTTTGACTTCTGCCTCTTTGTGTTTGTTTCTTTCCCTTACTTTTCTATTTCCACTGCGCTGGGCAGCTTTGCTACATATTATACATACGATGCGGGCATTTGTTTTTCATGAAACACACGCGCACACGCACACACACACGCACGCGCGCACGCACGCACACACGCGCACACACGCACACACGCGCACACACGCGCACACACGCACACACGCACGCACACACGCACACACACACACACACACACACACACACACACACACACACACACACACACACACACACACACACACACACACACACACACACACACACACACACACACACACACACACACACACACACACACACACACACACACACACACCCGTTCACTCAAAGAATTGGAAGCTAGCTAGGCACATCCATAAATGGTGCTCTCCTGTACGACAACAGGACGTTCCATTTTGTTAACACAAATGTCAGTCGTTCTGAGAGTGAGTTTCAGCAAACGGGCATGGCAATGTGAGGGTGCTGTCTTGTAACAATATGACAAGTACAGTTCACTCCGCCACAGAAAAAGGAATATAAAGTATACTCATTGCATGTATGTGCACAGCTGTGCCTGCCAAAGCGCATATTTCCGCCCAGTCCAGGTGCAAAAATGAGCCGGAACGGCCTGAATTTCTCAACCGCCGTACGTAAGGCAGTTGACTTAGGGCTAGCGCTGCGGCCTAATTAATGCGTCTGGCATTTTTTCTACGACAGCAAAAAAATAATAATAATAAACTCCGTACGGGGCTGCCTTCAGATGGCGCTCATGTCGGAATGGGACAACGTGGCCTGCGGAGACGCTCGCGTCAGGCGCTGTGCTGCGGTGACCGGAACTCGCGACATTTCCCTGCCACAAAGCTCTCCACGTACGCAAGGGATTCCTACAGAAATCAGTGTGTTTTGTCCTCCTGCCTTTGCGGTGTATAAGCCAGACAGCGCAAAAGGGCTACCCGAGGAGAAGAGTAAAGAAAAAGAAAAGCCCAGCTTGACAAACTGTTTTTCCCGGTTTTTCTGTATCTTCTCGAGACATGAGTGAAAGCTCGGTTTGTCACTGTTAATCAAAAGGTATTTCTCAAGTTTGAGTATCCCTCATTACCAGGAATTCTGGACACGCGCTTCTAGTTCACTTCTCTGCCACCAAGTGGCGCATGTCTTTGGACATCCAAAAATAGCGCGTTGACATCATCCGTGACGTAAGAAATAAAGAGAATGACCGAGTGCCCCCCATCGAAGCGCTATAGGCCGCTAGGCTTAGCGGCACTGGCTGGGCGTTGTCGCGAATTACTAGTAATGATCAACGAATACAATAGAATTTTGAAGCCACGGGTCCAACAGTTTTTTCTGCATGCTTATGCTGTGGGGTCTCAATGTAGGCACGTAGTTAGGATTTTTTTTTTCGCGAGAAGCCCTAGGTAATGTCATCTAGCTTTGGGGGGGGGGGGGGGGGGGGCTATGCTGGTAGCTGGTTGAGCACTGCCCACAGAACAGGGGGAAGGGGGCTGAGCTTAACTCGGGAAGGGCGAGTGGCCGCCGGGCCCCCTCTGGTCCCCCTGAAGATACGTGCCCGTCTATATGCCACCAAGATGCTGCAACAACGTCTTATAAGATGCCTATTGAGTTGAATTCAGACGGCGCGGAATACGTATTACAGCCTACTACTCTGGGAACTCTTTCTGTATGAATAAACCGGGTATACATGTACATTTCTTGAAAGAAAGAAAAAAAATCAAAATTATAAATCATATCATTCTTAAGAGCGATACGGTTTGAAGTTGCATAGACCCACTGGGAGGCAGGAAGTCGATTTAGACTAGGAAATCAACTTGGAAGGCTGCTCGGAGCGCCCCTATATTGCCGCACAGTCCATGAAGAGGTAACTCCGCGGGAGCAGTACTCACTTACTTGCAATGACACTTAAGCTTCGATCCCGATGCGGTCTTTAAAAACACCCTCAAAGAGAAATCTGCATTGCAATTTACACCGGATGTGACGAGGATTAAGCTAAATTGCGCATGGCTTCTATTTATACACTGTAAAATCGCTTCCAGTTAATTACGGCCATTCATGACCGCGCGGCCAGTGCGGGTGGAGGTAGCTTGACAACTGGATAACTATAAAGAGAGCAACGATTAGGCAGATTGAGGTTGGACTGACTATAAGAGCAAGCTTAACCCACTTCAAAGGAGAAGCCACGCTTTTGTACATTCAGTTTTTTTGAAGAACAAGAATATGCTGTGCACACAGTGCTTTGCCAAGGAGACTGACGAAGGAGACACGGGGTACCACCGCAAGCAGGCTTTCTCCCGGCTATTTCCGGTACTGGGCGAAGCGTTCGTGAATGATAACGCGATACGGTGACCTCTTCTGGACCATAACACAGTTGACATCAAAAGTCCTCGTGGCTTTCCATCTGTTCCTAAACTGTCGCGTTGCCTTCTCACGCCACACCCTTCATCTGTGTTGAATACTTGCGATACTGAGAGGCGCCACAGTAGTCCTTTTACCACATAATAAACCTATTATACAAATTTACGGGGTTTTACCCACATGGCACCAGACTACCGATCTACATATGTCCCTAAGTTCAGACATTATTTCTACTGTTCCTAGCAACCAGGGGCAATGTTTCATCGCGTTTTAGCAAGCAATACTGTGCAGGAAAGTAACTTCAATGAGCTGTTTGTAAATGTATGCGTTTACCGACTTTTAGACCCTGTAAATATTTTTGTGCTGACGTTCCAAACCAGAACTGTTAGGACCCGGGTACTTCCCATCATTTTCATGCTAGAATCGAACTGCCATTCTAGCGAGTCCTGCTGCCAGCAGGACCCGCTAGCGGATTTGTCTGAAACGATGAAACCGTATGCTCCTCAAGCTCCAGCCATCCGACAAGACTTTTCTTCTACCTCCAGCGTAAACTTTGTCTACTCATCACGTGCACCAGCCTGACACTACATCCCGCATCCCTCGCTAACGGAACAGGGATAATAATGTGAAAAACGTTATCAAAGGGTCTTCGAATAAATTACTATGGAGCATTCTGGTTGGTTAGAGCCACGTCGAGCCAGGAGCGTACGAGTAGTAGTAAGAGACTTCACTGCAGGAGAAGCCGCTGTCGTGAAACTAGCTGCCAGCCATACAGCACGCCCAAGCGCGGAGACACGCTCAGTCAGGAATAAACACCTTCTGAGCGGGCGACTTGTTATGAGTGTCTAGCAGAAACGTCGACACCTCTTACGCACACAGTCAGCTAAGTTGGCACGCGTCTAGCACACTGGGTCGCAGCACTTGTGACATCCGCTGCCAGTTCATCAACGTTGAGCGCAGCAGGTGCAGAGCTCTGTACACACAAATGCATATGACTCCCCCCACCCTTTTCGGACCCAGACCCAACAGCACATGGCATGGGGCACTGAAAACAAGAGAAGAGTGCTAGATTGGAACAGGCCACGAACAGGCTGTGCTTAGTGACATTTTGCACAGACGTTACACAAACGTGGGCTTTCAAATGAACCAAGTTTAAGAGGTCTTGCTCTGTCTGGTTAAGAACGCGGGAGAAAAATGTTTCGGCCTAACACATGGTGCATAATTTACACACGCATGTTTCGCTTTGCGCTTGTAATATGTCCGCATCATCGTATCATATTCACCGTCCGGTCTGGTTCTGCGTTCGTAATCCCGTGTCGCGTATCACAAATTAAAATAATACAATAGTGAAAGGAAAAAAAAGGAACAGGCGTTCGCTCACGTAGTTGTCGGTCGCTGCCGCCTGCAACAGTGTAGCCAAAAGCACTGCAGCCACAAGACGCGCCGGCGGCGGTGACGAGGCCGATGAGCCCGGGAGAGCAGCCATGACGGTGTGGCGTTCGCTTCAATCTCCGCAGCTGCTCTGGCTGTGAGTGAGCGCGGGTGCGCGCGCTGTCCGGAGGCGACGTCGGCAGCGCTAGTGCCGATCCAGCGGAACGCGCGCAGCAGCGACGCTGTCTCTCCGCGTAACGGTACGGGTACGCGAGGGCTGTGAAGGCTGTGTGCGCGCGGCGCGGCCTAGTCGCGGTGCAGTGTGCCCGGCGTTGAGGTTGCGGTAGTCAGCGCGCAGCTGCGCCCCGGTGGGCGGGAGGGCGGGGGAGGGTTCTTGTGTTTGGTGAACGACCTTCAGGAGACCCGGGATTCAGCGACGACGACGCGCGCGAAATTTTTTTTTTATTTCGTTTTTCTTTTTCTCTCTTCGGCATCCCTACTTATACTTTCTCGCAAGGTTGCCCTTTCGATGAGAAAGCTAAGGCGCGACACATGCTGTCGTTGTTCGTCAACGACCGCATCTAGGCTGATCGCGGCGCATATGTTTCCGCTTTTGTTTTGTTTCTTCGAGCAATGCTAAAGAATCTCTGCCGCCTTCTTCGTTGGTCTTGCAAGCGGTTTGTTCTTGTTCGTGCCAGCTGCCAGTCGTGCGCGGACTGTTTTAATGCCGCTGTGAAGTTGCTATTCCGGCTGTTTTCCTATTGTGGCGGAGCCATATAGCAGCTCTTTAATGGAGGATGAAGGGGAAGAGAGAGACTCATTGAACGTCGTCTGGCTGCGGCTTTAGTACGTTCGCGTGCACGGCTTCCGAAGGGAGAGGGTGTGCTAAAGGTGCCGCTATTAAGCGGCTATATATCCGTATCGTGTGCTCGCTTCTGATTAGTAGCGGCGTGAAGCGTTTTTAAGCCTTACTTGGCTCATGAGTGGCGTGGACGGAACTTGTAGACGGAAGTTGCAAAAGTGTCCGCACGAACAGTAAATCAAAAGTTGTATGGTATTTAACATCAAGTGCAAAAGTTGATTAAGCAACAGTTGATTAGCAACATACATGTAATGATAGTATATAGTTATAGTTTGTAAACAGATAGTAAAAATTATTGATATAAAGTGATAATGATAGCTACTGATAGTGAAGTGCTAGACAGGATAGGATAGGATACACTTTATTGCTCTAACAAGGTCTCTCGGTCAGACAGAGGCCTTCACCTTCAAGCAGATGTCTCCTTCCGTCTTGCAGAGGTAGGCGCCCCTATTCCAGGGCAGCGCTGAATTTGGCCGCTCGCTGGGCATAGATGACCAATCTTCTTTGGAGGATTGGGTTGCCGCTGGAGAGCAAACTCTCCAGCGGAGAGTGCTATAGATATATTGTGGTAGTGATGGTAGTGATAGTGACGGCAGTGATAGTGATAATGATAGCTACCCATAGGGATAGTCCTAGAGATAGTGATAATGATGGTGATAATTATATCTACTGATAGTGATAGTTAGTGCTAGAGATAGTGAGGGTGACAGTGATTATGGTAGTGGTGATGATGACAGTGATTATGATAGCAATGGTAGAAATAAAAATTAAATAAAAATAAAAGGAAGCGAAAAATAAAATTTATTGGAAAAATAAAAATAAAACAAGAAAACAAGAAACTAAATAAAGTAAAGAAATGAAAAAGAAATAAATAAAAATAAGCGCGAGAGAAAATAAAAATGGCGGGACAAAGAGAAGAAAGGGAAAGGATTTCGCATTCCCGCTCTTAAGAAAAGTTAAGTGCAATCCAGTATTTTTTTGCTGGAGCAGGCAGTATATATGACGCTATGTTGCGAAGGAATGTTCGCGGGCGGAAGCGTGGCGGAGGGCAGTGCATGCATCGTGAAGTGCGCGTCACGTCGTAGCAATATTTTGTGTCCCCCCAAGCACCGTCTTATCAGTTAGACGTTATCAGCGTGGAGTGTCCTGCAACCACTAGGAGTCAAGTGTTACACGCGCGGGGTCACTCCGAACCTGGAATGCACTCGAGGGTGTCCTATATTTACGCAACCTGGACTTCCTTCGCAGGACACGGCGGTTGACTTCCAGGGTGTGGGATTTTCGGCGTGACAAAAAAGGAGAAAAAAGTTGAACATGTGCAAGTGGTTTGTACGCGTGGCCTATAATGCATGTCTCAGAGCCCGCCACATATATAACGGATTTAGGCAAGGGTTCTTTTTTTCCAGCAATTCTGAATAAGAAAAAAATTGTGCCAGATTTCCTGAGCTTATCTAATGTGGAGAGAGGAAAGTATAGTTGTCTACCGACAGCAGCCGTCCACCCAGCCAGGGAAACGCTTATATCAGAGACCTCCTGGCCCACAAAAGTCTTCGGTTTGGCTAGTTATAACCCGTGTATCCAAATCTAGCGTTGTGGCTGGGACAAAATTCGGAGGTTGGCGGACTGAAATGATATACCTGTGTCGTTCAAGCCAACTGCTCGACGCTGCATGAAACACGAATATGGAATGAGGAAACACAAAGTGCAGGACACCTTGAATAGCTGGCTTCCAAGCTCACAAAGACGGCCCCACCATCTCTTAACCTCCGCGATGTGCCAACGGTTAAAAGCCAAACCTTGAAATGGGCTTTGCCAAATTCATTCTCACCTGGATCACACTGCATGCTTACCCGCCGCGGTGGCTCAGTGGGTAGGGCGCTCCGCTACTGATCCGGAGTTCCCGGGTTCGAACCCGGCTGCGTTTTTATGGAGGCAAAACGCTAAGGCGCCCGTGTGCTGTGCGACGTCAGTGCACGTTAAAGATCCCCAGGTGGTCGAAATTATTCCGGAGCCCTCCACTACGGTACCTCTTCCTTCCTTTCTTCTTTCACTCCCTCCTTTGTCCCTTCCCTTACGGCGCGGTTCAGGTGTCCAACGATATACGGGACACATAGTGAACCATTTCCTTTCCCCCAAAACCAATTATTATTATTATTATTATTATTATTATTATTATTATTATTATTATTATTATTATTATTATTATTATTATTATTATTAGCGGATGGACGCGGTCGTTTTCATGTACTGCATACTATGGTAACAACGGACACCAATAAACCTCTGAGAGATATTTTGCCTTATGCAGTTAGTATGCTACGTTCATAGTATGCTACGTTTCAACCCCCTGGCGGAGGTGGTGAAAACATTTATCGAGGCAGAGAAATGGTGCCGATGACAGTCGGGGCCCTTAGTCCAAGGTTTCAGTGCAGAGAACAGCTACCCTGCCTAGTTCCACTAGGTGACGTTGGTCACCCAGTCGCATGGCGGGAAGCGCAACTTCCCATGTATGCGGCGAAGGGGAGGGCATAGGTAAAAGGTTTGGGGGATGTTGGCAAGCCCACACTGTGTGGTATAAGGAGGGTAGCTGAAGTCTGTGCCAGATCGTCTGCATCTGCATGCTACTGCAACTTTGCTGATGCATCGCTGAATTACATCCATGAGGAAGAAGACAGTGGTGTGTACGCAGTATGATTATGCGCTGCAAGTTAATACAAACAGCGCCGAGTCGGGATACACTGTCAAAAGACTGGAGGAAGCGCTGATGGGTGGCAGTGAATTGATACGCAGCACTTGCTTCATTCTTTTCAGTCGTCTCCATTCAAGTAGCGCATAAAACGCCGGTGACAGGGCACGAATGCGAACAATTTGGAAGAAGTCACCGGTTGAAGACCTTCCATAGAGAGATGCACCCCACCAGTACGCGTTCGGTGAATAGTTCGCGCACACTCACCCCGCATGCAGCAGTTGTTTCGGGTGGTAGCTCGACCTTTCTGATGTCGTCAGGTAAAAACGCATGCGTTTGCCGTAGCCCTCCTGAGTGTTAAGGACAAATACACGTTAACTATCACTCTTTGGTGTTCCGAAGCATGCACCCTACGTTTCCAGTGCTGTCAAGTGTTCTAAAACGGGAGTTAATCCTTTTCACGAGGTGTGTCACGCTTTCGGGATTGCACGAAAATTTGTCTCCTATGTATACAAAAAAAAAAAACTGGTTTAAAACGCGGGCATGTTAACGCCGCAGGAGTGATCCGGTTGCCCTAGGCGCCAGTTGCCCATGCGAAGTGGCAAGAGTGCGCTTGAAGCTGCCGCTTGGGCCTGCCACCAACTGCGCATGCGTGCGCAGTGCAAGCTGCGGGTTTATCTTCAACGAGCGGAGTGCGGAAGAAGGCAGCGATGTAGAGGCGCGCATGCGCATAGGGGCATTGTGGAAAAGGTGAAACGCAACCCCAATTATTCAGGCGTTGGAAGGGAACTCCAGACAAGAAGTTTAATTTTGCTCAAGACTCGGTGCAAATATCTTGTGTCCAACGTTCTTGGACAAAAATTTTGAATATTGGAGAGTTATAAGGAATTGCTGTGGAAATATTGAAGGTAATGGCCCATTCTCAAGATGCGCTGCAAAGTCGTTGATTGGAATTGTTTCCATCGCTCGCACCGAGTAGTAAGACTACCATATAAAACCATCGTGAAACGCTTTTGACGATAGCAAAAGCGTTAATAACAAAAAATGCAAGCCTGTCGGCGGGAGATCTGCGGATATATTTAGTGGTATAGTGAAATCTTGCAATATATGAAAAAACTGCGCTCACAAACCTTTTCAAACATGCTTCTGTCCATGATGGTAACGGATTTCCATGGCGCGAAGGCATCTGTGGCCAAAGAGCGCCATGGAACAAGGTATTTTTTTTTTTCTCAAGGTGGGGTCAAAGACCCATTTCCCAAGCATTTCACCCTTAAAAGGACGAGCACCAGACCGGGGGAAAGCTTGTACCCATTGTATCACCGGTGGGTACCCGGCGGCACTGGGCATCGAACCCCGTACCTCCCGCATACAAGGCGGATGCTCAACCACTTGGCCACCGCTGCGGTGATGCTTCTGTCCGGAATTGTTGGGTGCGAGTATCTACAGAGCAGCTCTTTCGAGGTTTGGTAATTTGGCCACGCGGATGCTTTGTTCGAGGACATTTGTGAATAGAAATCGAACACTTACCTAAAATACTTTAATACTTTTTTCATTATCCTGTATTGAACAAAATGGAAGAAAATGCACATATAAGTGTACCTAAACGTGTAAAGTACACGTAAACGGCATGAGGGTGCTCACTCGTCACGTAGCTCCTGCTTCCGTTAGTTATTCGCTAAAGATGTTTCCGCGAGTCGTTTTTAATAAAACAAAAAGAACAGCGCAGGTTCTGGAAGCGGCGGGTAATCGCCGGAGGGCATCTTTCTTGCGCTCCCACCATAGCTATCTACATACGTCCTCGCCTTTCACGCCATAGCCTCAGTGCGCGCATAGGGCAGATTGCATAGTGGTTATGTGACTCGCGACAAGGAAAGCATTATTCTCCAGTATCCAGTTCCTTTTCCGCTTTTCCATATCGCTTACGAAGCAGCTATGCTTTCCCTGAATCGTTCTTGCGTAATGCTATTCCTTTTTAAGAGAATTTCGCGCGTTTGTTATCCATACTTGTACATGTGCTGCATTTTTTCTTTAATTGGCCGCAGGACTGGAAGCCACTTGCTACAAATGCCCTCCTCTCAGGGCCAGAATGCAACAGCACGTGTGGGTGAAGCTCACGGCTGGTCAACAATGCAAAGAAGTACAACGCACAGACGGGACTAATGGCAGATTATGTAAATCGGCAGGTTCGAACCTCGCGCTATTCTTCCCATTAAAGTCGCATCGGCCTATAAAAGGAAAGTTCGGTTACATTTAGAAAATATCAATCACGTAAAGAGACCGCAGCGCTTATACCGTCTAGCTCATTCACTGTTATTCCTTGTCATACTCGGTTTAGTCAGCTTTGCTGCCTTGCTACTCTCACCATGATTTATGCACGTGTAGCTTGTATACTCTGAACGGTCGTCCTATCTCTGGTAAGCGAGTTCACCGAGACTATGATGAATCTATTTACATGCATACCTGTACGCGCAACATCGAGTATGACAAGCGGGATACTGCTATCCCTAGTTAAGCAATATGTACGCAAACGTGCAAGAAGTGAAGAGCTCATGAGGTACCACAGGCAACACGCATAACGTTACTCGATGGCCTTCACGCGTGAGATCTTGTTTTTTGCTAGCGTAGGCCTCTTGTACGACATTTTCACGCAAAAATTTGAATAGCGAGTGTTGCGCCGCTGAGCTCAAGATTTTCACGCAACACGCGATATATGCGAACCGGTCGGCGTGTGCCCACGTGTCGACACAGTCGCGTTTTGGGCGTCCGGCGCCGATGCAATAGGGTTTACAGGGTGTTTCACCTAAGACTGTACAAAACTTTTAAAAAATAGGCTTTTTGAGTTAGAAGAGCGATATTTTGGCATAGCTTTGTCAGCAATGAAGTACATCAGGATACAGTTATAGCGTGCTAACTAGAGGATGGCTAACTAATATTGAATAGTTCACTTCTTGACTAGTACCGTTAGGCTCCTTAATTAGAAAAGCGTGTAGCTCACCGTAAGTAATATCCATATCAGTTTCTAGAATTTTGAAAATCCGATTAGCCTCGGCGCTGTGACTCAATAAAGTTTGTCTATTTCGACGAGTTACGTGCACTGCTTCGCCTGAAAGCTTCTCGAAAACGCATGTATTTTGGAGCGCTGTAGGCAGCCTATAGACCTCTCGATGCTGCGGAAAGTCTTTCGTAGTGGGAGGTTAATCTATTAGCTCTTGAATCGTGTTGTGCATTCCTAGCTGCAGCAATTTTTTTTTTGTTTGCGCTAGTGTAGTGGTGATAATCTCCAAATGGCGTCATACTGTACAGAGGGAAGACATTTTGAACCAACTTCATTTCTTCTTTTCTTGTCCTGTGTTGTATCCGGGTCACGTGAGTCTCGCTGGCGGTACAGTGAACCCGACTAACGACAGGGCCTCAGGCGACTGTTGCGTCACCAGGGGCCTACCCAATCAGCGGTGAGCAGAGGGATTAAGAGAAGAGGTTCACGAGAAGCTGTAGTTTCTCGCCAGCACATTTGACACGAAGTGCTCAGGAGAGTCCAGTTAGACCTTGTTCTCCCCTTTTTTTCTGTCTTCACTGCAGTAACCATGTCGCACTGAAATATACAGTTTTCCAACGAAAGTCCTCGTCGTCATCCTTCGCGCTCTGCTGGTTAGAAGCCCAGGCCGAAACGTCTACGCAACGGTAAATAGGGGATAGAAAACAACCTCCAGTGACAGTCCATACAACCTCTGTAGACTGTGCATGGACTGTGTAAAATAATTTTTGCGAGGAATCCCGAAAAACAAGCCTGACAGTCCAGGGAGTCGGCAAGAAACAGCGTAATGCTGGAAATAATAGCTTTCTTGAACGCGTTATCAGGTTGGTAGTCCTTTCGCTAAACACAATCAGGGTCCACCTGCACACATTCATACGCTACGAAAGAGGTCGACCTACAGCGGCTGAAGTTTCTGGTATTTTTGCTGGCAGCCAGCTGCCGTATGCCGTAAAGATTCATTCCAATCGGAGAGTTGTTTTCTACGCAAATGTGTTCTAGCCTTGACTCCAGTGAACAACGGTCCCATGTAGTACGTGTCGTGAAAGCAAAGAAAGCGCGCCTACTTTTCCATGTAGGTGGAGGCCAAACCGGGGACCCGACAACTGTAAGTTGCCAACATCTTACCCATCACGCCACGAGCATGCCGTGCAAACAGAGCGGACAGTTTGGGTTGCAAAATTGGTCTATCAGATGAGGAATTGTTTTTAGAGGCTAAAGTCAGAACAGAAGCGTTACCGAATAAGTAAACGATGCTAGTTAACTGAACAAAACCGTAGTTTGCTTACACGCACCATCTCGCGACGCGGGTAGGAGGGCTGCACCATCCACGACACGCCTTCTATGACTCACTGTGGGAAGGGTGGCCACCCGATTGTGTGAATGTTTTGACGAGAGTCGTCCGGTAGCTGTGCAGCGTCGCTGCCTCCTTCGCTGGTAACGTGACCAGCCGCAGCCTTAGGCGCCGTCGAGAGGTAAAGAAGGCTTAAATGAAATAAAGTCATTATGCATATTCACGGGATTGTTTTTGTGAATGAGCAAGAAATGAGTTCACAGAACACAGAACAAGCGAACACACGCTTCACATTCGTGCTGTGGCCATTTCCTTTATTCTGGAAATTAACTTTGTAAATTTTGTTACGAGGGTACTAAGGCATGGGACCGACTTTCTGCTTCCGAGCTTTGCTTGAAACTCAAAAGATGCTTCATCGGGTTTGATGAAGTGGCGTATTTGTGTCATGCCGTTAAGCGACGTGGCATTTGCCCCGACCCCGTGAGGCTGCGGGCACTGGCGACTTATGGGGCACACATTACACCAAAGCAACCAACAAGTTTTTTTGGCTTCGCCTCTTACTTGAGTCGCTTTATCCGGGACTCCGCAAAACGTTGCCTGCCTTTGATGGAGCCACCGAATAAAAATGGCGGTGGTTTAGCTCTGGTTAAGCCTGGAGCGACGCGATAGCTACAGCTGGCCGAGTGCACCTCGCTCAGTCGAATTGCAGAGTCAGTCTTTCGCTGCTGCGTTTCGCTGGGCGTTCCTTCTTCATCTTCGTTCCTGTATGTGGATTCCTTTTCTCCCCCTCTCCACTCCTCCCCCACTCGGTTTCCCCGGCGCGCCGCGCCGCCGGCAGCTGCCCCGGTGGCCACGCTGATGCTCGACATGCTAGCGTAATGTAGGCGCGCGGCGCACACACCAGCTGCGTGCGCTGACGTCGATCCACGCATGCGCACAACTGACGAGGCGGGCGGTGTCTGCTCCGCCGTCGGCGCAGCGGCGAGGCGCGCGGCGCGCACACCAGCTGCGGGCTGACATCACTCCACGCATGCGCACAGCTGGCGGAGTGGTGGTGCCACGGCTCAGCGCGTAGCCACGCTGACCTCGCGAAGTGGCTAGCGCAGTGTAGCTATCGCTACAATAAACTGCATAGAACAGTAGTGTATTTCATAGGACCACTGAAGAAGCTGCGCGGGTTTCAACATATAAACAACAGAGTGCCTTCGTCGACACTAAAGACTCCCTCCTTGAGCCGCCCACTTTGGCCCTCAGCGATCAGTCTGCCCAATCATTCTCCTTACCGAAGCTAGCCGTGATAGATTCGAGACAGTCCTACAAAAGAAAGGTCGATCAGACAACAAGAAGGTCCTGCCCTATGACAGCCGCCAGCTCTCTCACGTTGAGCGACGCCGCCAATCTTCAAAGCTCCCTTCAGCTAAGAGTACGACTTTGCCATTGTTTGCAGGCTTTAAGTAAGTTAAGGACAACGCAGCGAGCTATGGAAAAAAAAATGACAGGTGTAACGTTAACAGACCGGAAGCGGGAAGAGTGGGTTAGGAAACAAACGCGGGTTAATGATATCACTGTCGAAATCAAGAGGAGGAAATGGACTTGGGCAGGGCATGTAATGCGAAGGCAAGATAACATCTGGTCCCTAAGGGTAACGGAGTGGATTCCAAGAGAAGGCAAGCGTAGCAGGGGGCGGCAGAAAGTTAGGTGGGCGGATGAGATTAAGAAGTTTGCGGGCATACGGTGGGCGCAGCTGTGAAAGGACAGGGTTAATTGGAGAGGCTTGGGAGAGACATTTGCCCTGCAGTGGGCGTAGTCAGGCTGATGATGATGATGACAAGCATGGCTTTACCCACCAAGGTTCCGATTTCCTTTCGCGCCGTCCTCTGACTCTTGTACCTTTACCCGACGGGAAGTGTGCGCAGGCGCGCGAAAATGACCTCAATGCCAAAATTTGTTCCCTTATAGTGAAGATGGTAGGACGCACCAGCGCAAGCTGCGGCGTATAGGTACCTGGAGGAGGCTTCCCTCCCGTTGCATGCGAAGCACTTCCGCGGCCGACTTTCCGCTTGGTTTCTTGGTTTCCAGAGGTTCTGTAAACGCTGCGACAACACATCTTGCGCTGCTTGCACGGCGCTTTTACCGTGCTACCCAGGTGGGAGAGGAAAACCTACAGACGGGTGTGTCAGAGATAGTTTTTTGGCCCAGCTGACTAACCGATGTCAAAGAACAGGTTGCATCCGGCATGACGCAACGTGCCAGCACCGGAAAGTGCTGGCATTCTAGCACTAAAGGCCCTGCTGCAGAGCTTTCCACCACTTTGTTGGCCTTTCGAAATCGCCTCTGGAACACTTAGGCTAGTTCCAGAAAATTCATAACAGCAGATATATGCGCTGGTGGCAGTTGATCGTTTCTCAAAGTGGGTTGAAGCTTTGCCTGTTCCCGATATATTCATCGCCGCGCAACGCCGTTATGTTTGTGGAGAGGCATCTATAATCGGATACTACTCAAGGGCGCAGCGGCTTTTCCCCGTCAGAAGACCCCCTTCCAGTCAGTAGCGTCGGCCGATTTTCACGGCCCTGCTATAGTGTGACAAAGCAGGGTAGATGAAAGGGGATAATCCCTTCCCTCTATGATCGGGGATGGATCGCTCTGCACTGTAGCGCCGCTCCCTGCATTGTCACGCTCGCAGGGTCATGAGAATCAGCCGACGCTCTGGCTGGAAGGAGGTTCTTTGACGGGGAAAAGACGCTGCGTTCTTGAGTTGTATCTGACTACAGTACTCCCGCACAACTCTCCTCATCGGCTTGTCACTAGCCGCGGCAGCAGTTTTATGTCATGGAAGTTCTCCTCCACTCTTTCTGCAGCAGTCTAATACATCTGCTAACACGCTAACCGCACTCTGGCGGACACATGTGCTTTTACGCCTGTCCACCAAGAGAAGTGACGCAGGTTTGTGTCAGCTGCCGCTTTCACCGTCAACACATTGATGCAAGGCATAAAAAGAAATTTTACGTCGCTCTTATTATCTACGCCAGGAAGCCTTCAGTCCCATCTGACACAAAGCTGCGCCTGCCCCGGCCAACCATGTCCCCACACGACTATGCGGGCCAACATCGTATCGCGCGTCTTGAGGGCCAATGTAGCATGCCCAGGGCTTGTGCACGTGTCCAAGCGGCATGCGAGGACGCTCCCTGCCACGTCCCTCTTCTCACTCTGGCGACCTCGTCCTTGTCCGGCACCCGATTCGCGCTACCGGACGTGTCACAAAGCTCCTGTCACGCCTTAAGGCTCCTTACCGTGTCGTTTGCCGTTTGCGCCCAGTGATTTCCGCTTCCAAGGCCTACCCGGGCATCGACAACGTGGTGTCCACCGCATCTTTCCGCAGCATATTCCCCACATGAAACGGTATACGTCGCCGACATACACAATGCCGCCTAGCTCTCACGTGGGTTTGTAAACAAGTGGCGGCCTTACTTTTGCACGACTTTTGCAAAGTCCGATAAGGCGTCTTTTTTGGGGCCGTTTCATGAACAAAGCACTTAAGCGCCTGCGTCCGCCTCCGCTGCGCTGCACGGCATGTGTCTGTTTTTACAGCACTTTCCTTATTGCAGTAAACATAAGCACAGACATAAATAAATGAGAGCATTCAACACCACAGTGCACCGAGTGACAAAGAAAACAGTGCCTCAGGGAGCAAAACGCAAGACGCCGCCCAGAAAGAACATTTCCTCTTCAAACGCAACCCACAATTGCCGACAAAGTAGAGCGTGTGGTAGATCATCAAATAACAGTGCCCTTACAGTAGGCATAAAATAGCAGTGATATTCGACGCTGGGCACGAAATCTATACAGCGCCTTGTGGTGCCATTGTGGTGCTACTGATATCAGCCTATACCCAAATAATGCGTACGAGAAAGAGAGCTGTGCACTGCACTTTGTTTCTAAACTTTCTTTATCATTGTCGCCCCTACATGAAACGTAAAATTCACTCCAGTGCAAAGGTCATGAACTAAAATATTTTGGTGAGTTATGAATGCCTATACGCAAACGGGACGGGAGAGGAAACGGGCGGAAGTGCCTTATGTCTTGCCTGTGCATGCCTAGCCGTGTACGCCTTGCATGCTTCTATCGTGTCCCTGTCTCGTTTGCGCAGCCGCATCTTTCACAGGCAGAGGGTTCTCCCTATGGACCCCTCTAGCCCAGCCATCCGTGTTTACTCCATCTTCGCAAGCTTCCTAACCTCACATGACACTACACGAGCCTGTGCTTGTACGCAAGGCTTCCACAGGTTCTCTCAAAGGGAGCACAGCTAGGCATAGGCAACCTTGCAATGGAACGAAACAACCAGCGAAAAAAACATAGGAAGGCCGCGTTGATAGGAGTGCGGTTCCATGTATCGGCACTAGAAAGGAGGCCATATGCGTCTGTTTCGTCGGAAATGTGCCGCGTATGCTGCATACGGTGTGTGAGAAAGTGGAGCAATGCCTTTCGTTCAGAGTACTGCACGAGATTGCGTGCGCACATTGCACGAGTATGAATGAGGTGCTTCGGGGTGACGATGAAATAGTAGTCAGCGCTTGTGTTATGCACTTCCCTGCCACTTGCCCGTGTTTTATGCACCGCATCAAGAATAATGGTCAAATACCTGCGCAATTTCCTGTTCTTAAATAATGAATGATGGCGGCATCTCTTCTGGTCCAGACCTTTTTCTTGAAGTGCAGTACAGGTTTAGTCTATCTGATGAGCGATAGCGTTTCTTTTTGGCTGTGAACTATCTGTAAACCCTACTTCCTGCTGCTATTACGTACTTTACAGACGGTATTCATCTCCCAAGAAGTCATGCACAGCGTCATGACCTCCGGCTAGGCAGTGCCATTCAGCAGCGAAAGGCGGCAGTTTATGAAAACGGACAACGCTATTGTTACGTAGAAGCCGTCTGTTTGATATGTGTTATGGCAGAGTTTGTGCTTCTGTGTTATCCCACCTTGGACCATGCTTTTTGCCTGTCATTTTCTTCTGGCTCATGGTTCTGTGATTACAGTTTATCGCTGAATTAAAAAGTTGTATGGTACTGTGAATTAGCCTTGTCATGTTATAGACGCCGAAGACATGTCTTCGTGTGCAGAATGCACTTCTGTTGATTGTGGTGATACAGTGCCTTTTCTCAGTTTGCTTCAGCTCGCTCCCGCGCTACAGAATATGTAGTGTCGATCTTGTTGTGGTTTCTCTCATCGATACACTCTGTTGCGAAAAAAGCATCTGCTGCGACGACAGTCTCTTTTTTTTTGTCGCGGAAAAGCCCGTTGGTTGCGACGACAAAATTATTTGTTGTCACTACACGAACTTCAACAACAGACACGTGAACAACAAGATAATTTTTGTCGTAACAACACACTTTTTATCACGACAAAAAAAAAGCTTGTTGACAACAAGAAAGTTTGTAGTAACGAAAAAAGATTTTGTTGCGACAACAAAAAAGTTTGTAGTAACGACAAGGCATTTTGTTGTGACAACAAAAATGTTCGTAGTAACGACAAGACGTTTTGTTGTGACAACAAAAATGTTTGTTGTTACTACAAAAATTTTTGTTGTTACTACGAAAATTCTTGTTGTCTTTTTCGATCGGGCAGCTGTTAGATTCACTTTTTGGTCATTAAGATTTTTCTTCCTTTTGTTACGCATTCCCCTAATCAGAGCTTATCGGTGCTTATCGGAGCGCCCCCTTTCTTAGAAGGCACAGCCGTCTGGACTGATTGTACGGGCATTTGACAAATACGTGAACGGAAGTGTGGCTGTGCTGTGTCTTTCGAAGTTGTGCATCAGCTATACCGTTCAGCCAATCACTTGCGAACTCTGGTGGCTCTCGCATGGCTTCTACCTAAAATGTGAGCCGTTGGCGATTTTCGGAGGATTAAACAAAGAAAATTACGCACTACGGGTGGATTCAGGAAACGAACTGCCAACCTGCCCAATCCAAGACCGATTGAACCATGATCCTACCAACGCCAGTGTGTGCTCAAATGATTTTCGAAGCAGCACGACGAGAAAAAAAAATACTCCAGATTTCGCTGCCAAAATATAGCAACGGATAGAGCGATAGAGCTCGAAGACTGTGAATAGCCGATTACGTCTCAGAGCGATATGCCACGCTTTGGGGCCCATTGGCTACATGGTGTAGGCTGTAAATCATAAACCTCAAAAAATACACTCTTGAATGCAGGACAGAACGGAGACAAAAGGGACAAAACGCTTAACTAACTAATAATTTATTGTTTTTAAGGGAACATATATGCAGGAACACCGGAAAAATGACGGCAAAGAGAAGAATCCGCACTACCGCGTCAAGCGTGAGACACAGACCGGCCAGACTTCTATTGGAAGCGCTGAAAATGACTCCAACGCCCGCTATTTGCACAATCCTTTTAAAGTTGTGCGAGATCTTGTTTAGATAGGGGGATAACGGCGGTGATGTTCCAGGCCGCTTGCGCCCGTTGAATGGCTGCATCAGCCGTTCCGTGTTTGCATTCACGAAGCAGATTTTTCGCCATACGCTGCACAACACACCCATTGGAATTTCAGGTTCGTGCAGCCTCGGTTAACGAGAACGCATATATACAGGCTTTCGCAATACCAGGGTGCGCATAGGAATGCAGGAGCAGGCGCTTTTTTCAAAAATGCCTGCTCGATGTTTCACACCTCGATGTTCCGTAATTGGTGGACCTTAACACGCACCAGGTCAAGCCCATGCCTGAAATTTGTTTAACAAGAATCCCGAATTTGTAGTCCTGATTTCAGAGGACAATCAAACGTTATCCGCACAATGGCAGAGGACAGCCTTACAAACACCGTGAAAATTACTTTCTATTAGGATACTTTTCGAGCTTTTCGCTGAAATAAAATCAAAACGAATGGCGGGCTACCTTAAGGGTAAGTATAGATTGTGATTTTACGGTTCTTGCTCCAACAAAACTGCTTTCTTATGGCACCTGCTGTTCGATATGCTTTAATATATTTCGATAAAGAGAAAGAAATAGAACTATTAAAAATTCCAGAATTCAATTGAATCATTATTAATAAAGGATTGATCAGGCTATGAAAAGAAAATAGCCTCTACAAATCAAGGCGCTGAATCAATGAAATAATGACATATCTTAGTAAGACGGCAATTTACTCTCAACGTTGAAACCAATCTGGAACCATTTTGAATTGCGCTATGGATCACACGAGATGAACATTTCCACGCGAATGCGGGCATGTAGAATACTGATTTACAGAATATTTATATTACTCAAAAGATAAGTGGAAAAACAGTTGTTTGGCAAAAGTAATAAGTAACTTTCCTTATTTACAAATAGAAATTACAAATAAGATACGTTGGCATGCTTCATTTGGCTGCGATTCATCAGTTCAAGTACGTGCTCCATATATTTGAGTCAAAGGCAGATCTGTCCGCATGCGGCAGTGAAAGCCTCTGTTCGTTTCCTGTTCTACACATTGTAGCGATGAGGTCATAGAGTAGCGTTTTACTGAGTCAGCGAGAGGGAACATGTATGAAACCTTATCGCTGTTGTACAGAAAATGTTGCGAACTACAGGAAATGAACAAGAAGAAAGTTGTCTTGCTAATTTTCTTGGTCAAAAGAAACAAAAATACTTCCAATGGGTGAATAAATGAAGACTCAGCAATGTCAGGTTAAACAAATAATGCACGCACTAGCAATTCATGCAAGCGGACGCATATTTTTCTGTTGAATAGAGTAACCAAGCTTCAAGGAGCTAGGTTACTGCGCAAGTGAACTACACGACAAAGAGAGATCTCCCAGGCGCCAGTCACATCCACATTGTTTTCTCGCTTTGTGGGGCCCTCGGCTAACGGTTTTGCCCTATGGTATCCTAAAACGGCGTTATCAACTTATCTTCTCGGTCTGAAAATTTCCAACTGTGACGACAGGCTTCGACAAAGGAGGCTGCGCCTCAGGGTTCAGTGATCCTCAGAACGCAGCCGTCACGTGGAGAGTTGGATAAGATCAGAACCAAACACAAATAACAAAAGTAGTTAAGTCAGTTAGCCTCTTCTTGCTCTTCTTTTTTTTTCAGAACAAATGTACTACTAAGACATACACTAACCATCACTGAAAGCGATTTGTCTTTCTTCCCACGGTCCCGTCAAAGTTGCACCGTTGTTGCACCGCATAATATGTGTCTCCACCAGCACGCGATCTGACCATTTAGTTTTTAAGGTGATTACCTTAACTGTTCATAGCGCTGGGACTGCTAAAAATGAGATTAAGCACGTTGACCATGGTCAAAGCGGTGTAAACGAAATTGTTGTTGAACTTCGGTTAACACATGATTTGCCGACGGATTTATGTTCAATTTATGTTGAATTGTGCCTCATGGCAGTCAATGTATATACGTCTATAACTTAAGTTAATCAGACCGTACCTAGACATGCCTGGTGTAATCATGTCCTTACGCTGTGTGCTTAATAAAAACGCACCGGCTGTTAAGACTCCAGTAAGTCGCTCAAACTCTCCTTTTTACATGAGAAAAGTGCGCAGATGCTACAATGCACTATTGGGCCTACGTTTTGCGAACAGTTATTGGCTTTATTTTTGGCGTCGAAGGAGAAATCAAGGTCTCCAACTAACAGGAGATCAAATGTGAACCTGATTAATTGTACTGCGCATAGAATAGATAAACAGCGTGAAGAATAATTCACATCACTTCGCTGATCGGCAGTTCAGCTGCACCCTTCGTGACACCCCTTTGAAGGAGCATAGGTATGAAGATGAAGCCGAGAATAAGCAGCGTTGGATTTTGTCATTTCATATTACGGTCTCGTCTGCGAAACTTTCAGGTTCGTTAACGTGAGAGCTCTGTGTGTGTGTATATATGTAGATATATCGTCTTTGATTCATTGATAGCACCACACGAAGGGGAGCTGGCAGCACCATATTAACGATAGGTTGTATAGCAATGAAGTGTGAACACTCGTTACAGGCGCTTCTTGAAGTTGAAGCAGATGTACCACGCGAACAGCATCCTTCCGGCTCAGTAGGAGCACATTCTTATGATTTTTTTATATTTTTTATGTGCAGTGAATGAAACGTATATTGAACTAAGCAAAATGTCAGCAGGCAGTCAACAATTCGGACATGATGGAATCACAGCGCTTGCAGACGAGGAAACACGGAGGACACTGCGTCCTCTCTGTGTCCTTGTCTGCAATCGCTGTGATTCCATGATGTCTGAGAAGAACCAACTAGCCCAGCAACATATCCTGCAACAATTCGGAATGCAACTTTTCAACGACTATGCAGGAAAGCTAGGGAATTTCTTTCCTCGTATTATTCAGGATTTATTGATCGTATTGCAAGAATGTCAGCGAAAAGGAAACAAAGAGGAAACACTATGTGTTTGTAAGCGATTATTCCTCGCGGTTGGCGAAATCAGCGTCGTACGCAGCAGCTATGTCCCACTGTGAGGAGCTTAGCCCCGATCATCAACGTCCCGCATGAGTAATTGAGCGGATTCCTTCAGATTTGAAACTGGCTGAGCGTAGTGTGTTAAAAATGACAATAGAATTGCGATGAGCAAATTGTTCGGCGTCCGCTACATAACTGGAAAAAAGTAAGAGGACGAGACATAAAGAACAGGAGCACACAAGCCAAGTGTTGCAACACTGCCCGTATTCCACACAAAACTTTTCTTTTTGTGTTCAGTTATCTTGCCATGCTTAGCGAATATGCCGGGTGGGCAATGTCGGTTTGTACCAAATATGCCCAACTAGACGCTCCACAGAATCGATTACGTTTGGTCGCACTTGGACCGTGCAGATTGCGAACCAGTGCTCTCAGCGCTTTTCGTTCATCTTATGACAGGGAAGGCGAATACGGACCGTCACCACTTGTCCCCCAGTTACGCGTATGACAACAAGGTCATCTTCTCGAGGGCCACTAACAGGAACCTCTCGGCCGCGTTTAATGAAGTCGAAATGCGGCACCGCGTAACGTCCTACTTGTGGACGTGTAAAGTGGAATTTGAGGCGGATACGCGAGCCCAAAGTTTTGGCATCAGCGGTTTTATTTGCATCTTACAAGCTAGAAAAAAATATAAGAAATAAGCCCAGTGCGTGGTAGCACTAGTGTGTATATTCGTTCACCTGTTTTCGTGCACTGCCGATAATTATGCGGTTAAGTCAGGATATATAAGTTCAAGTCCTGTCTCGAGCATCATGTCTATTTTTCGGCTGCCTTCTTCATGGTTATCTTCATGTGGTGCCACGTTCGGCACCACAGAGCCATGCAAAAGGGGCAGTTTTATACATAATGAAGCTTCAAGGTAGCGGAGGGCGTCAAGTTCAAAGTCGGCAGAAGTTAAGGTTGTTAAATTAAAAAGGCGCCGTAGCGTTCAGCATGTTCTCAATAGTGCCCATTTTTCGCTAGCAAGGTGCCTCGAATACTTTCGTCAACGATTTCCATTTCATGCAGTGCTTTAATCGGCTCAAATCATGAAGTGACTGCCCTTGAACGCAGGGCTTCTTCACTTACTGACTCATTGAGTACCGTTCAAAACTGAGCGAACAGCCCATAACTTCCATGGTGTCCTCTAGAATTGAGGTGTCCAAACTTTTTAAGACGTGTCTTTGCCATTACCAAAAGGGAAGTAAGGTCGCCAGTCGCCTCCAAAAAGGCTGTAAAAGAAGCAGGAAAAGCAGTGTTGCTCGGAAACTAAACCTGTACATTGTGCAACATTGAAATGCTCACCCTACGAGCGCAATTGTACTTTGTTGTACGCAAATCGAATTTTCATCGAATACGCAGTTTAACATAAAGACTGAGAATTAAATCTACTGAGCATCAGCTCTCAAGAAGCCTGGGATTGCAAATGCGCTACAGTTGCAGATGCACTGCAATTGGTTGTTTCTTGTAAAGACCACTCGTGAACGTGACTGTCGTGCGCCACCCGAAGAAAAGTGGTAATGAACTTCTGACGCATGCACATTCACCATTAGCCGAAGCGCAGTTACAAGTTGCCGCATGTAACCGCACTACTTTAACGTAGGTTACGCTTTAAAAACTTTCAACCTACCCAACCCTATTTGTTTTATTCATTTCGGAATACTGTCAATCCCTTCTTGGGATTTTTACAGGAGAGGGCAAAACAGACAAATACAGTTTCAGTGCGAATATTTTTTTAAGAGTCAAAAATAAAGGCAAAACATGCAATACACATGACAATAATAAATAAAGCCATCGTGTCATAAAACTGATGATGGCACTTGAATATAATAAATACAGTGAGAGGAACACTATAATATAAGATTATGAACAAGGTTATGGTGAGAGGAACGTAAGCACAGAGCTCTCAGCGAGGGTAATAAGTTTGTCTGTGGTGCGCTGAGCTGTGACTGATGGATGCAAGCGATTGCAATCTCGGACAACTTGTGGAGAAAAAGAATATCGGAAAGTATTACTGGGACAGAAATATTCTTCAAGGGTGAGTGCATGCTTGTGGCGTGTACCTCTTGTAGTGTTTATGCCAACAAAGTCTCTGGGATATATCTTTAATGCATTATTAGGCAGTGAATACAAAAGCTTTAGACGGTGTAATTTGGCACGGCTGGACAGCGTGTGAAGCCCAGCCGTGCGTAAAAGATCTGTGGCTGAATACATGCGTCCATAGCAGTTGAAGATAAAGCGCACGGCTTTCCTTTGAACCATTTCGAGTGTTTTAACGTTGTTTTTAGTGTGGGAGAACCAAGCTATGTTAGCGTATTATAAGACCGGACGGATAAAAGTGACGTAAGCAAGAAGTTTTGTATCAGATGTAGAATGACGAAGAGCCCTTTTAAGAAAAAATAACTTGTTCATTGCTTTGCTAGCTATGCTGGCAAATTATTAAATTTAATAATAATAATTTAATAATACATTAATAACCAAAATATTAAATTCCTCTCTGCACTCTTCCCTGTAAAGTTGCTCGCACTGATCAATTATTGACGAATTCGCTCTAGCCCTACATTATGCTAGCCGTCCCGGTTAGCTCAGTTGGTAGAGAGACTGCTCCGGTGAAGCGGTGGTCCCGGGTTCGAACCCTGAACTGGGACGAAAAGCTTCTATAGAACCTGTATAGGACTCCTTTGTAGCCGTATGGCTGCGCTTGGGTAGATCCGTTGAGTAACTATTCCCCTATTATTTGTCATATTAACTATTCACACAGCAGCGGGCCGATAACAGCACTGTTGCGTCTCTTCTACGGGTAGTGTAAAGGGAGTAAACCACTTGGAGCACGTATAACAAGAACAAAACTATAGGCTGAGCATTTGTTTTACCGCACCGTAAGCAGAACATTTCTTGCAAGCCAGTACACAAGCCAGATGCAACAATCTGTCTCAGTAAAGAGAAGATTTATTCCCAGCCAGCTCTAAAAAGCACCGGAGGGCAGATGCATTAACTTAGTGCGTCAAAGGCTCGATTACGTGCTATAGTCGTATACAAGGCGAGAACGAAGCGGCACATGCCACTCATAGGAGAGTCTTCAACCAATGGCGTCGGCCAATTCTCATGACGCCGTGTTTAATCCCATCGAACCTGCCAGGGTGAAATCGCAGCCGGTGGCGGATGAAAGGGAAATAACCACGGCTTTAATCGGATTAACCGCGAAGTCATGAAAATCGGTCGACGCCATTGGCTGGAGAGCTTCCTTTGAGGAGCATCTGCCGCTTCTTTCTTGAGTTGTATGGAATAGCAGAATCTGCGCCGCAGTAACCCCATCGCAGCACAGTGACAGAGTGTACGCGACTCTGGTGTCGAGAGCAGTCGTGCAATATCTGGTTGCATCCGGCAAGAAGATCTTCGCTCTTGTCGCGAGTCCATTGTTCTTCGCTGCTGGCCGTATTGGTTTTGGTTACTGTGCTCTCGCAACAGATTCGCCGCTAAAACCGTGCGCGGGAGAAGTGGCTGTCACTCACAGCATCGTTAGGCGCTATAACCTTCACAGGCAGCACCGAAACGTTACAGCGACAAATTTTTTTTTATGCGTTGCATATTGCCGGGCAGCCACCAAACCACGTGACGTTACGTCACGACAGCGGGAGGAAATGCTGGGCCCCAACTCGCGCGGTCGCGCGCGGCCGCAGCCACCACCTGACTCCCGCTCCTCCCGCTAGGGGCGCTGCGCCGGCGCGTGACGTCACGGAGGAAAAGCTGGGCCCCAGACCTTAGTTTGCGAGGCTCCTAAGTAGGGCTCCCTTAGGCCTGCGTGCCGGGGTTCCAAAAAGGAGTTTCATTTCGGTGGAAATAAACGTTTTGATGATGATGATGGGCCCCAACTCGCGCGGTCGCGCGCGGCCGCAGCCACCACCTGTCTCCCGCTCCTCCCGCTAGGGGCGCTGCGCTGGCGCGTGACGTCAGGGAGGAAAAGCTGGGCCCCAACTGGCGCGGTCGCGCGCGGCCGCAGCCACCACCTGACTCCCGCTCCTCCCGCTAGGGGCGCTGCGCTATGATTGACGTCACGGCATATGTGTAAAAGAGCTGCGCTCCTTCGCCGGGACAGTCTTATACCCCTGTCACACGGGCACTCTAAAGGCACTTTGAACTAATGCTCCTTTACGCTCCCAAAGGAGCACTACTTCAAGGGAGTTCGTCCGTGCTACACGGTCGCGGAACGACCTTCGCAAGAACTTTTTAGCGCCCTCATCGGCGAAAAGCGTTATTTAAATTGCAAACCTCACTGCACATATAAATACATAAATGTCACATTTTTTTAGTAAATTAGTTTTATAACCGTATTATGTTAAAGCTAGAGTCACTAAATAAAGACTTAGAGTACTGTCACTGCAGCACGGCGGTAAGCAAGGGCGGCCATTTTGTTGTTTATCATTGTTGCCAGATTGCCGCTTCGGCGACCTCGCCGCTAACTTTGGCCCGGCCATTTTGTAAACAACGCTGTTAGCCACCCTGCGCTGCGGCGGGGATCGTAGCCGTACGGCATGGAAAGCGGAAAGCGCATGAAGCGTTTTCCATCATTCTGCGAGTTGAAACAGCCAACAACGCAGCAAAACGGCATCCTCGTATGCTCTTGTGCAGCTGAAATGCTGCGAGGCGCGGAATCCCTGGTCACTGAGTCGGTCACCGGCAGCACTCGCAGCACTAGGACTACCACAGTTGCCCGACTGAAAACGCATAAGCCACAAAATGGCAGCCCCCATGAACCGTCGCAGTGTAAACAAATATCACGTGATGCAAACTGACCAATGATCGTGGCGGCGGCACAGAACAATAGGAGAAAAGAGTGCCGGTACTCTAAGTCTTTATTTAGTGACTCTAGTTAAAGCAATGCAATTTTAACTGCAATGATGACATGATTTTCCAAGTACAGAGCATAACATCACAGTGCTGGCCACACTGAGCCCAAATGGCTCGTATATCTGGAACGAGAGTATGGCGTGGTGAGACTGCCACAAAACAAATGATCTTATATTTTAAAACACCACTAATCTTATGAAGTGAATTTATAAAATGAAAATTTAACGTTTCTTTTCTCAATTTATTTATGCTGTTAACTCGCTGGGAGAGAGAGTACTCCCTTGAAGCCTCAAAGGACGAACTCGAGCTGCCTTGTTTCGAAGCTCCTTTGAGCTAGGTGTCCTTTGGCGCGTCCGTGTGGCAGCGCGCGTTCGTCCTTAGAGTAATGGAGCATTAGTTCAAAGTACCTTTACAGTGTCCGTGTGACAGGGGTATTATACCCCTGTCACACGGGCATTTCGAGGGCCCTCGAACCGATAGTCTATCGACTCAAAGGCGATCGAGCGCTGCTACACGGGCAGTTTCAATGGCGATCGAGTCAATAACCTATCGAGTCAACGGAGCAGCACGGAACTCCATCGAGATATGCAACGCATTCTTGCCTTAACCAAGCTAAGTCTGGCCATTCTTTTTTTTTTGACAAACATTGATATATTGCTCTTAATGTCCTTTATTTTCTAACGTATCTGAAACGTTGCTTATAAACGTTGAAATAACCTTGCCCTGGCCTTAATTATGTAAGATCAGAAATGCAACTTTCTATAAATTGGTAAACTTACAAGAGCATGTCGACCCACCAACTTTGAAGGTGCACAACTTAATCAACGTTTTGCAAGGACCAACATTGAAGGCGTCACTCGTGTTCTGCAGTATACGCCGCATCCAATACAGGCAACTGACTCAAACAACTTCATATAACCATTATTGAAGGGTGTTCTATAAGTGAAAGTGGTGTACAGGTAATAAGCAACGTTTTCTAACGAAAAAATAGGACTGCGCACGCAATATTTAATGGCAGGCAATATTTAAGCGATATATTACGAAGAAATGCTATAGTTTAACACCTTTGCTGTAAGAACAGTGAGAAAAGTTCTTGGACACAATGGTTGAAATATATGTATAATGTTGTTGTTTTTATAATTTAAACAGTATAATAACGTTTAGGACAAGACATTATAACTGTGTTTATTTTTAACGATAAACTAAACTTTACGATGCAGCACGTAACATTGTTTGTTAATTTTAAACTTGACAGCAACATTCATTACACAGCATTAACGCAATGTTTACTGTGAATGCAAGCTATTAGTGCGTAAGCACTAACCCAATGGTTACCAACCCCGAGCAAAATCGTAGAATGGGACAGCCAAGATGTCTTGCGTTGTAAAGCATGTGTGTAGAAGTGGAGCAGAATTTTTTTTTTAGTTGCCCTTATATTATTTTTTCCTTCGCTCTGTACAGCTAAACATGCCCGGATAATTAACTGTAAACAACAGGACGCAAGAATGTTTCTTGGGAAAGTAGCCGGACCATTCTTTCAACATTTATTTTTATAATGTGGTGCATTCTTATGGTGCATGTATTGCATATTCCCAGCCTGGATAGCTTGGAAATAAACTGAATTTTTACGTATATTGATCATCATGTCATTTGTGAAGTCCGTGTGCTGACCTTCTTCAACGGTCAGCGCTACTTCGTTTTTCGTTCAATATGAATAAACCAGCCCGACTAAACACTCTTGTTTTAGACTGTCTATAGACAGTCTGTAGATAATGGTGTACTGAAGGTTTAGTATACGGGGGTCTATAGGCAGTCTATAGACCTATGTCTGCTGGACCAGTAGACTTTTGTCTATAGACTCTCTATAGAGAGAAATCTACAGGAAGTGTATAGCCATAAGTCTATATATCATCTATAGACTCTCCGTAGGCTTGTGTCTATGTCTTTCAGTAGACATTTGTCTACAGAATGTCGAAAAAAGTCTGCTAAAAGTGTATGACCATAAATCTATAGATTTTCATTAGACCAGTCTATAGGAATTATCTACAGATGTCTTAGAATAAAGTCTATAGACAGTTTATGGACTGCCTAAAGAATTTTTGTAAGGGCTATTCCAAGCTAAGAAAAGAAGTGCCAACAGAGACAATACGTAAGAAGTGACACGGACAAGCGCTTACTGCAACTTTTTGCCTTCGGGATGTTCACAGATAAATTCCAATCCATGGCTTTGCTGTCTAAATACTTCTAGAATATCATTCATGGTATGACGATGGGTCCTGTTTGAGAGATGAGAGATGCTTATTGACGGAGTAGACGCTCTGTCAAGGACAGCTTCGGAAAAATCCCCAGGGGGCCAAAAGGAGTTCAACACCGTCGTCACTTTTTTCAAGGACAGAGGTCTGCGGTTATTACAAGCAGACAAAGAAGGAGGTTTTGTGGTGGTGCCACCGGGATGTTACAAAGAAAAGACCTGCGCTGCAGTGGAAAAGAATTTCGCTGTGACAAGTCTCAAGCCGGGAAAAGTAAGATCTCGAGCAGTCACCCTCTGTAGGAACCTAGATTTGGAAAAGATTGCAAATGCTATAAGTAAGCGCAAGGAAAAGACTCTAAGCATGTTTTTCACTGCCAAGACTCATAAGGTAGATGTACCGTTCCGTTGCATTGTGAGCGAGCGCGAGTCTTGGCAACGCCTTATTAGCCAATTCCTCTTAAAACATCTGAGTTCACTTGTTGTAGAGGATCCCTTTGCAACGAAGAAGTCAACTGATGTAATAGACTTTCTTCAGACTTGTGGAACTATAGGCAGCGTTTTCTCGGTCGATGTTAAGGATCTTTTTTATTTTATTCCCCACAAAGAATTATTTCTAGCCGTTCAGTCTTGTATCGAGAAAAAAAGGTGCGGTGTCATTTCAAAATGCAGTGGGAATGTCAATAGACAGTTTTCTAACGTTGTTGGAATTCTACCTAAGTAAGTGCACGGTGGTCGAATTTGAAAATCGGGTCTACATTCAAAAGAAAGGTATTTGCATAGGTTCTTGTGTGGCGCCTATTTTAAGTAACATTTTTCTCTCAGCCGTTGATGAAGTTTTGGACACTGTTCTGGACAAAGGGAAAGTTCTGAAGGTATTTAGGTATGTCGATGATTTTCTAGTCGTCTTAAACAAACAGGACCCATCGACATACCCTGACACCATGAATGATATTCTAGAAGTATTTAGACAGCAAAGCCATGGATTGGAATTTACCTGTGAACATCCCGAAGGCAAAAAGTTGCAGTAAGCGCTTGTCCGTATCACTCCTTACGTCTTGTCTATGTTGGCGCTTCTTTTCTTAGTAACATGCACCAACTAGCCCAGCAAAAAGTTCTACTTGCTATTCCAAACCATCGCTTCTGTATGTAAAGTTTATTTTTATACCGCTAGGAACAAAAACAAGCCGAAACGGAAGTAGACGGTTTGTCCTATAGCGCTCATCCGGATGAAAATTTCACGTAATCAACCATGCTGGACTGTCTTCTTTACTACTTACAAGTGGAAGGCTTTCAGAAGTTAATGTTATGACAGAAATTAAGTTTTGTGGCACGTAGTTGATTTTTTTTAAGCCTGTAAAGGGCATCTGAAGAGGTATTAAAATTCTACAGGTTTAAAAGCGTCGAATGAATGATACTTGCAGGTAGAGTATGCAAAGTCTATTTGCGCTAACATTTGAAATTGTGACGTAATCGCCGTATAAAGCCGCGTCGGCGTTCAGGCTTCTTTGCAGTGTGGAGCGCCGGGCAGAGTCAGTCTTCTAGGTGGCGTTGGCAGAGGTCGAAATAATGACGTCACAAACGGCGACGCTCCGTTTAGAGCGAATAAACTGTTGCTTGAAAGAAGGAAAACCATCACCACCAAAGGTGAAGCCACGAAGCATTGTTTGGCGGCACCGGACGACGCACGGCGACATGTGGTCGAAGGCAAGATAATATTTCAAATTTCCGCAACTATGACGTCATTACGAGTTTCCCCACACTTCTTCACAGCCGTGAGGAGAAGCCTTAACATCTTCGTGGTTTTAATTGATAATTATGTCATGCTAGCGCAAAACTACTTCGCATCGTTTACCTAGAAGCTTCATACATTCAAATTCTTGTATCACCTAGCTCGTATTCTCAAAATACTATTTCAGCTTCCTTTTAAGGAGCTTTTATGGGAACCACAGAATGTATTTTATGCTTTTTTCGAGTATTTTGGAGAACTAAGAGAGAATTTTTTTTTTGCCGCTTTGAAATCGTTATCAGTAGCTAAGGGAGGTTTTTTCGCTTCTTTACAGTTTGCGTGAGTAGCTTAGGAAGCATTTCTATGCCGCTTTCGCGCTCTTATCACCCAACATCAACCTGTGACGTAAGCAGCTCACGGTGGCGCTGCTGTCGCCGGATGAGGCACGCCATGGTAACTACACGGGGAGATAAGGTGCGGGCCCTAGAAATACGTGAAACAAAAGATTTAAAAGTAGGTATCTGATTTTGGAGTGAAGCTGTTAGGTCGCCCTTTCGCCAACAAAAGCCGTGTGCATCCTAGAACAGAACACTTCAAGCCAGTTGTATATTTAAAACACCTTGATACATACGTGCTGGAATTAGCCACAGGTGGGGGTACTGAGCGGGAACGTTGGCCATGGAAACAGGCGTAAACGGAGCTCCCTAAATATTTTTTTTATTTCACACTGCACCTGTCAAGGCGGCTGTTAAGAGCTGAAGATTTAAGGATAACATGAAAAGTGTGCAACGCAATTTCGTGATTGATACCTTTTAAAACGTTATGATTAATATGTGTTATAATGGCTGACATGCCCCTCACAGCGTCTAGGCGCTCAGTCAGTTCGGCCCTATCCGAATCAGGAAAGCTTCTCCTGTAGTCCGATACGCAGCCGCCGGCGCTACGTTTTCGCGCAAATTCAGTAGTTCAAACTAGACAGCTCTACATGGAAGTCAGTTTTCAAAAGGCATGATAGAAGAACTACACACCGTAGCGAGAACACCCCCTCACTGTTTCTGTAAACACGATGTTGGCCTATAGGTGCCCCAAAGTATACAGCAGCCTCCAAATGAAGTGAAAGCACCATATTTCAATACATTGCCAGCAAACACCCTGAACAGCATTGTGTATCCCTTGAGCACTTAGCTTCTGCGCAGACCCAGAAATTCTGGACAGCGCATTTTTTCAACCGGAAATTTATTAGGAGCGCTATCATTTCTCATATCGTAAGATTGGACCATACCAATCAATCGATCCGCAGATCACTCCTCGGGACGCTTGTGATTTCCTGCTATTCATTGACAAAAACGCACGTATGTACCCATTTCTGTTCTGTGGCAGTCTTCACTACTCGGTGCGAGCGCAGGACACTTTAAAAGCAAGGTTTTTCTACGCATCGGAAAGTCAGCCTATTACAATCATTATATTCATAACTGCATCTTACAATATTCCACAGTTGCCTCATAATTAAAGTGTTGTCAAAGAAAGGTGGATTTGTAACGGGGGAAAAAATTACTCTGTGCAGGAAAAGCTTTGAGCGAAGTTTTTTAGAGGGCACCTACTGTAGACACAAGGAGCTTTTATTTCATGTGCAGCAACACTTGTGGAACGTCCTCGGCAGTTTAATTTCCTTTTTTTATTTCGACATTGGCATGGTTTCTGTGTACAGAAGTATTTGTCATTTAAAAAGCCTCCAGTGTTTTTTTTTATCATGAAAAAAAGGTATCAGAAACCTTATTCTCCAAGACCTCCTGCTCGTATCCGCCGTTCTGCCACATAATAGCGATAATAATCCTTAGCTGTATATCATAATAGCTAGTATCTATATATTGAAGTCATTCGATGGCGCCCACCAAAGGCGGAGGCCACCGATGGCAGAAGAAAGAGCATAAAACTTTTTAGCGAATCGATCTAAGATAGAGTGCCGGAGCACTGTTCCCAGACGCCTTACCTTTGCAGAGCTTTTATTCTGGTATCCACAGCAGTTTTTATCGTGCTATGGGGAACTGCTATGGGGAACGAATACATTTTCTCCAAGCTAATTTGTAAACACCTCTTTAACGCCTCAAACCAGCTCGCACTAGCTCGCACGGACAGGCAGTGTCATCTATCGATGGATTCTCGAGATTTGCGGGTGTAATGGGCAAGTATGGTCGTCCAGCGTTGTCGATTAACCCTTAACGATACGGTAAAGGAAAAATGAATGGAAACAAGAAGCTGCGCTAGGACTGAGAGATTACCCTTCGAGAAGGCTAGCACCATTTCTCCTTCGAGGAAAGATGTCTGCGTTGCTGAGAAAATCGGACATGAAACCCCCAGTTTCGAGCCCCCTTATCGCTTTCACGAGGGGGCAATGGGTGCCTCCTCATTTATATAATGCAATCTCTCGAAATATCAAGTAAATACCTTTACAGGCGCTTATCCTTGAGCCTGTTACTGCTAGTGACCAGAATCAGTCGGTTCGTGCAAAGATGACGCAATAATGCCGCAAATCCGCAAATGCGTGACAAGTTTGTGGGTGGTTGCTGTTTATTTTGAGAGGGTTATAGTTCCAAGAGAAGGCAAGCGTAGCAGGGGGTGGCAGAAAGTTAGGTGGGAGGATGAGATTAAAAAGTTTGCTGGCATACGGTGGCCGCGGCTGGCAAAGGACAGGGTTAACTGGAGAGAGAGGGGAGAGGTCTTTGCCCTGCAGTGGGCGTAGTCAGGCTGCCGATGATGATGATGATGATGTACTGCTAGTGAATACCAAACCAACATGTGTCGTGCGGCGTGGTAGGTTATGCAGAGTTTGTTTCGAGGCTGACATTTTCAGCGGCTACGTCTGCAATGAACTGTGTTCGTTGGAGTCTATGTTTAAAGTCGTGAAAGAATAGAGTTGGAACCGCGGTTTATGCAAGATGAAGGACTCGACCAGCTTGTCATCTCTTGTCTGCGAGGCGTCGGAAGACACGTGACGGCCACAGGGACAGCCTGCTACTACACAGACGTCTGTTATGTCCGTCAGGATGTCTGGATTGATGTCGATGTGAGCGCGGCTGCCGGAGCATATGAGCAGTAAATGATGACCCCCCTTGCCGAAGGCTGTGCCCCGGTTCGAGGCGGTAGCCGAGGATTTCGCGGCAATCGCGTCACTCTCAGACCACGAGTGCGACCGTGCGCCCCACTTCGATTACTACGAACGTAGATCGAGGCATGGGCTGCGTGAATACTGTGTTGACGTGATTGAGAGCGAGTATGTGGCATGCCTGCGCAGCCTGCCACATGCTCGGCCTGCCACATGCTCGGCATACCACACTTTTCATTATCAAATTTCATTACCTCAATGAGCATACAGTTTTCATTATAAGATTTTATTATCTCAATGAGCATACAATGTACTGGAGTACTATCCAGTGCTGCGACCGCTCCTCACGCTTGATGCACCTCCTGGTGCCGACAGCAGCAGGAGCGCTGCAATTGAGCACTCTTGAAGGCTCACTTTAGAAATACCGCGGTGCATCGGAACTAACGCCTGCTTTATCACGTCACTGACGCTGTGCAGTGTAATTCTGTTTGCCATTATTCAGGCTGCATTTTGTTGCAACCCTCGATAGGGCACTTCGATATTCACGAACCAATATTATTCTTTCTTCAGACCTCAAACAAGCTGTCAGCACGAGTACCGGTGAAACCTTCATACTAGATCTTGCATTTTTTAATGAAGAACCTCTACGCAATGGTTATAGTTCCACAGTATTCGAGGGAGTGTCTGACAACAATGGAGTATTTATTGCTTATAACATCATGTGTAAACCTGAGCCGCGCACCTATCATGCTATTCTCGATTTTTCATGGGCTGCAGATGACAACTTACTGACGCGCTTGAATCCTCATTTCATGTTTTTTTGTGTAGTTGGTCTTGTACAGTTCACACACTGCTCGACAGGTTCCTTTGTTATTGTCAAAGCTGTATTTCACGCTTAATACATTTTAAATCTAGCAAGGAAAATAGTCTTGCTCAAAAAGCCCATCACGCGATGCAAGAATCTTCACTCTTATAGCCTCATTTCCTCCTTGTTTAGTTCTCTGCAGCACAAAACAAACATGAAAAAAGCCAGAAATTTCTACTTTAGCACTGCGTTGGCGGTGTATCGTCTTAATAATTGCAGCCTTGAGTCTGTGCCTTTTTACAAATATTTAGGTGTCTTCATTTCCCATAATCTTTCTTGGAAAGTACACATAGACTATGTAAGCAATAACGCTAACCGCATGCTGGGCTACATACGCCGTAACTTTAATCTTTCTTCTAGATCCGTAAAACTGCTTCTCTACAAGTCGTTGGTTCGTAGTAAACTAGAATATGCTGCATCTATCTGGGACCCCTATCAAGAGACACCAATATACCAACTCGAATCTATACAGAACCGTGCGGCCCGTTTCATTCTCTCGAATTATCACCGTAACTCTAGTGTCAGTGCCATGAAATCAAGCTTATCACTCCCACTACTGTCGCAACGTAGAAATATATCCCGCCTTTGTCTATTCCATAAGATTTACTACGATAACCCCATCCTTAAGAGAAAATTTATAACGCCACCTTGCTACGTTTCAGCTCGGATCGATCATCGTCATAAAGTTGGTATTCTTTCATGCCAAACAAACCACTTTTACAACTCATTCATCCCCAGCACATCGGCACAATGGAATCACCTTCCCCGATCGGTCGTCGAAATAAGTGACCATTCTGTGTTTAAATCGGCTTTAACTAACTTGATGGTAACATAGTACATGTAATTCTTGCGCCCTGCCGTTTATTCTTTTCAGCTTATGTGGTAGTTAAAACAAACCTGGTCTGCGTGGTATGCTTACTTTTATGCTTACTTTTATTCTTTGCTCATAATTTCGTGTTAAATGTCTGTTAATTTGTTTGATTGTATTTGCTGTAACCTACTGATTTGCGCGAGCCATATTCTTGTTCACATTTTTGTGTTACTTGTGACTGCTGTTCCTTTGTTATTTTGTCTATTGTACCCCACTCCCCTCTGTAATGCCCTCGGGCCCTGAGGGTACTGAAATAAATAAATAAATAAATAGACCATTCAGCTAAATTTTGTAAATGAATACTTTCCCAAGCCCATAATCCGTCTGCACTCATCATCAATGGTGAGTCATGCGCTCATCCCTCCGTCGAATCTGAAGCTTTTAGCAATAATTAGCAATCGACATTGGCTATAGTGATGACATTACAACTCCAGAATTTTGCTCCAATACTTCTCTCGCCCCTTTTCTTCGTATTGATACAAATTTTACTTATGTGCATAATCTCTTATTAAACATGTACTCAAGCAAAAGTGCTGGCCATGGCAACGCGCCCAATACATTCCTGAAACGGCATTCCTGCTCATACCCAGCAGTTCTGGACAAAAACATTTTTGAACGAGAAAGAGTATGACCGCAATTTTCTGACATATATTGTAAGATTTCACTATAACAATCAATATATCCGCAGATCTCCCGTCGGAAAGCTTGCATATTTATTTGCTATTAACGTCTTTGCTATCGTAAAAAACGTTCCCTTTTGGTTTTTTTTTATGGCGGTCTTAACTGCTTGATGCGAGCGATGGAAAAACTTTGAAAGATTTGGCTACGCGTCGCAAGAATGAACCATTGCCATCAATAGTTTCATAGCAGTCCCTTAAAATATTCCAGTATTCAAAATTGTTGTCCGAAAGCGCTGGATATGGGATCTCTCGCTGTCTAAGGGCGTTTCTTTTAATCTTTAGTGTCTGCGACTGTCCCATTACTCTGGAAAAATTGGCAGTGCCTTAGCTCGGCTATACCAAGATATACGTAGCGAGAGGTACATTTCTCTGGCTGAGCTTGTTGTGGTCACTGTATGTGTAGCAATGAGAGACATTGGGTATACACATCTTTTATTCATTCTGCTTGACACAGACGAAGACTGCCCGATAATCTGTGAAATAGCATGCAGCGGTCTCAATTTTGTGGATACAGAATTTTGATTTTGTATATACTCTCTTTGGTATACAAGGTCTATAGTAGTTCCCCATTGTGTAGGCTGGACGTGAGGGTCCGAAGCTAAACTAAAGTCAAACTTTTATTTCATACACTAAGAGAGTCCTGTTTCCTGTTGAAATCACCCAAAGTCACACACAACTGTGAAACCATGCCGTAGACTGGTATACACGTGGCAACCACATCAAACGTCTGCTTGACAGATGTTCCTGGTGCCGGGTAGACTCCTTGGATGATAATGCCGCTCTCCAGAAGCCGAACACAGCAGGCTTCACCATTATTCTCCGCGATCAAAGGGAGATGTCTGACGGCGGTGATACCTCGTTTCACGTACACACTGACTCCGGCGTTCTTATTTGGTTGAAGCCAACTGCCAGGCGACAACCTCAGGATCGGAAGAGTTAATCTTCTCTTGTCTATATATACCGCCGTTTAGCAGCGACTGTACTCTCCTCTGCATCCATGTCAAACGTTGTGATACAGGTGCCCACTACATCTCCGCCTTTTAAACGCAATCCTGCGCATGCAACGCGGGGTTCGGGTGACAGAGCAGCGTGCGGCGAGGCGGTGACGAAGAACGCCGCGCAGCTGTGGGGTCTCTCTGATTACCATGGCATCGACTCATGCGCACAACTGCTCATCCACGTGACGTCACGCTCGGCTTAGACGGTGGGCGAAGCGCAAGCCGCACTTTGCTCCTCTTCGGTTGCCATGGTAACGGCGCATGAGCACAACTGTCCTTTCCCATGAACCGCGAAATGCTCGACTAGTAGCCCAGTGTAGCTCTCGCTACAAAAATTCGAACGTTATCCCCGTACATAATGGTGAAGACGCTACTGATATCCACTCACAGGATGATTTCCTTACTATCCACATCCTCTGAACTCTTAGAGCACATCGTTGATAAATACATTCTGCAGTACCTGATAAAACACGTTGCGGGGCTAGTTGGTTATGCATATTCTTTCGTTAAAATTTAAGCAGCGCTAACTTTTAGGACGAATACACAGAAGACATGACAGGACAGCGCCCGTCCTGTCATGTCTTCTGTGTATTCGTCCTAAAAGTTAGCGCTGCTTAAATTTTAACGAAAGAATATGCAGTACCTGAGTACACCATCTTGTCAAATGCACAGCATAATTTCCGCGCAGGTTTTTCAACCGTAAATCATCGAATTCACGAATGATATGGCTCCAACAATTAACATGAGAGAACAGATCAATTTCATTTTCATAGATTATGTAAAAGCATTTCACACTAATGTCACCAAAAGCTTGTTATTAAATTGAAAATTTTTATTGTGATCCTAACATAGCTGACTGGTTAACTGATTTCGTGCACTTATGTTCTCAGTTCGTTTGTTTTAACCAGATGGAATCATCTAGCGTTAAGGCAACTTCAGGGGTGCCGCAAGGGTCCATTTGAGGGCCGCTTTTGTTTATTGCATATATTAAGGATGTTATTAAAATTATTGCTAAATTTCTGGTTAAAATTCAACTATATACCGATGGATGCGTCCTTTTCTCGGGTACCTCCTCGATTATTGATCAAGGGAAGCTAAAAGCGTTATCAATGTTCTGTGGTTGGATTGATAAATGGCGGACGTCCATTAATTTGAAGACAACAGTTGTCATGACGTTAGCGAACAAAAAGGAACAGCTTAAGCAGACTTACATTAATAAAATCTGATAATCTACCACAAGTAAATGACTGAGTATTTGGGAGTAACCTCCACACCTAATCTGAAGTGGAGTAGGCATGTAGATACAATTTGCACCAAACCACAAAGACAACATCGCCTTCTGAAAGTTGGCCCAAATAATCGCAAGCTTAAAGCATATAAATCCTTGATAAGAACACTTCTCGAATATGCTTGCGCTGTTTCGTCACCCTATTATGTGGGCGATGTAAAACAACTGCATTTGTACAAACTAGATGGGTAGTCATGGTGTCATCATCAGGTGAGCTTCGCTTTTCCATGACTGCTGCGTCAACCATGTTGCGCAATTCTGTGTTTGCAGGTGTGCCTCCTAGGTTTTGTAATTGGCTATTTCCTAAATTATCGGTGGTATGATTTCTTTCTCTCCAGAATGCACTTTAATTTTGAGAAGTAAATTTTGTCGCAGTCAGACAAATGCATCCCTTTCCCTGATGTGGAAAAAAAACGGCTGTCTGCGTGTCGATCAAGCTCATTCACCCTGTGTAATTTATTAGTTTCTATCTGCTTAATTTTATGAAATGTACGATAGCGACAGTGGAAAAACTATGTGTTCCTTTTGAATTCCACGACATAAAACAAAGTAACTAATACTGATTCTCATGTTATTGTATGTTCCTTTTGAACTCCATGGCTACAGCGGAAAATAGGTTTTGTAGAGCCTAATGTATGAGTTTATACAATCCAGAAATCGGGCGGTGTACATGTACATTTAGGGAAGAGAAAATAATACAGCTAAGGACCAAGTGAACATTTGTAGGTATTTCAAATCTCGACAGTAAGCAATATATTTGTGTCTGATGGCAAGTTCCCTTCCATAATGTTTGTGAAAACCTGCGAGCGCCTTTTTATACGGTTGTTTATATTCGTCTGATGAAAAGTTCCAGGCAGCCTACAACAATGGAGACGCTCAGCGACGCAACGAAAAGGTAGCAAAATGATTCGAGCTCAATTAGTTCCAGAGGTTTCACTTTGACGCTATTGTGTTCGGCGTGTCCCTTTAACGCTTCAAGTAGCGCAAACTCTTTCGGGGGTCTGAGCTGCGAGCTTTCAGTGACCGTCCTGATAAAGTGGCGGAGTGCGTCAATGTGCGGATAATTCTTCCGTACAGTCAGTGTAAGAAAGCTCGGTTTCAGGATGTCTCGGGATTCAACGATATGGCGCCTCTTCTCAGCTGAGTTCCACGGTGGGAGCCTGTAGAAAACACAGACGCGGTCTTGTCGATACGCGCACAATAGGCAATGCTCTACGTCTGTGGTCACGAGCGCTTCTTTGCCTCTGCTCATCTCAAAAGCCTCGCGAAGCTTACCGTAAACGCTTCCTGATGGAACCTTGCCCTCTAGAAGCTGAAGCATCAGGCTGCCTCTGGGGACACAGGGTGCGATTTTCCTTTGGTCGAGTGCGATCAGAAGTTTGGCGGTAGTGTCGATGACGTAAGGGGAGGCACGCAGGCTTAGTCTAGATATCAGCTCGCTTCTGAAATAGTTTGAGAGCGGTAGAATTCCCATCAGCCAAATGCCGTACATGACTCCGCAAGCGAACGACCAGCGCCTGGAGCGCGGAAGAGGAGACGACGTCGCGTAAGAAGCAGCTAGAAGGAACGCGAGGCCATCAAGCATTGTTCCAAAGGACCTAGCTCTTAAGAGTGGCAAGTCTGCAAGGCTTAGAACCAAGCAGGAACAAAGCAATGCCACCGCCCCTATCGATATCCCCGTCATAGAGCTCATCAGGACTTTAAAGAAGGACACCAGTACAAAGCGGTTGCGTTTGGCATAGAAGGTCTCATACATATAGCTCACAATTCCGGGAAACGCGAAATAAGCGACGCCTTTCTCGTTTGCGGCGGATAAATCTCCGTGCACGTCAACTTTGGCGCTGATGAGGTCAATATGGAGACGCCGCGAATCTCTGTAAAACGTGTGAATCACTGTCACGTTGTAGAAGCTCATTGCGCGCCAGATAAAGTCAGACTGCCAGGGATTACAGCTCAATCGTCGTCGCGTTCTATGAGCGCTGCCGATACACCCGACGTGGATCTCTGTGTTTCTTAGCTGAGCTCGTCTTGGCGCTGAAGAGCGAGTCTTGGGAGGGCTCGAGATGCAACCCCTGGAGTACACTGAAAGCAATCCTGGTTGACCATTGTGCGACGTGTTGTATTCAGTTCTCTTAGATTTTGGGAAGGCGCAAAGAAAATTCCTCACAGCAGAAGACGACACGTAGCGGTTCATTGCAACCTTCTCTCGTGGGCTTCCCCGAATAAGTATCCAATCTACCAAGTAGAGAAAGACTGGCGTACGGAAGGTACGAGCCAGGCACGTCGACACATTGGGCCCAAGATCCGTTACGAGCAAGTTTGTCCTGACGCTGCAGAAAAAATTTTTTGTGATAAGTTTTTGCAATCTTGTACTTGGCAATGTCCACAAGGTTACCGGCCACGGAAGCTTGCGGAGCAAGGAAAGGTCTAAGTACTGACGTTCACAAGAAGCGAGCGCTACGTGATCTGTACGCAACATGTGTGAAGACAGCGTGGTGATGATAAAACCACTTTCATTCCTTGACAGACTCTTTGATCCCGATGCACCACCAAAGACTCCGCATAATAGCACTAGTACCGTTATAGCGTTCAGAGCCATTATTTTGCCACTGTCTCTCATGAGGTGCAACTAAAGTCTAATATATTGTCAGAAAATATATAGAAGTGAGTATCGGTCGAGTACTCACAATGTGCCCCGTGCTAAGTGCCTCCAGACCCAGATTTAAAACACCTTGCACCCAAATTTGAAACCTGGTCGAGGCGTCTTGACGAAGAGTTCTTTGGCCTGCTTCTTGGTGGAGCTGTCGGCGGTCGTCATTGTATCACACTGGCTTAAACCACTACGAAAGAAGTGGCAACGGGCAGTGTATCAGTTTGACACGTTGCCTGCCCACAGGTGGTGTGATGCACGTTGAAGATGAAGCGTTGAGAGGTGTAATGTGGTAATGTCGCGTTCTTGGACGTCGACGCAGCTGATGGTTGTGGATGAGTCTACTGTCATGGGTAACTGCACTGCAAGAACTAGCTACGAGTACCGCTAGCAGGGCTTCAGCAAACACCACACTGGTGGATCACTTAGCAGCTTGACGTTTTTGTGCAGTCGTCCAAGAAGAGGGCCTCTTCTGATGCAGTCCTTCCCTGACCAGATGTTAGAGCTCAAGCAGATCGATTCTCAGCCGGATGCGTGATGATCACACAACCCCGTGTTCAGGGCCCTCCGACATGAACAGAAAAAAAAATTAATAATGAAAGTGGAGGAAGCCCGTACCGAACGTATACCTACAGCGGGCTTATAAGCCAATCAAATATAAAATATTCGGGGCATAAAACTGCCCAAAGCGGAAAATTTAGAGAAAGAAAGCAATTTGAAAACAGAAAATTAGCCCCACGGTAGCACAGGTTTCACAGGCGATGTCAGAGAGGGCCGAGTGCCCTCAGCGGCAGCAGTTGATGGAAGTCATGGCAATGAAACGGAGATGATGATTCAGTTCCCATCAGTTAGGCGGCGCCAACAGAACAGGAAAGACTGGGTGCTGTCCGAGCAAGAGTGTACGACCTGCGAAAAAAAATCAAGCATATAAAAAAACAAAAATGGTGCAATGTATGACAATCAGAAGCATGCATAAGACGTATACTCACCCCAAGGCTCAAAGGTCTCCGAGTCCAGCACGTTGAAAATGCACTAGACAACCACGGTAGCATCAACTGTATACGGCAGTACTTCGCGTGCTTAGTACTGCTTGCGCTGCGTATGCCGACTGGTTTAATTCCAGAGGGGCCACCAGCACGATTTATTGATTCAAGCGGCACTGACGGCCCGCGCCAAGTCGTAAGGAACCCAGTAGTTTGCGGCCATGTCGTGCCTTCAGGGCTTTCATTATCGAGAAAGAAATGTTATAATTAACCTTCACGCGGCACCCAAGATGTGCAACAAAACAACAATCCGCTATCTAAGGCGTTCCAGCGCGTCACGAACAGAATGGAATGGGACGAACACCGCACATGTGTGCCCTACATTCACTCCTGAAGGGCATCTGGGAACAGTTGGGGGGCTTCTGGGAACAGCCAGTGTGTGTGACCACCCGATAAAGACAGTGTTTGTAAATGGAGTGGCTCCTGTGGGTTGGCTTGCGAGACGGCGTTGCTGATCAGAGAGCTGCCTTTCAGATTTTGTCTTGATTCATTTGACTAAACATATCAAGTGTACAGCTGTTACTGTAAACCACAGGCATGGGTAGTATAACGAAGATACACTATTCTTCGATACTTTTTTGTATGGTTATTAGGTATCGCTTGCCAAAAAATGAAAGTATCGGATTATCAGTACCGCAATACATTTTTAGTGTATCGTGTATTTGGACGATACTCGATACTAAAAAAAATGGCAGTGGCTTAGCTCGGCTATGCCAGGATATATGTAGTGAAAGCAAGTGTGAAACTCCCCGGTTGGCCTTGTTCACATATTCCACAACGTATGAAGCACTGGCATAAACGTCCAGTATGACATGTAAGTCCATGTTTGATTTCAGCACCGAGGCTATCCAAGGATTGAAGGGGTCGCGTCACTCCCACGCCTATGACTCGATGGAGCACCGCCACGGAGAAATCGCGAGTTTGCGGCCAATAAAGCTTACGTTTTAAAAAAAATTGGCTGGGGCCTAGCTAAGTTAATTTAAGCCTGGATATCTCCAAGCGAAAAGGTTCGGTGATGCTTATGGTTTAGCTTATGGTTATGCTTTATTATTTAGCCTTTGGTTATGCTTACGGTTTAGCTTATCGTCATGCTTTATGGTTTAGCCTATGGATATGCTATTCATATATGGATATGCTGTTCAGCCTCCTTTTCACGCCGTTTAGCGAGACGTGCCTGTCGTACTTCTGGCGTTTCAGACTCGGCTTTGCTGCGTCGTTTAGAGAGACGTTCTTCTCGTTGTTCGGGTGTCTCGGACGCTCGTTGAGCTTTCAGCCTTTCATTTCTTCGCTCCTTTTCAGCCAACTCCCGTGGTAGCACTTCTGTATCGGTAGTATATCACTCTCTTCTCCTTCCATGTTGAATACGCACGCCTATTCTCTGGCAATCGATTATATAGTCGGCCTCCGCGATAAACACGCGCTTGCGGCGAACGTCAAACGATGACGCATAGCGCGCGGCAGTGGCCACCTTCCATTCCATTCCATTCCAAAAACTTTTATTTCCATCAGAAATGGAGACCCCCTACTCCCTACCCCTGGCGCGCAGGCCTAGGGGCAGGGGCCGGGGCCGGGGCCTCCGCGACTAGATGCAGGCAAAGAGTTGCTGTCTCTTCGCGGCCTCTACCGCCAGATGAATGGCTTTCCTCTGCATGGCGGGGTCCGCGCTTTGCAGAAGGGTCTCCCAGGCTTCTCTACTATTTATTCCTTCATTGACGCCTGGGGAGTGTGTGCATTGCCAGATTATGTGGTCGAGGGTCCCCCTCTCCCCGCATTCCTCACACTTATCATCTGTCTTCGTCTTTCAGGACGTGTGATGCCCATACCGGATTTATGTAGTTTCCTGCTTGTAATCTGCGCCAAGTTGTTGCCTCTCTGTTTCAGAGCTCTTTGTCCGGTGGAGGGACAGTTCTTCGCTGTAATCTGTAATTTTCTATTATCTCCGTGTATGTCTGTAGTCTCTCGTCAAGCTCCTTGCAATCGGGCGGCTCTGCTCTTGCCCGGAGGTAGAGATCTCGGGCTAAGAGGTGCGCCGCTTCGTTGCCTGGAACTGACGTGTGAGCTGGTGCCCATATGGGGCTAATTTTCCTATCAATTTTCCTTCCAACTAGTATTCGCACCGCTTCTGGTGCTACTCTGCCCCTTCCGTAATTGTAGATGGCTGTTTTGCTGTCGCTTATTATGTAACTTGCCTTGGTGCCTACGCAAGCAAGCGCTATTGCTACTTCTTCCGCTACCTCTGGATTGCGGCTGCGTATTGTTGCTGCCGAAATTGCTTTACCTTGGCCATCTATACTACCGAGGCTACTGCTGCTCCCAGTTTGCCGCTCGCCGCATCTGTGTATGCCACTGTCTCGCTGTTTACATCGCTGAAGCGTTTGACTAGTGCTTCAGCTCTTTTTTCCCTCCTTTCCTTATTGAAGGTGGGATGCATGTTCTTGGGAAGCGGATCAATCCTCAGCTGTTCCCTCATTTTTCTTGGAATATCTTGTTTCTTTTGCATGCCTCTATCCGTCTGCAGTCCCACCATGCTTAGAATGGCCCTGCCTCTGTACGTTTGGCTGAGTCTTTCCTGCTGGGCGGTCCTTACTGCTTCGGCTATTTCTTTCCATGTATTATGGATTCCCATTGCTATAGGAGTCTTTCGGTGGAGGTGCTTATGGGTATTCCGAGTGCTCGTTTGTAGCATCTCCTGATTATTGAGTCCAATTTTATTCTTTCTGAGGCCCGGATGTTTAGATATGGTGTAGCGTAGCTGAGTCGGCAGCCACCTGCACCGTGCGTGACGTCACTCGTGCTCCGACATACGCCGGCTCGCGCGAAGCGCGGTGTTGACTAACGTAGTGAAGCGTTTCGCTTCAAAAAAATGTGCCGTAGATATTGAGGCTGCTGCCAGTCAGGCTTTGGGTCGGCGGCGCTCGCTGACCGGTAGTGCGCGCGCGCGCGCGTGTGTGCGCGTGTGTGCGTTCGTGCGTGTGCGTGCGTGTGTGTGCGCGCGTGTGTGTGTGTGCGCGTGCGTGCGCGCGTGTGTGCGTGCGTGTGCGCGTGTGTGCGTGCGCGTGTGTGCGTGTGTGTGTGTGCGTGTGTGTGTGTGTGTGCGCGTGTGTGTGTGTGTGTGTGTGTGTGCGCGTGTACGCGCGCGCGTGTGTGTGCGTGTGTGTGTAGGGTGGGCCCTTATTGCAAGAGGCCATTGGCTTTTGCAGCTGCTCTTGCCCGGTTCACGAGCCAAAGCTGGTCTTCCAGCTGTAAGCTATACAGCGCCGCCTCCCAGCCCTAAAAAAAAAACCGATTACGCATTCCGTATCTACCTCTGGGTAACTCCAACTTTGCCAGTAAATAATGCGGTACAGATTGCAAATCAGGCGATACTTAATTACTGCTTCCCTCCATATGCATCAAGCTGTTAATAAGGGAACATGCAGTGCGCAGTAATATTATGTGTTCCATTTTAACGTTGCGGCAACGTTAAAAACATATAAGGTTATAAATTATATATAAATCGTTACTTCACCGCTCTAAACAATCATTATTCTAATATATATAGTCTTCTAAACGTTACTTTAATGTTAGCATCAGAACTATGAAACAACACTACAAATTTATTTCGAGCACTGATTTCCAGAAGTTTTGCCACTGTTCTTACAGTAAAGATGATTTTCAACTAGCAGTACTTTGCAACCACATCTCTTAGATAGCATTCGCCATAGATTGCATCACAGCCCGATTATATTGTCAGAGAACTTTGGTTATTACCCATTCGCCATTATCACTAATAGTGCATACCTCAGTAATTGGTATATAAGCTTAATTAAATTATTTCCGTTCGGAGGCGAGTTAATACGAGTTGCATGTTGTGTATAGTGGAACTGAAGTGTCGCCCTCATTGCTGGTTCTTGCAAAGCGTTGTAAGTTGTGTGCCAGCACAACCAGAGGGCCTGCGTGCTTGTGCAGGGCTGCTTCAACATTTTAGAGAATGTTACATTTATCTTGTTTACATGTTCCATTAATGTTTGCGGAAGGTCATTCTGACGTTAATGTGTCACATTACAAAAACGTTATAAAAAAAGGTGATTAAACAAATAACATTTGACCTAAACAAAAATGTAACGTTATCATAATTTTTCGGTGCTATCTGAGTAACTTGTGCGAACATTACAGAAACGACAACGCTCTGAACGAGGATTCTGCTTGTGCGAAGGTTCGACCAAGTCAGCATTTTTTAATGCGCCCGATTTCCTATACAACAACTGTAAATTGGCGAACTTCGTGTTGTAGAAAGCGCGAAATTTAAAAAAAAATGGGCAGTGGCTTAGCTCGGCTATGCCAGGATATAAGTAGCGAAAGGTACGTTTACCTGGCCGAGCTTGTTGTGGTCACTGCATGTTTAGCAATGAGAGACGTTGGGTATACATATCTTTTATTCCTGTTGCTTGACACAGACGAAGACTGCCCGACGATCTGTGAAGTAGAATGCAGCGGTCTCAATTTTGTGGATACAGTATTTCGATTTGGTAGACCCTCTTTAGTATACAAGCTCTATAGTAGTTCCCCATTGCGTAGTCTGGACGTGAGGGTCCGAAGCTAAACTTAAGTCAAACTTTTCTTACATACACTGACCAAGAGAGTCCTGTTTCCTGTTGAAATCACCCAAAGTCACACACAACTGTGAAACCATGCCTTGGGCTAGTATACACGTGGCAGCCACATCAATCGTCTGCGTGACAGATGCTCCCAGCGCCACGTAGACTCCTTGGATGATAATGCCGCTTTCCAGAAGCCGAACACAGCAGGCTTCACCATTATTCACCGCGATCGAAGGGAGATGTCTCATTGCGGTGATACCTTGTTTCACGTACACACAGACTCCAGCGTTCTTATTTGGTTCAAGACAACTGCCAGGCGACAACCTCAGGATCGGAAGAGTTAATCTTCTCTTGTCTATAGCGCCGTTTAGCAGCGGCTGGACTCTCCTTATCTACATACATGTCAAACGTTGTGATACAGATGCCCACTACATCTCCGCCTTTTATGCGCAATGCTGCGCATGCGAATCACGGTTCGGGTGATAGAGCGGCGTTGGCGGCCTGCGGCGAGGCGGTGACGAAGAACGCGGCGCAGCTGTGGGGTATCTCTGTTACCATGGTACCGGCGCATGCGCAAAACTGCTCATCCACGTGACGTCACGCTCGGCGTTGACGGTGGAGCGGGCGCGCGGCCGCGGCGACATCTAAACATCTAGGTACTAGACATCTAGAAAAAAAAAAAAACGGCTATTTCCGAATTCCCGAAATAAAGTTGATATTTAAAAAAACCACAAAAATGGTACATTTTCATGCTTTTTTTCGATTTTTTTAAATATTTATGCTGTATAAAGCTGCATGCTGTGAATTATATCGAAAGCCAGAATCTGTGCAAATATCAATGAGAAAATTGTGGTGTTTTCTAAAAATTAGAATTTCTTATTAATTATTGAGCAGTCCCTGGTTTCTCGCCTTTTCTAAATATTCAAACTGCCCTCACCGCACGAGTAATATTTTTTTCGGCAAAAATATTTCAGGCTTTGATTACGCACATTAGGATAAGTTTCCATGAATTTCTTTGAACAATTTGGAGATGGTCGAGCGCAACCTCTGGGTCGTTTGGCGTGGAATGACCCAAATCTGTCCCAATCCGTCGCTCTAGTTCATTTCACCTTGTCTTTGTGCTTAGCAGAACTAAATACCGTGTATAGTGATCACTTCCCAGTGGCTGTGCCGTGTTTTACCCACTTTGCATCCCCAATACCCTTTCACAAATGTTGCCTATCCTCGTATGATCTAGCGGGTTGTTTAAAATCGTCCATTGCAGATCCTGAGCTACCTGCCAAAGCCTATTTCCCTTTGGGCTGGCTCGGATGTAGCCCCAGAGTTGAGAGTTGAGGTGTTGAAAGCTACAGGTGGGGTTAGCCTTGCTTTGTCTGCCGGCAATTGCTCCACCGTAGCGTCCCTTCTATATTAACAATGTCCCCACTCCGGGTGAGGCGCATTGAAATCCCCTACCACGATGAATTGAGCCCTAGCCGCTATTCGTTGTGTTTTTATCGAGGTCTGGCAAGCCCACCCCATTATCTTTCGGAGAACAATATACATTAAGAACAAAGAGACTCTTATCGTCCTTTCTTTAGGGCAGAATCTCTAGCCGGACGTAGTCCTCCTCTCTGCTCCTATCTATGGTATGCTGAATCGCCGTGGTGTTGCGATGGTCTAGCACGGCCGTGAAGACTCTCGATTCCCCCCTCCCCGATCAATCTCTGGCGGTGCGAATGCCTTAAATCCCGGTAATTTCGCCAACCCAAAAGCCTCTTGCAAAGCTATAATTTCCGGCTTACTATCCAGATTTTGTTTGTGCAACTGCAGGTTCCCCCGCTTGCGACGGAAGCCCCCTGCAGTTCCACTGCCAAGTCTCAATTTGCTGCTGAGGGGCCATGATTAGACACTAGGTTCACTAACATCGGCGCTTGGCTGACTACGGGAGGCAATCTAGCCTCTAGCATAGCATTGAGTTTTGAAACATGCCCATAACCTGGGTTTGGAAAGCCCGGAAGTCCTTGGTAACGCTCTTCAATCGTGTCTATAGTCTTGCTTCGATCCTGTCGACCCGAGCTTCCAATCTATCCTGTCTTTCCTCCAGTTTTGCTACTCTGTCCGCAAGGGTAAACATGTCCCCCCTAGGACTAGTGACTACTACTGGCTGCGGCGTGTCCGCCGTCGAAGTTTCTGCCACTCTCTTTGCATTAGCTCACTCATCCGCCGGCGGCGGCCTCTTGAACGTCCCTCGATTCTCCAATTCCATAGCTGTGCCCTCGCTTTCGCGACAAGCGGTCGCCTGCGCCGATTTTAGTGGACACTGGACCACGGTGTCTTTACCCTTTGTCGTTTTGGAAGGCTACCACAGGTCCCCCCTGCCACCCCCCCCCCTCCCCTCCTCCAACCTTGCCTCCTGTCTCCTGTCCTGAAAATGAAACTTGGTTGGCCCCCGCCGCGGTGGCTCAGTGGTTAGGGCGCTCGACTACTGATCCGGAGTTCCCGGGTTCGAACCCGACCGCAGCGGCTGCGTTTTTATGGAGGAAAAACGCTAAGGCGCCCGTGTGCTGTGCGATGTCAGTGCACGTTAAAGATCCCCAGGTGGTCGAAATTATTCCGGAGCCCTCCACTACGGCACCTCTCTCTTCCTTTCTTCCTTCACTCCCTCATTTACCCTTCCCTTACGGCGCGGTTCAGGTGTCCAACGATATATGAGACAGATACTGCGCCATTTCCTTTCCCCCCAAAACCAATTATAATTATAATTGGCGGGTATAAAAAACATTGTAAAAAATTGGTTTATTAAAACAATAATTTTTTTAAAACCAATTAAAAAAAATTATTGTTTTAATAAACCAATTTTTTACAATGTTTTTTATACCCGCCGCGGTGGCTCAGTGGTTAGGGCGGTCGGCTACTGATCCGGAGTTCCCGGGTTCGAACCCGACAGCGGCGGCTGTGTTTCTTTATGGAGGAAAAACGCTAAGGCGCCCGTGTGCTGTGCGATGTCAGTGCACGTTAATGATCCCCAGGTGGTCGAAATTATTCCGAAGCCCTCCACTACGGCACCTCATTCTTCCTTTCTTCTTTCGCTCCCTCCTTTATCCTTTCCCTTACGGCGCGGTTCAGGTTTCCAACGATATATGAGACAGATACTGGGCCATTTCCTTTCCCCCAAAACCGATTATTATGGTTTATGGTTTTTGAGGAAAGGAAATAGCGCAGTAATTGTCTCATCTCGAACCTCGCCGTAAGAGAGGAGGAAGGTGAGAGTGAAAGAAGAAAGAGAGAAAGTGGCGCCGCAGTGGAGGGCTTCGGAAAAATTCTGAGGGCGCTTAAAAGCCTGCTTACGTGGATGAATGAAAAATGAAAATTGGTTTTTGGGAAAGGAAATGGCGCGGAAAAATTCTGAGGGCACTTATGTCTGCTTAAGTGGTGGAATGAAAATGAAAATTGGTTTTGGGGGAAATGTTTTAAGGCGCGGTTGAGGTGTCCAGCGAGATGTCGAGAACTACTGCGATCGGAGGAATGCGAAAGCGTGTGCTTTGAGGAAAGGAAAGAGTGCAGTAGTTATAGAATCTCGACATATCGGTGGACACCTCAACCGTGCCTTAAAACACCCAACTGAAGGTCATTGGTCCGAAACCCTGTCGCAAGCTAGCCTAAAAAATTGGTGTTTGGGGAAAGGAAACGGCGCAGTATCTATCTCACATCTCGGCTAATGGATAAAGGAGGGAGTGAAACAAGAAAGGAAGAGGTGTAGTAGTGGAGGGCTCCGGAATGATTTCAACCACCTGGGGATCTTTAACGTGCACTGACATCGCACAGCACACGGGCGCCTTAGCCTTTTGCCTCGATAGAAACGCAGCCGCCGCGGTCGGGTTCGAACCCGGGAACTCCGGATCAGTAACCCGCCGTGGTGGCTCAATGGTTAGCGCGCTCAGCTACACCATCGGCTCGAAATGAGCATTTCTGGAGATCCTGAGCGTACAAGCTTCACATCGTCCCTTACTATGCATATAAAGACCTATAATAACAATTGGTTTTTGAGGAAAGGAAATGGCGCAGTATCTGTCTCATATATCGGCGGACACCTGAACCGCGCCGTAAGGGAAGGGATAAAGGAGGGAGTGAAAGAAGAAAGGGAGAAAGCGGTGCCGTACTGGAGGGCTCTGGAATAATTTCGACCTCCTGGGGATCTTTAACATGCCCTGACATCGCACAGCACATGGGCGCCTTAGCGTTTTTCCTCCATAAAAACGCAGCCGCCGCGGTCGGTTTCGAACCCGGGAACTGCAGATCAGTAGTCGAGCGCCCTAACCACTGAGCCACCGCGGCGGGTTACACCATATAATGACCTCATGTTTGATTTACATCGGAGGGCCACTTTAAGGACATCCTGTGCACCTGTAAACTTCTTAAAGGGTCCCTGAAAAGGGTGTTTGAGGTTGGCTATAAAATGCTCACATTATGCAGAGTACTGGCCAACGAGCGTTCATGCCGCGTACAAGACCGCAAAATGACTGAGTGAATCAACTTTATTTCCGTCATCATGGGGCCTCACGGCCGGGGCGCAGCAATTAGTAGGGGGTGCCTCCCAGCCGGCTCTCAGCACCGGAGACTGCGGAGAGTCTTGCAGTAAACTGTCTCCGCCTGAGGGATGATGAGTCTTTGCTGATCCGGGTAGTGGCTCCGAAGACCGCAAAAGCGAGCCGATAATTTACCATTTCAAGAAATCCCGCATCCACGCCTAGCAGCGACCTGCAGTGCTGCGCTTTTGCCCGAATCCGCGCTCGTTACGTCGGCATCCGTGCTCGTTACGTCATGTGGCGCTCGTTACGTCAGCAGTGGACTGCTAGCATTAGTTCGCGCGCGTCGGCAGCCGGCGGAGGAGCGTCGACATTTGAGCATGAAAAAAGTGACGAGAGAGGGAAAGGTGCGAAGACGCGGGAATTCAAATTTTGACTACAGATAATTCAGCTTCTACAAATAATAATAATAATTGGTTTTTGGGGAAAGGAAATGGCGCAGTATCTGTCTCATATATCGTTGGACACCTGAACCGCGCCGTAAGGGAAGGGATAAAAGAGGGAGTGAAAGAAGAAAGGAAGAAGGAGGTGCCGTAGTGGAGGGCTCCGGAATAATTTCGACCACCGGGGGTCTTTAATGTGCACTGACATCGCACAGCACACGGGCGCCTTAGCGTTTTTCCTCCATAAAAACGCAGCCGCCATGGTCGGGTTCTTCTACAAAGCGCATTTAAAAAATTTTTGCTGGAGAATGTTTGTGAAGTGGCGTCCTTTATCATCCTAGGCACATCGCACCTTTGTTGAGACCCCTTTCACAGCCCCTTTAAGGGATACTGAGGGCAAATTAAAGCTGACCTGTATCAATAGATTACTGCACACTACCAACAGAGATGATAGTTATACTGAAAATGGAGCTTTTATCACCTAAAAAATACAGAAAATGGAAAATGATGTCGCCATTATGGGCCGATTTTGCAACTAAACTACAACGCGTAGACAGTTTTTTGGCACAGATCTCAGAGGCTAGGCTAGACTGCCATTCCCTTCAAAATGTTGATCAGGAGTCCTTTTCGGTGCAGACATCACGTTTGAATGGAGTGGCGAGAGGATTTTTGCATGCAATTTCCTAAGTAATAAATGTGCCTTTTGCTACCGGAAAAACATCAACATACTTGGAAAGAGCGATAGTATTGATTTTTACTATGAACAAAAATTTAATGGAGTTATCCTCAGTGTTCCATTAAGCATGAACACCACATATTAGCTCAAACGCTAATTAACAGTCATGTTCTGCAAGTATGAGTGACATTGCATCAGTTATTGACAATTACTACTGCTTTCTGAAGATAAAACTGAAGGATTATTTTACGTCTTCGTGGTGGTCTCTCATTCCATATCTCTTGGATGCTTGTTAGGAGCATTAGCTTCTTTGCCAACATTGAAAAGGATCAACTAAGTAAGAAAAATGATTCAAGGAGTAGCACATGTGTTAAATCAACAGCGGAGAAAATATGGCCACTACCATTACTTTCACAGAAATAAAAACATTCAACACGTTTGCAAAATCTGTACACTTTGTACATTTTTAATGGTAACTCAATAATGTGATGATGGTAAGAAATAATGTGTTGATGATACAGCAGTAATCTAGTCACAGAGTGCGTGTTGCAATGGCATGGCAGCAGACTCGAGAATTTCGAAGACTTGGCAAGTTCACGCACATGAATCACACCGCAGTCATGTTTTCATAGATTCCAGGCGTAGCATAGGCACACAGCTGCTTCACGATCAAGATGCCAGACTTAAGTGCAAATGCTATCTCTCGAAATGGCTCAAGAGAACTTTCTTCAAGCAAGCCACCAATAGACATAATCATATGGCAAAGCAAACAAGACAAGGTACAGTCAATCGTTCCATGCTCCCTTTGCTCGCCAGCTGAGAAATTCATCATATTCCTCTTCTTCCAGATCACTGTTGCTCTCTTGACTGGCATCATTTGTGGTCACTTCCTTCTTCATCAGGTCTTCTTTCCTCTGCTGAAGTTGCTCAACCCGCTGCCAATTTTGGCTGAAATAGAAAGAATAGGGCCACTATTAATAACTGCCTTTACATACATTTCACTCCAACAATGGTTCCCGTTTAATGCCTCCTTTCCTCAAATGATTTGTCAGATCTTTCATTAAAGTATTCCGACAATGAAATTAATTTGTCACTGGGTTTATATGAAAATTATCACAGTGGCAAAGCTCTTCAATCCTTGCCAATAATAACATGTAGGTACACAGAAAACATTATGAAATGAACGGCGGCTCAACAAGGACACTAACAAGAAAGAGACACCTTGTTGCGCCGCCGTTCATTTCATCATGCACCAACTCACCCCTCAGGCCGTTATTCTGAAACATTATGAAGTTCTAAGTTTTAAGTATCATAAAAAAACATCTCGTGAAAGAGCACGCAGACACATCACATGCAGCTTGTGTGTATACAGGCGATGTAATTCAATAATGTAGCGTTCAGATCAAAGTCCGCGTGAGCACTCATAACACCAATAACACCTTAACCATGACAATGCACTAATGCTAAAAAGCTTGCTGATGAGAGTAAACAAGAAGCATATCAGAACTCAAAAACAGTAAGGTTTCACATTGCATTTGTTGAAATGTCCTGCATGAAGAATATTAGTTTTGCAATACAGTAGACTCGTAACAATTCAGACTCAAATTCACATTCGGTGAATTAAAACGAATTTCAAAACTTGATTAGCCTGCTATATTTTCAATGCATTTCAAAGCTGCTTAATTACAGCTGGGGCTCCGCTTAATTCAAACGCTTTGTCTCACTCCAACTTTCCCGGCACGCAAGAGGGCGGTGGCTGAGGTCGGATACAAGCGTCATGGCACAGTCTATGGCTACCAAAAGGGGGCCGGTGTCGAGGTATGACCGGCACGGCAAGCGATCGTCCAAATATCTCTCCTGAAGCCTGAATTGCATGGTACATTGTTGCCCGCACAAGCTCCGAAGTTCGCGCAAAGGCAGGCATTACAATTGCTGCAGGGTCCCCGTCGCAACACAGTTTCGTTTGCTGCGCCCTGCCACTACCCCGAGGACAACAGCTATCAGCCACGCACCAACTTGCCAAGCCTAGCTGCTCACTGTTTTGGACACCAGTTGGCGCGTCGTTGTAGGTTTTTATTTCTTTCAAAAGAAATTTCACCGTTCTGGCATCAATGTGCATTCCCCTCACTTGCATCCGCATGCTTCTCTGCTCACCACAAGCTGCTCCCTCTATGCAGTGGAGCCTGCTCACACGAACACTGCCGCTTGCAAGGAAGCTTCACCGCTGACGCGTCGCATCGTGAACGAGGCCGTGGAAGCCCTTATCATTTTGAAGCAGTTATGTTTTAGACATTCCTGACAGTGTGCATGCAGAAATATAGAAACTCGTTGTTGCAACTGCTTTCACTAAATAGCAGACAACCATCGTTCATTTTTTCACCAACTGAATTTGCTTTTGTGCAAAACTGTTTTTAGCAGTTTTTTGGAGCCATTCGTTCATTTGACATTTGATAATTCGGACGTTTTTTTTTCCTGTCCCTTAAAGTCTAAAATAATGGGACCTTAATGTATTGACAAAGCAGTACAATAATAAACTTTTTTTTTCAACCACATTACCGGTTGGAGACTGCAGGTTGAATAAACAAATCAATGCCTTTCACCCATGTTTTGTATTGTGCCGATGCTTGTAACGACATTTGCCTGAAGGCTCCAAAATTCCATTTGTATGCACAGATATTTGTAAAGCAAATGACAGATAGCCTCATATTTAGATGAACTTCTAATAATTCCAACCTCTGATAATTAAAACAAAAATCTATGCTCCACAGAAATTTTAATTAATGAGTCTACTGTAAATAAGAATTGTGCATGAAGCACTAGCACAATGATAAACATAAAAAAATATTCTATGCTGTATATGTACTCAGAAGTCAACAATCTGAACTGTACAAAATATACCAAGTGCAACCGTTGTCCGTAAAGTTTTGAGACTGATTTGTTTTCTTCTCTAGAAATGACTCCCCAAAACAAATGTTGGTGCAAATGTGTAGTGTCATCTTTTCGGGCTAACCTGAGCTATTTATGTTAATTGCTGTGGCAGCCTCTAGATGGCTCTACATGCAGAAAATTAGGTTGTCACTAGTCGTCTTGCGCATTCTACTGTGAGTGAATGTGAAGAGATGTACGTCCACCTCGAACAGCGTGTAAATATAAAATTCTGTGTGAAGCTTGGCAAGACAGCCACACAAACGTGCCAGAGCCCTTCACTACGGCATCTCTCATAGCCTGAGTCGCTTTGGGATGTTAAACCTCCATAAACTAAACTAAACTAAACTAAACAGACGTATGAGCTCCTTCGTGACGCTTACGGCAATGAGACATTATCACGGGCACGAGTTTTCGAGTGGTACAAGAGGTTCATTTCGGAGAGAACGTCGGTGGAAGACGACACAAGGCAGGGGCGCCCTTCAGCCTCACGGAATGAAAACAACATGGCTTGGATCAGGGTAATCGTGCAGCAAGACAGCACCATTACAGTCCGCATGCTATCAGATGCTCTAGACATTAGTAAGACAATATGCCACCAAATTTTGCGTGAGAACTTGGGGAAACGAAAGCTGAATACCAGACTTGTGCCGCACTCCCTCACACAGGACCAGAAGGACACGCGGGCATTGGTGAGCGCTGATTTGCTCTCCGAGGCACAGAAGGATGCTGCATTCGTCGACAGCATCATTGCTGAAGACGAAACATGGTGTTTTCAATACAATCCACAAACAAAGAGGCAGAGCGCCGAATGGCGGTCCACAAGTTCTCTGGTGTCGAGAAAGGTGCGGTGACAGAAGACCAAAACAAGGACGATCCTGACAGTTTTTTCGATGTCAGAGGTGTCATACACCACGAGTTCATCCCACAAGAACAGACGGTGAATCAGGAGTTTTATATCCACGTGCTCCAACACATGCGTGATGCACTGCAACGCCATCACCTTGACTTATGGGCATCTGGACAATGCAGCCTTCTCTACGATAACGCAAGGCCGCACACTGCTCTCAGCGTGACAAAATTTCTTGCCAAGCACAGCATTACTGTACTTCCCCATCCGCCATACTTGCCTGGCCTCTCGCCATGCGATTTTTTCCTGTTTCCTCGTGTGAAGAGAGCCTTAAAAGGCCACTAGATGGGGAGTGTGGAGGCCAATAAAGATGCCACGACGAAGGAGCTGACAGCCCTGCCAAAAGAAGCGTTTCCCAACTGTTTCCAAGACCTCAAGAATCTTTGGAAGCTGTTTACAGACTGCAAGGGAGACTATTTCGAACGGGTGCTGCACAAATGAATTCAATGGTAAATGCATTTTTTTTTAATGGACTCAGTCTTGGAACTTTACAGACAAAGGTTGTAATTGCATACTTACATCTGTTCATCAATTTCTTCAATGTCACGCTCCACCTTGCTCTCTTCAATGTCCTCAGCCATGATAGCCTCTGACACCTGGAAAGGAAAAGTGCGTCAACCATAGTCTTTTCTGTCTCAGGTTACATGCTACTTCTTGGAAAATATTACTTGCTGCTATTGTTCTCCATAATTCAGTGTTTTTCATATGTACATAAAGTGTTTCTGTATTGTATAAAATAAGCAAGACTGTAATTTCACCATTTAAAATTTCCTCCCCAGCATAAATCTACACAAGTGTGGACCTAAATTCTACCTCCAGCAACTCCATAAGTGTACTTTTTTAAATTCTGCTAATCGGAAGATTTTGAGGCAGGAAATTTGCATTTCATCACACACATGACGTAGTTCTGTATTTAGAAACATTTAGTATCAAGTCTGCCTTACGAGCTATTCACACGTGCTGGTAGCACTTCCAAAGTAGTACACGTCTGCACATATACAGGTACTCTTATTTACACATCAAGGACTACTGAATTTTACACCACCACTGAAAGCCCTGCTCCAGTGCACCTGTCCTAGTTCATTCCTTTTGCTAGCAGGGCCATAACTAGGGGTTGCAGTTTTTCGGTCTTTATTTGTTTAAATTCGGCTGACTTTTTTTGGTGTTTATTTCAAAATGCAAGTTTCAGGTAATTTCGGCGAATATTTTTTTACACAAATGAATTATTCACTTTTTTCGGTGATTTAATGTGGCAATTCTGTGTGGTCAAAAGTCACTTAGAGTCTAACTGGGCATTTCTGACAACATAAACACTGCGTTTGCAAGCATTTAACATAATTTACCAGTACTTGGAGGTGTGTTTGTAGAAGGAACTGCTTTCGTAATTAAAAAGAAAATGCAACTTTAATGAGGCAGCCGGCAGTCAAAAATGCCAGTAGAATTTACTTCTAAGAACTAGGCTAAATGTTTTCTTTGGGTTGTCGCGCTTGGTTGAGCCAAAGGGCGGGACATCACGTAGTCTGCATGTTGATATCAGCAGTGGAACTGCAGCTCAATCGTCGTGGTAGCCCGAACACTATATTTGTCATGACGACCATGCACAGTTTCACGTCAGTGGCCTACATGCAGTTTATAAACCTTCTTTACCGACTAACTGCTCTAAGCGGGAGATGATAGTGAACAAAGAGTGCTTAACTAGTAGGCGGCAAGGACGTGGTGCTTCCCGGTCTGCAGAGGAGTGTAAATAACTGAAAAAATATCTCAAATTGCACAACTTCATGGCTTATCCAATGATGCCACCATCTTATCATGCCCCTAGGTTCCCTACAAGATAATTTTTAACTTTGACTGAGTGTAGCCCATACTGAACAGCCAGCTAGCCATGCCTTACATATCAAGAATACTGACCTTCTTCAGTTAAAACCAAATTTCAAAAACTGAATTCGGCGCAATCTTATCAGTCTTTTTTGGTTAAAACCAAAAATTCCAACCCCTAGCCATAACACTATGAGTGGCATTGCAATAGCCAGCACCAGTTGCCGGAGCCACTTTAAATTTCCACTGTGACCACCTATTGCTGTCTCAAGTTTCCCCTACTCCAACACAGACAGTGCGTAATTTCACCACTATTTGGGTGAAAATTATGTTGACCAGATGTGAATGTGCACCAAATAGAAGCAACGAAGGTTAGAAAACCAAAGACAGGTCGGAAACAACCGTCATAATCTATAAACTGCTTCTATACATTTTTAATGCATACTAAGTGCACAAACTCTGCATCAAATGAACTTGTGTTATTTTAATAGTGAGTTAGTGATAATCTGCTTATACAAGCTCCAATTAAAACAGTCCTGTGTGGCTGAATATGCAGCACTGTGGTAGCAATATGGGCTGTTGGTGAAACATAATAAGGACTGCACAGTGTGTGTGTGTGCGTGTGTGTGTGTGTGGGGGGGGGGGGGCAATACACAGGAAGGTGTCCTTTGATCTCTCCAGTACACCTCATATTATGCAGCTCTATATTATGTATCGCTTAAAATAGCTAAAGCTTGAGTACTTGAAAATTTCTAATGTTGCAGACATCGTGTTCTTTAACAACTTTCAAAACATAGGAAAAGTGCTCAAATACAGTCAGCACACAGCCCAGAGTCCACAACAGACCAACCTGACACTGCCTCAAGTATCAGACAAGTAATTCAAGTGACCTCAACGACCAAACAGCAAACTAAAGTTGGTACACATGGCCCCACAGAACCTATCTGTGCATGTGTTGTCAAGGACCTACAGAGCTGGAAATTAAAACCACATAAGTTTGGGTTCTGTTAGCATCCCACCAACAAAATACTTCACCAGATGCAACAGGCTTGAGGAAAACCAAAAACCTTCAACTTGTAAATGTTCAGTAATGGTTGGTAAACAATAAAGAGTAACTTACTGTAGTTTCTTCTGCAATTTCCTTTCTGAATTTCTCCCATTCCTCTTCAATTGGGTCTTTGTATTCCACGTTCCTCGCCTGAGTATTGAACACACAAACAGTAAGTAAGCCCCTGGTAAGCATAATTATACTTGCTGAGATCGTAACACTTTACAGAAATTCATTAACCTTTGGCCACAATGTGTTATTGACTAAAATAGATTCAATAGAGACTAACCTAAAACAAAACTAACACCATCCCAAAAATGTTCAGACAGACTGCAGGAGCAATACTATGCAAGATTTAAAAAGCAGTGCAAAACCACTTCCAGATCAGTAAGGAGTAACCTGTACCTAAGCCGCTGTACCAATGCAACATTTTGTTTTATGCTATGACGGCAACATGATCTTGAGGAATGACGCAATCCTCGAGATCATGTCGTTATTGGTGGCATCAGCGTGATCCGCGCAAGCATCACCCCAACAACCCATGAGTGCTTACTGCACCCGGCTACTCCGACACAGTCAACACCGCACCCCCCTCCCCACTCACACTCTCTGCCTCCCTGTCACATCCTGTCGCTGCATTTGTCATGACACCCCACGACATGACAAATACACAGGTAGCAGTGTACCCTACACCCTACACTGCTACCCTAAGTTATTAAACACACTAAAATCAGCACTTCGCACTACCCAAGCTCTCTCTCTCTCTCTCTCGTGCGTTTCTCTCAATGCGTCCGCCACGCAGGTTGCCTGCCTTATATGCATGGATGAGCGATTGTCAAGTACCCTGAGGTTTTCCCCTTCCTTTGTTCAGTATACATGCCTGCCCAACACTGGCACCGCCCCCACCCAAACCACACCCCCACCAACAGCAAATGTTTGCTGCACACTGGTTGTCCAATACTCTCACCAAAAGGCATTCACTAAATGTAGCTCTTAGCTTTGAGCGAGTGTAGCAGTGTAAACACAGCAGACATCCCCTATCCCTACCTACAGTTAAAAGCGCTCCAACTGGCATCAGCATTTCACACCACGCCCACTGTCATTGAAATTCACATTACCAAACTCCCAGTAAAACTTGACTTTGCTCTTGGCTTTTAATCCTTTAAAGCCCCAAGACAGCTGATATAACCAATCAGTCAGTAAACTGAGTGGCAAGAATGAGCAGAGTTGGCACAGTTGAGGTAGTGATTAGATGCTAGATAATTGCAGTTTTGAAAAGTGAAATTTGACAGCACAATGCTTCGTGTTTGCAGCATCTTCGCACACTATGGTTATTGCTTTGTTCCACTCTACAAGTCTAGCGTGCGGGCATCCAACAGGACCTGAGCTCACAAGTTTCCTGTGACCGAAGTGGAGAACAAACAGCTCAAGAACCCTTCGCGACAGGCCATTGTAAGCCATTAGGCTGCCCCAGCTGCTGAACATGCTTATAAAGTGTGCACCAGAGCATTTCAGGTTGATGGCTTGCACTCAGCAGTGAAATAAACATTGAGATTGCCAATTATCATCTTGATAACTGTCAGGTTTAGCTTTCCTTCAAGTGCTTCCTGAGCATTGCTGTATGCGTACTTAGTTCCTAGCAATCATTGCATACTTTCTAGGGCCAGGGAAATAGCCAAGGATCCCAAAGGACCAAAGCAAGGCCTGTAACCTTTATTTCAAACCAGAATGCTACAGAGAATGCCTTAAGTTGCACAGATTGAAGCCCGATGCTGTACAAGTACTGACAGCATCTACCAGTGCACTTCACCCCTACCCACTGGTCATGCAGTATTTCTTTGGCAGCACAATGCCATAGGAGAGGACAGAATGCACAGGCCATTCCAAATACATATGGTTGTGTTTAAAGCAGAGCATGCTCAAAAAGAAGCACTCACAATTGAAATTAGAAAACTTCAGTTAACGGAACGTTTCTGATCTCATAATTTCATGGTAATCTAAACCCAGCTATCCAAAAGAGTAAATAATTATGCCTTCAGTTGTGAGTTACCTTTGCATCCAGGACAGGGTCATCAAAAAAGCCTTCTGGTATTGCTTTCGCAGGTGTTTTTTTAGCTGACACCTCTGGCTTTGGCGGCAAAGGTTTATCTGTCGCAGCTGCTTTTGGCTGTGCTGAAGCAGTTTTATCAAAGAAGTCTGCAAAAAAAGGATACAACAGAAGCATTAAAACAGATTTATATGAACTCTGTAAACTGTATGCAAGTCTGAAAAGCTACGTTATGTAGAAAAGTGATTCTGCACACCATACAATATGACACGCACCGTGCAGTGTGTGGTTATGTGCTGGATGCATGGATATGTCACTTTATGCATGGTCACTTACATCAGCAGTCATTGTCATGCAGGCTTGCAGCCAGCTCAATGTAACCACATGACTAAAATATTACGCAATGCCCATAAATTTTTCTTTTACTGTGGTCCCAAAGCTGCCTCCACCTGTCGAAAAATTTACCAAGTGGCAGCATGTGTTATCAGCATCAAATAAAACGTGGACAGGATAACTGCAACGTGAACACAAGAACACAAAAAATTACCTGCTGAAGAAGAAATACAAGCTGGATCCATTAACATTTCTGCACAGTGCACTTTGTGCCATCAAAGTAAAAATCAAGTATGCTAATACATATTCAGTATTCCTCAGCTAAAATCTTTGCATTTTGCTGCTCCCGTTTCAGTTGTCTAATTCGTGTTTCATTTGATGTTGACAGCCCGCTTGGCATCAGAAGTTTATAGAGTACACAAGGCATAAAAAAAACTGGCTGTCTTTGCATCCATGGCATGGAACCTTAAATTCAGATATGCATCTTGTGCTTTCGCCTGAGAGTACATCACTGTGCCTGTCATTTTCACGTCATGTGCCAAAGTCACAAGACACTTTAGTGTTTCAATATAAATTCTGCTCTGTAAACTTATAATGTCAGCAGCAGAGAATAAAACAATTCAGTTGGACACCAAAAATAACGTCCAGAACGAGATTCTGCAATCAGTAACTGCATCGGGGCCTCCTATTGCTTGTAAATAAGCACTTAATAAATCAAGAAACAGCACAGTATAATCAATACAAATTCGAGAACAAATGTTAAGCAGATGCAAACAGGAAATATACATACACTATAAGCACTAAAACAAATTCATGATATAACACACTGAAGGTAATAGATTTAGTCAAATCAAGCAAACACACAACTGTGTAAAAAAAATAAATAAAAAACAAACATTTTTAAAGAGTACATAAAATCATTTTTGTAAGTGCAGGACAAAGCAAAGAATAATGAATCAAAGCAGCAGTAAAAGCAAAAAAAAATATATGCTACTCATTTCCAGTAAAAAAAAATGGTAGGGTTTTAACGCAGTTAAACCAGTAGGGCATACGAAAGCTTTTGTGCACAGATGGAAGCTGATGGAGACGATGATGTGCAATGGACAGTGCGAGAGTGTGTTGCAGTTTAACACAAGACGTGATCGGCTGCGGCGATGGCATAGCAGTGACCATCGAAGCTAATCTGTTTGCGCTGGTACAGGTTTGAAACCCAGCTGCAGCAATATTTATTTTATTTCTGCAGGTCGCCCAAGGTCAACCTCAAGGTCATGCAAGCCACAAGATTCTTGGCTGAGTTTGACTGTGTTAAGTAGTGATTTCACATTAAAAATGTTTCAGTTCCTTTCAGAATACAAATGCTGAATAAGATGCTTTTACGCAAAGTGTCAGCATATTCCGAAATAAAAAAGCTGAAAAATGAACCTTTGGTTTCATGTAGCTTGTGTGTACCCACAGCGAAATGAAATTATCATTGACTGCAGGTTTAGTGACGTCAGTTAATTAGTACACGTTAGTATTAGTATACATGCATGTCACTAATAGCATGACTGAATGAAAGGTAGAGAAATTTGATTATTTGTTAACCACAGATAAATCTGCATACATTATATTGAACAGTCTTGGTGATGAACAGAATATTGTTACTGTTCAGTAACAGAATAATGCTAGAACAATATGGGACAACAAGAGACTACTCTGACAGCTTGGTGCTTTACACTCTGAAGTGAACTAAGGTGAGTATTAAATAGTATTTCCTCAGCGTATTAAGCAGTACTTAACATGTGACTGAATAAAGGCATAGTATAATAAAAGAAGCATTGTGTGATTGAAGTATTGGCAGGTTTTAATAATTAAACAAATTCTGTAGGCAATTCATAGATTTAAAAAAGTAAATGGGCCACTTAGCATGTGTTCACAACTGTCAACAGCCTCTTTAGCTAGATCCATAGTATTCCTAACAATTTTTACACTGCCCCTCAGTAGCGAGCAAGAAAGACTGTCTTCCTAACGCTATGCACCTCTGTACTCCCTGGAGTTCCATCAGAACCGAATTGTGTGGCTTGCATTATTCTGATAAAGACTGTGCATGCCATGCTTCTGAACTCTTTATTGTGCGCTGTTTTTGTACCTTGCAGCATTGTTTGCTAGAGGCAGCACCTTTTATTCTGGCCTATGTGAAACATTAATTTTAGCACAACTGCCCGTAATCTTCACTGCATTATTTAGGATAAATGACAAGGACACAAGAACAAACTTGCCCTTTGGAAGGGCAGACTCTGCAGAATTTTGCCTCTGAGCAGGCTCAATAACATCCATGTCCTCATCTGATGAGTAGTCTTCTGTGAGGAGAGGACCTTTCGCCTTTTTGTGAGGGGGACTGCAACAAATGAATACAACAATGAAACATGCAGTTTCATGTGTCCCTTCAATACTTATTCAGTGCTATTATCTTTATCACCATTTTACAAGAGGGGGAACAGGGTCTTAAAAGAAACATTTTTATTCTTAATGTCATAATTATGAAATCTTCAGGAAGCATGTGTTTTTGTGTACCAATTCCAATATACCATTTCACTTCACGTAAAATAAGTCCTTATGCACTTATGTAATCCTTTAAGTAAGGTTTATCGTCTTGAGCATTTAAGAAATTCTGTTGCAGGGAACTCGCTAAAATGCATGCCATTGGTTTTTACTGACATCAAGGAATGCAATAAGGGTAAAAATGTTACCCTGTTCGTCATAGAATTTGTGGTATATAGCTCTGAGACTGCCACTTCAGAAAGAGTAAAAAAATTGCTTTCCCATTTCTCAAGTGGCAACTTCCTGTAAGTTCTATAGACAGGATGGTTACAAACGATTTCGCATTCTTCCTCCGCTTAAATAGCAATTTCGCATTCTACCCCCATTTAAATATGCTGTCATAGCCAGGTCGAACCTGCAAACTCATTTTATACTTATGCATACTACTGATGCCCCTTACATACTCTAACTTCCAACATTCAAGAATGCTTATGGATTGAGCAGGTAAAATACAAGCAGTTTCATTAACACAATTAAAGCCGCAGTGGTGGCCATTACAAAAATATGGAACCACTCCAATTAAATACCTAATGGCCATCGACATTTTACCTACTTGGAGCACTTTGGCCCCAGGCGAAATATTTAGTCACTAAAACAATGAAAGCTATAAACATGCATAGCCAGGCATGGAAAAGGACTTGAGCATGAAAGATGCCTACAACAAAATTCTTCACTTTGCATTATTTGCAGCTCTTAGAAGTAATTAAAATCGTTAAGCTACAAGTATTTCTGTTACATAAGGAAAAAGTTTTTACTTGGACAAACTGCCTCAAAACAAGATGGCTGAGAGGATTATGATATAATTATCTGATAAAATGCACTAACCTCGCGTTTCCTGGTAGGCTTCGGCCTTTATCTGAAATAAAATCAATCCAAACAGTTTAGCATTTAGTGTGAACCGACCATCAAGAAAACCACTTATGGCGGCATCGAAAAACGCACCGTTCTGATTGTCAGCTGATGCATCATTTCGGCGCTTGCTGAGAATGCTCTCACTTTGTCCACGATTGGCCGTGCTTTGTTTAAAGTCTTCCACATTCTGACATGCAAGAAAGACAAACAGCAACGTCACTCAATTTGCCGTCCTACTCAGCAAACCAAAATCGAAGCGATCGTTCACGATCGCTTCACTTACTTGCTTATGGGCTTTCCCGAGAACATGAGTTGCCCATAATGTTTCAGTTTTGACGTGGACCATACATACTGAACACATTAGCTGCCCTAAACTGTTATATGTGGATTATATTAAGGAAAACAAGAAAATCAGTTTTACACAGCAGTATGCAAGCGAACCCGAAACGCAACGGCTTCGGTATTCATAACGAAACCACAACAATTATAAAAGGATATTTGGCATATGGAGATGTGATTTTTTTCGATGACTGACTTAAAGCTTCCTTTCGCTCTCTCATCAAGCGCTTTAAGTCATCTTTTTGGATAACTTTTTTTCGCGCACCGGGCGCTGCCATCTTGGTTGGATTGAACTGGATTGGATTATAAATAAAACAGTGGCAGTCATTATGGTTTTGGCGATTATATTTAGCACAGATTTTTAATGCAAGCAAGTTTTGGACATTTTTACTTTAACAAAGTGTACAAGAAGTTTACAAAACTGTCTTAAGCATTTTATGACGCCTTTTTGCTCTGCATAGTAAATGTCCAAGGCAGCCTTTAGAAACATTGCATTGATAGCGCTATCTGGGAAGTGCTTTGCACACTATAACGTAAACATAGTGGCTCCCGAGATTTGCAACGACCCCAACTATGGGAAGTCGTCCAACCAATCGTTACGCCGGTTTTCGCTCTCAGAGGCCATGTAAACACGCGCTGGTGCGCTGAAGATCCCGAAGAGACCAAGTGGAAAAGCTGAAAACGGCCGTCATGGCGTCGTCCGGTGAAGTTATTGCTCCGGTGAAGAGTGTTGACAAACTTAAATATCTAGAGAAATACATGTCCGGGAAAGAAAAGAAGAAAAAGAAACGGACGAAGGCTTCTTCAACCCAAAGGTATGACTCGTTTGAATGCATTCCGGATCATATGTATCGCGGCTGCTGGATTGTTGCCGGCAGAAGACCCGAAAACATAAAGTGGGCCAGGCTGCTCCCACCACAATTCCCGCATTGCTTTCACGTTCACGTTCATGCACAATAGACTGAGCAGGTCTTGTGTAAGTGATTCCGTTCCCAAAGTTTTTGTTCGTTTGTCAACAGGTTACGGATACTCGACGATGATGTCGACTTGAAGCAAATTTCTTCGGCACACAGTCGAGAAGCAACACCTGAAGATGATGAACCAGCAGTTGCGTCAGTTATTGACGAAAGACCTCTCCATGCCCGTGTGGCGGAGCAGTACACATCGGCCCAATGGAAAAAAATTGGCAAAGGTGAGCGAGCAGTTTGGCGCCACGAATAGTTGGCGGGAATGTTTTGAAATCCGCATCGCGTTTCGTAGTAGGTCGTTGGTGGAAGATGCCGCCTGGTGTGAATTTTGAATTTGTGCGTACTTTTTTTCGCAGATGCAGGCAACGAAGAAGTTCGTGGATCTTCCAAGCAGGAAAGGGCTGCTGACGATAGTGACGAATCGCCTCCTCGAAAGCGGCATCAAGCTTGCTACAGGAGCAGGCACGATTCTGACAGTGACCTGTCCCCGGAGCGACCAGGAGGTGTTGCAGTGTCTCCGGCAAAGCACGGTGAACCCGAAAGGAACTACCGGAACAGAGGAAGCCCACCTGCTGAGCCAGTGTCAAAAAACTCCCGCCACAGGTCTTCGCCTCAGAAGGCAAGGCAACACTCGGGAAGTGATACGTCGCCACGTAGAAGACCCCCGTCATCACCTCGATCGAAGAGAGATAAGGAACAGTCTCCCAAGAAGCAGCGTCCAACATCATCATCGTCATCTTCTTCAAAAAACAGACCTAACACAGATACATCGTCCAGTTCTCATAGGCACAAGAAAGATCAAACAAGTGCATATCGTGGCTCATCACCAGAAAGATTTTATTCTGATGTTTCTGAAGTCAGAGTCAAAGTGGAACCAGCTGATGCGACAGAAAGGAAGAGCATCCGTAACAAAAGTGATGGGAAACAAAGCAGAGGACATGTATCACCAGGCAAACCACCTGACTCTCCTCAGAGAGCACCAGGAAGAAGAGGCCGCACTGAGCATGAGCATAGATCATCTAAGCATAAGATTCACAAGTCTGATGAAAGACATCACTCTCCACAGCATAAAGAGGTGAAGGTGAAGACAGAACCGCCTTCTCCGCGGGATGACCGTGATGTCCGGAGGTCACGTGTTAGGCATGACTCTGACAGTGACCTGTCCCCAGCTAGGGTTTCAGATGCCCCTGAGGACATTGATAGTGACCTTTCGCCGAGACGTTGCAGAAGAACTGGTGATGGTGCCGTGCTCGGAATGCGTGGTGGCTCTGACAGTGATTTGTCACCACCACGTCCAGGGACGGTCACAAAAGCCCACGACAGACAAGGTGAATCGGATAGTGATTTGTCACCAGTGCGTCCTAGGAAGAAGAGTGTAAGCCCGGTCCCAGTCGAGCGGCATGGTTCGGACAGCGATTTGTCACCACTGCGCCCTGGACGAAGTGCCAACTCACCTGCAAGACCAGCAAAGCAGCACCGGAAGCAGAACAGCACAGCAGACCACAAGAGACAAGACAGAAAAGCTTCACCTCCAAGGTCAAAGCACCGGTCAGCACCACACGTCAAGGTTGAAAAGGAAAGTCCAAAAAGAAAGGGCAAGGAACCGGTGAGGTTCTTTACTTTTCAGTGCAAGTTTGGTAGTGGTCTAGAGTGCTGATTATAACTAGTTTTGCTGTCTGCAATGCAGTAAGGCTTTAGCCACCTGTTAGTGTTGTTGCATTTTTTTTTTATGGAAGACCTTGTGCAAATGATCATATTTGATGTGCAGTCATTATGTGAGGAAAAAAAACATAACTGTGATTGCAAGTACTTTCATTGCAGGTGATAGGTCTTGAAGTTCTTTTGCTTTGTGAAGAGAACAAAGCTGTGAGGCTGCTGGTTTCATGTTCATATACTGCATGAATGTAATCAGAATTAGTAACCCTGCTGTATGTGCATAGTAATGAGTTTTGTGTCAGGGATCAACTAATATTAGTTAATTCGTGACAGAAGACACTGTGCCTAGCTTTTTCTTCATTGTTTAAAAGGGATCAAGTGATGAGCTGCAGTGGTGGCTCAGTGGTTATGGTACTCAGCTGCTGACCCAAAAGACACGGGTTCGATCTCGGCTGCTGTTGTCGCATTTCAATGGAGGTGAAATGCTAGAGGCCCGTGTACTGTACTATGTCAGTGCATGTTAAACAACCCCAGGCGGTCGAAATTATCCGGAGCCCTCCGCTGCGGTGTCCCTCATAGCATGAGTCGCTTTGGGACGTTAAAACCCATAAAATCAAATCAAATGGTTTAGTTTTTTTATTTCTTTTAAGGTGTAAGCCTTACTTGTCCCATTGAGCAAAAAAAAACCCGTCTCTCTTTCTCTTTTCCTGTGTGCGTGCGTGTGTGCGTGCACATGCGTGCATGGTGTGTGTGAGTGAGTGAGAACCCTCGATGGTACCATGGGCGTCCGGATGGGGGGGGGGCAAGAGGCCCCGGCTGCACACCCCTGGAAATTTGGACAATCATTTTTTTCGCTGAAGCTAAAAAGTTGATTAGCACACTCAGGTTCCTCATATCCGTAGAAGCGCCATTCAGGATTGCGAGCAAACTTTGCACTCTGCACACTATGACGTAATCTTGCTGGTGATGGCATGGCAGTGAAAATATGACAGGCTCAAGATAGCGAACAATTCTGAGAGGAACGCTTGATGTTTCCTATCTTGAACTTCGAGATCTACGCAGTATTATCGCTAGAACTTCCGCTTTCTCATAAATTGCCAGCTACACTTAGGAAAATGTCTAGACAGCCACACATAGTAAGAAAAGTGTGACACCTTCCTGTGGCATCACATTTGCTTGTAGACACTCCTTGACGAAATTTCGACCACCCCGCCACCCAAACCAAGCCTATATAAATCCGCCCCTCAAAAACCTTGTACACTTGTAGTACACTGAAAGCCGAGGCTAGTAGAGTCATTACGCGATCCGTTTCAACGAATTAAGATAGGACCACATAATTATTTTGGTCCCAGATAAATGCAACCGCAACTAAATTTTGTGTATGGCTACCTATCAAAATAGGATAGTCAATTAAATAAGCTTTTTTATTAATGGAGTGTAATTCGTAGAAGTCTACGTTTTACTTTATTTTCTAATTATGAAAACGATTGTCAAGTGCTTCGGACGAATTCGCTTCGGACTTAAGAAGGATATAACACCTGGAAAGAGTCCTTTTCGCCACCAGTGGCTGGGAGATTACGCCCCTTGGCTGGCATACTCAGCGAGAGCGAAAGGCGCCCTTTGTCGTTTTTGCGTCACTTTTCCTCCACGTGTTCACCGGGGTACTCAACGTAGTTTTATCGTGCGTGCTTTCACTAACTACAGAAAAATGCACAAGGCGTGCAGGGATCACGTAAAATCCCAATGGCACCAGGAGGCAATGAGGGCCTCACTGAACTTTATAGATGTGATGAAAGGCAAGAAGCTATCCATTGTACAGCAGCTGAACAGAGCACTGCACGAGCAAGTTGAAAGGAACCATGAGAAACTATTTCCAATAGTTTCCACCATTTTCTTTTGCGCGACACATGACTTGCCAATTCGCAGCAAACAGTCCAATAGTGGAGTCTTCAATGACCTCCTTGAGTTTCGGGTAGAAGCTGGAGATATTCGAATTGAGGAGCACTTCGCTTCGCCTGCTGGCAATGCTAAGTGCACTTCTGTCCGCGTCCAGAACGAGATCATCACAATCTGTGGCGACATCCTGAAGAGCAGATACTTGCCGAAGCTAACACAGCGTTTGCTTTTCTCGTTCTTGCTGATGAAACTGCAGATATCTCAGGAAAAGAGCAGTCTATAGGCGTTTTTGGGATTTGTAGAGCTGGAGCAATTAAACTCCGCTTGCATCGCCGCTGCAATCTTGAAGCTTTTGACGAATGCCAGGCTGATTTTTTCGAACCTCGTTGGACAGGGGTACGATGGATGCTTTACCATGGCTGGAAAAGAAGCTGGAGTGAACAAATTAATACAAAAACATTTCCCGAAGGCACTATTTTTCCTCTGCTTAAGTCGCAAACTAAATCTCGTCATCAACGATTAGAATGACATCTCTGAAAATTCTAAACACAATTGGAATAATCAAACAAAACCATAAACTTCTTCCGCGAGAACATGCTCCGGAGAAAATTGGTGCCCAGCATTCCGATGCTGTGTGAGACAAGATGGTCTCCAAAATACAAGTCTATTAGGATCTTCTCTCGGCATTACGTAGCCATAGTCGAAGCACTCCAGGAGCTCGCGTCAGCGGAATCATGCTCGAACACTGCAACTAGACAACGAGCACACATCCTCTTCTGCGCAACAACAAGCTCATCTTTCATCGTCTGCTTGCACATTGCAGTGAAGTACAGCGCTCGGCTCGAACCAGTTACGAAAGTTCTGCAAGATGTATCCATGGACTTCCATTCTGTGCATGACCACATCACTGAGCTTCAACGTATTTTTCGCGGCCACCGGACAAACGCTGTAGAGGAATTCTCTGACATCATGAGTGTAGCAAAGAGGTAGCCAATCACTTAAATGTGGCGATATCTGTACCAAGACAAGTCTCTCGTCAGGCCCACCGAGACAACTACAGGATTCAGTCGCCGGAGGAATACTACCGTGTGGCAATATATGTGCCGTACTTGGACTCTCTCACTGCGTCTTTAGCTCGCCACTTTTCTGAAAGCAATGAGAGGAGCTTCATACTTCTCCAGCTGCATCCATCAAAAATGAAGCACTTGAGCCATGTTGAGTTCACTGCCCTCGCCTAAGAATTCCAATGCTTTTACTGCATTGACAACTTCAAGGAAAAGGCCATCTCTTGGTACGAGATGTGGTGCAACAAAACTGGGGACCTATCAGAAATAACTTACTGCGAGCTTCTACATCAGGCCAAGACATTCTTCCCCGTTGTTGCAAAATCCATTGAGGTGGCTCTGGCTTTGCCAGTTACTACCTGTACGGTCGAACGCTCCTTCAGTACAATGAGGAGAGTGAAAACCTGGCTGCGCTCAACGATGACAAACGACAGGCTGGGCGGCCTTTGTATGATGAGTGTGCACCGAGAGCATGTAATGAAGCACAGAAATGACTTTATCACCCATGTCATCACGCAATTCGCCCAGAAAAATCCATATGTAGTTGCTGTTCAGGGAGCACTGACTGAGTAACTGTAGTTGCGTGTTTGTGAACATATTGTGCTGTGTGCTGGCCATCAATTCGGGTGAGTCGAGAACCTGCATCCAGCAAAACTGAGCACTCTTCTCCACAAAGTGATAGTATCTTTTTGCATTTTTTATTAATTTTAATTGTTTGTTCATTAATAAACTGCAATGTATCTCTCCAAGCCACACATTAATTTGCTGTTTGTAATTTTTCTTTCGTGTGTGTATTTTACTTATTTATAAATAAATAAATAAATTTACTCTTCAAATAGTGCTTTTTTGCGGAAAACATACCGCTGCACCCCCCACCTCCCCCCACTCCAGCGCCAACAACCAACGGGGCCCCTACTTATGGTACCCATAACTTGGATGGTACCCATAAAAGATGGCGTCCTCATGCAACCTGGCAGGTGGACAGGTTTCAGTTAAATCAATTGGTCGCACGAGGTTACTCGGGACAACCTGGATCACACAAGTCCCACCAGTGACAGCGCCTGCCATCCCAAGGCAGCGGCACACTGCTTAACTACTGTACCACTGCACCAGGAGTATGAAGACTTCCAGGGATCTTTAAATGTTAAGTAGAGAAAGACCACAAAGTTAGCGTGCTGATCAGAACGGGTGCAGCAGCATTGCGACAGCAGCTACGTAGAGCCATCCAAAGGTAGAATCGCCAGCTGCATGGCATCGGATTACATCCCACCGCAGCGCGCGGCGACTGCATTCACAAAGTGAGCGGCCGGGCTTATGCCTGCTCCCACTTAAGCAGTCGTAGTGTCTCACCGAAATTTTTTTTTTAATATAAATTCAGTTGGAAAGCATGATTTTGTTGTGTCTCTTATAATATGTTTGTGTGCCTTGTGGAAGCATGAACATGCTCAAATTGGTGTCAGTGGAGCATGCTAGCAACAGCCAGACTCTGTCTTAAAGCTGCTTAGCTGGGCTGGAAGGAAGCAGATTGAGGCGTGCATGCATGCTTTGGTTTCACTGGCAAAAGTGATTATGCATTGTGTTTTGAAGTGTTGACACTTCTGACTATGGTGGTGTTTGAGATGACTTTCAGCACTTCTTCCTTCGCACCATGCGATGCTGATATTTTACTGGCGACAGCGAATCATGAGGACTTCAGTTGGAGTGTAAAAGCCGATCATGGTCATCGTCATTATCTGAAGAGGAATGCATGTTTTTTCTCTCCTCAAAGCCTCCTCACAATGCTTAGCATGACTTTTTCTTCCATTGTGCCCAGGCTACAAAAACATGAATGTCACAGATTACGGCATCTTTTCTCTGCTGTTCTTATAGGGACTTCGTTTGGGACTTGTCATCGTCATCTGAGGTCACTGAGTGTCATAACCAACACACACGGTCACTGAGTGTCATAACCAACACACACGCAGTAGGTGCACTTTGAGATGTACAGTGTCAGAAAATTTTGGTTGTCGCCGACATATTCGTACACAATTATGGCAACAACAAATTCTCGTGCTTTTTTTTTTTGTAAGCACTGAAAGTGAACAGCGACTCGCTTCTCTATGGGCAAGACGTATTGCTTACCCTTGCAGGGTCTGGTTGCTTTCTTCATTTACTGACTACAGGTCTCTAAGGCACTGCTGGTACAAAAGACCGCGATTTGCAGGTGCCGAACATGGCCTTTCAGTTTAGGGTTTTTTTTTTTTTCACAATCTTTCGGACCCATTTTCTCCTTTATGAAAATCTTAGTACTCTTCAAATGTGCAGTGTTGTAGCCTGACAGTGCAATTTCAGTTCTCTGCATTGCTTTCATTAATGAGATCCAAGGCATGCGGAGCACTCAAATGTTGCCGACAGTTTGGAACTTGCATGCATGCGCAGCACGTAGCGTAGCCTGTCAACTTTAATAGTTGGCACTAGAACACGGATCGTTTGCTGCTCATGTGATCTATTTTCCTCTGTTCTTGCCTGTACTGGGTGTGAGGAATGCTTTAAGCTCGTAACTATTTTGAACATTTCTAAAATGGACTAGTTGGAGTTGATAGGAAGTGTTCTTTGATGCATGCTTCTGCAAAAGCTTTAAATCAAGGCAGTCTGGGTAAAAACCAAAGTAGCAGTAATAGCAAATGTGGTAGAGTACTTCAAAATACAATTCAAAGATGTTTAGCTCGGCAGATGTCATCTGCCGTGGCATACAATACTGATGAGGTTCAAAACTTAGACTGCTAATAAGTATTGCTTTACTCTGCATATTCACTGCATAGCACGCAACTAGAGAAAAGAAGTGAAGGGCAGCAAGGTCAACCAAGCTCATGCACATAGCGTATCACATGCATGACCGGTAAAGTGGTTTGATGGGCATGTTTTCATTCTCTTGTTGCATGTCCAATGGCATTGTGTGGATCAGTACGTTTTTAAACATGTACTGTTTACTTTTTTTTTTTCATTAGTTGACCTCTTATGACCTAATTTTTTTTCTCAAGAAAAAAATTGATTCGTACCTAACGCTTTTTGTTTGTGTTCTGAGAATGTGCAGGAAAACTTTTAGACCATTTACACCCATGGTGCGCATTTTGTAGGTTTGTTGCAAAAATACGACAACACGATTCAGGTGAAAAAAATTACATCTATTCGTGGACTTTCGCTTACTACAATGCTTTTTACTTGGACGAGCTGCATCTCATATTGCGCAAAAATTTGTGAAGCATTTGTTATTAATGCAAAGGTGACGCATGCTTTTTGTACTAACGAACGCTGCCTGACCTTAGAATTGTGGAATCTTGAAGCGCTGCCGTTTCTAATTGATGGCTGACCACTGCCCTACGCTGTGCAGCCCTCAGCACTGGAGCTATGGATTAAGGGCCCCACCTGTCTTAAGCCACTTTTCTCTATCTCTTTCAATAACTGTTTCCACTACCACCACCACCAATTGAGATAAGTCCTGTCATAGGATATCAGTCCACCAAGTAAATCAACTCCACCCATAAATGAGTTGTATGTGGCAACAATTGCTAGCTGTAGCACATTCCGAATTTCCTTTTCCTTCCTGTCATACCTCTTGTGCTGTCCTATTAGCACAGCACTGTCGTTTGTGCTGGCCAGTGTTCCGCCTCAGTTGTCACACCATTCTGCAGCTGTCACATCTATTTTGTTGTTGTTGTTGACCTCTACTGCATTGGCAGAGTCTTCTTTTTTTTTCGTAACTTTCACTTCCTTTTTCTTCACCTCAGCACCACTAGTCAAATTGCAGCAAAGAATTCCCTATCAGGTGCTGCTGACGTGTCGTTCTCCCCATCAGCAGCATCCGCTTCATGAACAGGATTGTAGTCCGAATTGCTGTCACTATCGCTAAGACAGCTGCTTTTGCTCTACTCTCTGAACATCATAATTATTCTATAAAAGTTCTTGCTTCATCTGGAAACATAAAGGAATTGCTGATTAGCTAATACAACGCACTTGCTTGATGTTGTTGTAAGCTACCGTGGTGGCTAAGTGTTCCTGGTGCTCGGCTGCTGACACGAATGACACGGGTTCGATCTTGGCCGCGGTGGTCGCATTTCAGTGGAGGCGAAATGCTGAAGGCCCGTGTACTGTGCCATGTCAGTGCACGTCAAAGAACCTCAGGTGGTCGAGATTATCCGGAGCCCTCCACTGTAGCGTCCCTCGTAGCCCGAGTCACTTTGGAACATTAAACCCCATAAAACTGTTTTTTTTATGTCGAGTGGTAATTCAGATAACAAAGAAAACTGCCTTTAAATGATCCCTGATAGACTTTTGATGCAAAATGGCTCCATACTGTTCTCAGCGTAACTTAGCCCCAAATGTTACAGCAGCAGTAGTGTTTTTTTGCAAAACAGCTGTTATATAGAAGCGAATGAACTGAAATACATTTTGTTTATGACTCGTAAGCTTACCGCATTTCTGCAACGACGACGAAAGCGAAAAAACAAACCGGGACTCCTGCAGTATTTCTTCCATGCAAACAATGGCCTATAGAACAATAGAAGAGGCTTGAGATGACAGTTTGCCGTTATGTGGTTGCCGGACATCTTCTAATAGTGTCTGAAAGCAGGATATTGTTGTTCATGCATTCCAGCTCAACAGAGGAGCTGATGAACTGTTTGTTGCGAATTTGCGACACTTGGCCACCAGAGGTTAAGCCTCCCTCTTTGCTTTTGCAATGCAGCATGGTGAAGGCTCAGAAGAATGCCTTTTACCTGTGTTTTCCAGTTTCGTTTGGCACACTGGTAGTTAAAGAAATTGCAGCAGTGTGGAGGCCCATATTGGTGCCTGACCTTTATAGTTTTTTTTTTCTCAATTTTTCGTACGTTTTTCATACTAGGGGCAGTTCGTTAGATGTGCCTGAAACAAGACAACACCTCCTGTTTCAGTGCCAGTCACATTGTTCACTTGGACCATCGTCTTACAGGAACATGACACCTATTCCCCCTGTGTGCCATTTGTTGCTGTCCTTTCATTTTTGTAAGTTAATTTATGTTGCTCCATGCAGGAAAAAGTACAAGAAGTGGTGAAGCTTCGGGATACTTCTAAAGCAGACAGAGCAAAAGAAAAAGCCGCCAAAGAAGCAGAGATGGCCAGTATCTACAGCAAGTGGGGAAAAGGGTATGACAATGTTCTCCTCTCTGTGCTCTTATCAGTTTTGTGGTGAAATTTCTCATTTTGATTTGCAGTCCCAGTCACTAAATCTGGTCGGGAAATTCTTGCTTAGGAGGCCATTTCTGCATTCCCGTGGGACTCTTAGCGCTACGGGAATTGCTCACATCCGCTTTTCTGATGTGGTGTTTTTAAAATTACCCTAGCACTAAGGCTCCTCGCTCGCCGATTTGGTCTATCTTTGTCTGAAGCCTCTGTCGATGCCAACCTGCCCACCGGTTTTTGGGCAGCCTGCCTGCAGGCTTTATGGCCAACTATGCACCACACTGTATGGCAAAACACTTCATGGCCACGGGTGGGTTTAGAACCAATGGCGGCGTGAACAGATCAGTTTTGCTGGCCACGGCATTAGACCACTACACCATCGCCGCAGCCAACCGTGCTCCTCCATGTAGGTCTTGGTGATGTGCTTGACACATGAGTAATTCATCCCACGTGGTTAACTTCCAGTCTCTCATGCTGTACTTCGGATGTCATCATTTTCACCAACTTCCATCCATGCACAATGGATCCAGAACACACTGCTATCGCATTGGCCTTTAAAGCAAGCCTCGAACCGAATCAGACACTGAAGTGCATACCGAAGTGCAAGCACAATTAATTCGCATTTGCATTTTCACACCTTTGCACTTGCTGTTCCTTGTCTCTTGCCCTTTAGCTATCTTTGCTGCTTTAGAGTGCCATACAGGTGTGCCAGTTATAATAAAGTTGCAGCGCCGCAAGTCTTTGAGTGACTGCTGATTGTCGCTCAAACAACTGCTAGGCTAGTGGCTTCACAGAAATTTTAAAGGTGTATCGTTGTCAGTAGTGGTGTTTGTCTCTTAGGTTATTTCTGACATACTAGAACATGCAGGGGCACACTCTGTGCAGCATGGAGCCTGGCCATTCCCACACTGCATCTTTTGTTTACTTTATTTCTTAATGATACAGATATAGAGGCTCTTTCCTGTGCTTCTGCAAAAGAAAAACAGCCACTAGTATCATTCTCTGACAGTCGTAAAGGCTATCCTAGTTTAATGTGGACATGAGCAGTAGGCATTTAAAGGAACATAGGAAAAGAGGAATAGGGAGAGGTTCTTACAATGATCCGGGCAACTGTGCTTTGTATAGAGAGCAGTGCCAGGCCCACCCATAGCTGCTGGTTCTTCATAAGAAGGAGTTCGTTCCTGGATGAGAGGAGTCTTTAGTAGGGTCCAGAAAGATTCGGCACTTTAGTTTACCCTATGGTCTTGATTGTGGGACTAAGCTTATCGCAAGAAAGTCTTAATGGCTTGCTATTACTCTGTTGCCCTAGAGGTGGGAGAAGGTGTAAAAGGACTAATCATGACGAGCAGTACCTTGCAGAGTGGGAAAACATTGAAGATGTCTTGCTAAGGCTTTAAAGCCACATTATTGGTAATTCGGTCCACTTTCCTTTGTCTTCTTTCGTGAGGAAAATTTGTGAAGCTGGGAACAAGTAACACAGGGCAAGAGAACTATTGACGCTAAGGCATTTGTATTTGCTTTGCAGGATCTACAAGGAGGCTATTTTGTTGCTGAGAAAAATGTATAGCTTGTTCCTGCTCTGTTTCTTGTTCAGCTTTCTGGTCATTGTGACTGTGCATGCTATGTAAAGCTTGCCGACATCAATACTATTGCAATGTTGGTCAAGAAATGCTTCTTATTTGTTCATATTACCAAGTATAGTGTACTCTTTACAAGCTTCGTTGCTCTTTGAGGTCATTGGAATGCAAAGCTTTTTGCAGTCTTACTGTGGTGAACCTGATATATAGATGTGCCCTGTTAATAAGGCCCTTGTTGATATGAAAATGAAAATTGGTTTTTGGGGAAAGGAAATGGCACAGTATCTGTCTCACATCTCAGCGGACAGGGGGCCATAAAGGAAGGAATAAAGGAGGGACTTACGGAAGAATGGAAAAAAGAGGTGCTGGGCCCTCTGGAATAATTTTGACCACCTCCGAATCTTTAACCTGCACTGACATCCCACAGCATACGGCGACGCGACTTCACCTCCATTGAAACGCTGTTGCCGCAGTTGGGTTCGAACCCGGGAACTCCGGATCAGTGGCGGAGCGCCCTAACCGCTGAGCCACCATGGCGGGTGGGACTTGTTAATACGGAAACTCGCTGTCCAGACGGTGAACAAGGCGAAATGCATAGAGCCCACTGGGGCCCATGTATTTTTGTCCCATTAATATAAACAGTGAAGAGAACAAAATCAGCCCCTAAAATTTGTTCCGCTCCTTGTATTTTGATTGTAGGACTCCAGCAAAAGACAGTGCCCAAGTGTTAATGGTGTAGTGATAGCTTTTTTTGTGTGTGTGTGTGTGTGTGTGTGTGTGTGTGTGTGTGTGTGTGTGTGTGTGTGTGTGTGTGTGTGTGTGTGTGTGTGTGTGTGTGTGTGTGTGTGCGTGCGTGCGTGCGCGTGTGCGTGCGTGCGTGTGCGCGTGCGAGAGAGAGAGAGAGTGAGTGAGTGAGTGATTTCATGGACCTGTAGGCACTTGAAATGTGCTTCAACCTGCACCCAATTATTTTAAAGGTAATGGTGGCCAGAATCTTGCACTCGGAGCTTCGAAGGCCGTATAGTCAATGACTGTGAGGGATCTCCTGTGGTAAGGAATATGACAGGACTGATGTTAAGGGAGAGGAAAAAAGCAGATTGAGTTAGAGAAGAAACATGAGTTATTGATATGTTCACTAAAATCGAGGAGATTATTGGCATATACATGGCATGTATTGTGGATAAGAGGTAACCAGTGGCCTTTTAGGGTAATTAAGTGGATTCCAAGACAAAGTAGATGTAGCAAGGCATGACAGGGAGTCAGGTGAGCAGATGAAATTAAGAAATTTGTGGTAATGAGGTGGCCACAGTCTACACAGAACAGCGCTGACTGGAGGCCAGTGTTACAGCTGTTTCTCTTACAGTGAATAGCTGGGATGATGTTGATGATGATAATTATCTGGCTATACATTTTTTATGCTGTGAAACACTAGCCAGAATGATCTGTTAATGGCAAAGAATCTGTTCTCTGGTCAGGTATGTAAATGAACACATACCTCAGATTTGATGCCATGTGAAGGAAAGTCTTTCTAACATGCATATCTGGAGCCTCCCATGTGTACGTATTTCGGCTGTGGGACAAACAATAGGACAATTTTTTGCATTATTTTACATGAGGCAGTAAGCTGGCAGAAAAAGCTGCCAAGGACCAGCTTGACAGGATCTCAGGCCCTCTTCATTGGCAGTTCTCATAATGTCAGCAGAAAAAAATTGGCAGTGGTTTAGCTCTGGTTAAACCTGGAGTGACGCGATAGCTACAGCTGGCTGAGTGGAACTTGCTCAGTTGAATTGCAAAGTCAGTCTTTCACCGCTCCGTTTCGTTGGGCGGTCCTTCTTCATCTTCGTCCCACTTGACACGGCGCATGCGCATAGCTGTTGCAGCTCGGTTTCGCCAGCGCGCCGCGCCGCCGGCAGCAGCAGCTGCTCCGCACCACGTGGCTGCTCACGTGACCAGCCATGTGACCAACTGCGTGACCACGTGGTGGTGGCGGCACAGCCACGGTCACGTGCCGCCACCACGCTGAAGGCTCGAAATTCTGCCGTAAAGTAGCTATCGCTACAATAATATGAACAGTGCCTTTGTTGCAGTAAAAGAAAGACGTGGAAGCACAGTACCTGCATAATACTAGGTGCACTACGTGGCAAGAAAGGATATTATACTCTGTGATAACTAGACTTCACCTGTGAATCACATGCAAGTACAACTTGCTACAGTTCAAAACACAAGAAAATAATGATAGATGCTACATTTTGAAAAGATTGTGTAATGTCTTGAATGTTATGTTCTCAAGCTGGGTGTTTCTAATGTGTAAACTGCTCAGTATCCAATTTGTTTAGCAGCATTTGTAGACTGCACATTGTTCTGCTTTTTTTTTATGTTTTATGGCCCAAAAAGACACATCTTAAAGGATTCTTCATTATTTTCTAGTTTAGTTATTTTCGGAATAAAATCATTGCTACATTTAGTCCCTTGTTTGTATAACTTGCAAAGCCAGTAGTCGTAAAATTTTTTAGCTAAAAGAGTGTTGTACATTGCGAATGATTCAAGTGAGTGATAGTGCATTGGTATGTTTTCGACAACTCTTATAACTTATTTTGCGTCATGACCAGTTTTTCTATATTATATTTAGTAGCTGATGCTCATACCAAGTGGCAGTATTGAAGTCTAGACGTGAACAGGCTATTGTAAATCAACATTTGAATGTCGCAGGGAATACATAGCGATTGCGAGAAACTGTACCTGCTATAAAGCCAAGCACCTGCAAATTATTTTCACCACTTATTTGTTCCAGTCTTGCGCAGCAAGAACAGCAGAGCCAGAAGTTGGCGGAACATCTGCATGAGATGGCTAAGCCCTTCAGTCGTTATGAGGGTGATGAAGACTTAGAGAAACATTTGAAAGACCAGGAAAGAGAAGGTGACCCAATGCTGAACTACATACGAAAGAAGAAGAAGAAGGCGGATGACACCAGTGGTATGTAATGCTGCTTCCAAAAACACCTGAAAGCTAGCACTGTATATCCGACCTTCCAAAATAGGCAGTATCACTGTAATTTGTGCCTTACCATGGTGTGATATAGACCCTACTTCCATGCACCATGACCAATGTTACCCTTCAAGAAGAGGCTTTCAGTCTATGCGTAAACACAAACATCGCTGTTTGCCAGGAGACCTATTGCTTTGCACAGTGTTGCCTCATTTCCTTCCAGCCTCTTGTTATTGAATTTCATCTTGCTAGTGACACGTAATGCTTCAGATGGTCATAATTTAATTGAGAGGAGCCCAGCTTTATGCCTAAATAGAATTTAATCCCTGCAAAAGGCCTATTTAGTGACATTATTTTTAATTTGGTATTGTTGCCTATCCTTATCCCTCTGAAAAGCTTATTCTCAGGAATAAAAGAAATTGAAAGCGGGAATGTTAACATATTTAATGAAAGTATGGCTGGTTGAGCGAACAAGTTAAAAGATTGGAGAGCATGGCCAAGGCAACCCAGTCTTGTGTAAATTCCCAGTGATTTTGCTTTTAAAGAACAAAGTGATTAGCAAGTGATTAAATTTCACTTTCAGCTTAATCTGAAGCCTCTTTGCCTATTGGCTGTCAGGGCAGCTAGGGAAGTGCTTCGCCTTCTTGTGTGTGTTATCTTATGGCATGAAAGTTGTCCACTTCCAAACAGCTGCTTCCCCATAATATTCCAACCCCGCACCCCACATTTTGCTGCAGAGAAAAGACATTTTTTAACATCATATGCCAGGATTTGGCATGTTCCACAGTTTGGTGCAAATTGCATAGCAGTTCCACCACTGTAAAAAATTTTCTTTGTCTCTACTGTTTCCTATGCTTCACACAACAACCTTTTTTACCAATACAACAAAAACTATAGAGCCAAAGCACTCTCTTTTGTTCTGCACAGTGAAATATAGTTCCCAGTTACAGTTAACGGCGTCCTCATACAACATATTGTACTGGTAACACTCATTATTTAAAACATGTTGCTAACTGCACATTTTCAGCATTAAATAATCACTGCAAAGCACATTTCTTTATTGCAACAATTTTTGGGAGTAAATCTGGTTGCGCGAAGCTTCCATAGATGGTGGCAGCTACACCATCGATAAAGTGAAGCAACCAGTGCAGAGAGCTAGGTGGCTGACCTGCAGCCAAACTGTTTGCAGAGTGACACTGTTACAGATGCTCTGCCCCTGTCCTATCTCTTCATTGCCAAAAGAAGTTGTCACAGAGTATAGCTGAGCGCTGTGAGTGGCCAGTGGAGAATGAGGGAGGGGGAGAGTGGACGTTAAGCCATCAGGTGAGAGAGATGGAGAAGGAGTACAATATCAGTACCATTGGCCAGCTCGGGGACATGGTCCTACCTATCACCTTATCACCTATATCCTTTACCCTATCACCTTTATCACTCCTATGCTGTGGTTCATGCTATTGTCTACTGGCTTCTACGAGGACACACTTATTATTCAGGTTTAGTATAATGTAACAATTCCTTCCTGAATCAATTCCGTTTTTAAATTTCCCACCCTTCGCCACTTGCTGAAGTGGCACCACACCCTAGGCTTCAGCCAGTAACCAAGAACTAACATGGGGCATGGTGTCACTTCAGCCAATGAGGAAGCGTGGGAAGTTTAACAATGGCATGGAATCAGTTTGGAAATTGTTATATTATACCGCTCCAGTTGATATGTTTGAGAGCAAGACATTAAGGAAAACTGTATAATAAAATGAAATTTGTGCCCATTTTGACAGTGTTCTCACAGCTGACATCTGTCGCTTGTCTTATGTCACTGGCAAAAGTATGCAGAGAGGTGTTGGCCTGACTGATGAAAAGAAGCAATATTTTTTTAATTAATTTGTGCACTTCATGCAGAGCTGGTAAACTTGACTGCAATGTTCACAAAGACTTCCCTCTGCTCATTCCATGCGTTAGAATATGACTGCAAAATCATTTCGGTGTACTTTTAAGGAATTTTATGTAAAGACAAAATCTGCAACATGTTCTCATCTTGTAGTATCTACAATGACTAAAATGTTGAGACATGAAATTGCAGCTTGTTGCACTTCAGTTTGGAATTTTCTTTCTCCTGTAAGGTATTCAGAATGCTAAATCCTAAATCCTGCTCATGGTTGTCACAAGTTTCATGGTATGAAGTGGTATCGCGCATATTACTTCCTTGATTGAATTCATACTACAAACATTTTTACAGGTCGTCCCAAATATAGTGGTCCTGAGCCTCCGCCAAATCGTTATGGCATCCCTCCTGGCTATCGTTGGGATGGAGTGGACCGATCCAACGGTTTTGAAAAGAAGCTGATTGAAGCAAAAAATAACAAGATGGCAACTGAAGAAGTTGCGTACAAGTGGAGTGTGGAAGACTTGTAGTCTTCTTTCTTTTGTTCAGTACATGTAACATCTGTTTTTACATAAAAAGTTATTTAAATATCAAAACTTGTTTGAAGTGACTCTCGTTTTTGTAGTCTGAGCTGCATGATTAGTTTGATCTGCAGTACTGATTGCCCCTCTCCTTTTTACTTTTTATGACTAGGCTTCAAGACTATCGTCGGACGCTCTCTCCAGATTTTTTTTTCCTCCATGATGGTAAAACTCTACTTTTAGCAGAGCGCATACAGTCGTGAGTAAAAAGATTAGCACAGTGACGTCACCAGAGCGCTGAAAATAGCACCGTGCGGCTGGCGTGGCGCCGTGTTTTGCGAGCGTACCTGGCACTTTTGTTATCGGCAGGTTCTTAACCGCAGCGCCGAGTGTTGCTATCTGCCGCTCCTATGGCACATCACTAGTGCTCATCTTTTTTACTCGTGACTGTACTCACCACCATGCTTACCGCGCGCCGTCTAGCGCATATAATAATACTTTATGCCAGAAAGCACACTATTGCAATAAAACTTTTTAAAAAGCCGCCACCGTCTGGAAGACGTTGAAGTAACGAGTGTTAGCTTTATTGGCCATGCGTAAAATGAAAGTCTTTTCGCATCCAGCGGGGCCAAGGAAGAAAACCCTGAGCGGTTTGGAAAAGTAACAAAACTTTAACACCGAGCAGAGCAATCGGTGCCTAGCGCCATCTATCAAAGAAATTACGATGCACGTCTACCCATTGTCGAGTTGCACCCCCTCAAGATACATCCCAAACGGAATTTGCTTCATTTGGGGGGTGAGGGTGGGCCTAGAATTCGGCTTGCTGTGTGATATGGTAACACTTCAATTAGTAATTGCACGTATACAATGTTTGCCTATTATGTAATTGTGGTTTTATTTCGATACCGCAACCCATAGGGTTTTATTTGCCCGCTAAATTTCGTACACAACTGCCCTTGATGGGTCCCCCTTGTTGTCGGAGTATATATAGCGAAATGAATGTATACATATATAGCGGTCCCGTAATGGGACAGTTTTTCTACCCATTATAGAAACCAATTTTAATGGCTGCCATCTTGAATTCGAGAAACCGTAACTATGACGCCATTTCGACCCCTGACGTCATACATAGTTCCACCATATTGGACTGTGACGTCATCACTGGCACGCGTCAGGTGGTTGTTTCTATAATGCTATTGTAGATGGCGCTACAAGTCTCAATGCGAGATGTACTGTTTTCTAGTTGCTGCCACAGATGGCGCTGTGATCTCAGGGTGGTAGCAGACCCCACGAAATCTCGAAACATGATGAGTAAGAGCTAACGCTATTAAAATCCAAATTTAGAGCAGACACACAAGCTGCACCTTGTGAATGTGAAGCGATAGTGTTAATGGGTTGGTTATTCTCGACTTTACATTCATGAATCCGTGGGAGTACTCATACCACTCCTGGCGCACTCGCGTAGTGGTGCAGTGGTAAATTAAGTGATGCACACCTGCCCTGCAATGGCAGGTGCTGCCATATGTAGGGCTTGTGCGACGCTCTTCCCAAGCAACCTCCGGCGACAAATCATTAATTTAACTGCTGCCATGGTGGTCAGTTTGCTCAGAATCTGGTGGGCAGGTTGTGACACCAAAATTAAGGTCGCGCGACTTATGTTGCTTCTAAGGCAATTTTTTTCTTACAACGCCGACCAGGACGCCGGATTTTCTGTAGAACGGAAGCCTTAACGCTGTCGCGTTAAAACCATTGCAGCTGCTAAGCATTGGACAGCCGCTTGGAGCATGATAACTAGTCTGCTGTCACTGCGCTCCTCCCTATGGAGAGGAGTAAATTGGTTTTTGGGGAAAGGAAATGGCGCAGTATCTGTCTCACATATCGGTGGACACTCTGAACCGCGGTAAGGGAAGGGGTAAAGGAGGGAGTGAAGGAAAAAAGGTGCCCTAGTGAAGGGTTCAGGAATAATTTCGACCATCTGGGGATCTTTAGCATGCACTGACATCCACAGCACACGGCATCCAAACAAATGCAGACGCCTTAGCGTTTTTCCTCCATAAAAACGCAGTCGCCGCGGTCGGGTTCGAACCCGGGAACTCCGGATCAGTAGCCGAGTGCCTTAAAGGGACTATGCAATAAATTAATTGAGATTACGTAAAGCCGACGAGAGATAGGCATTCGATCACTTGTCACCCCAGTGCAAGAATTTTTGAGCTAGCATCAATAACAGCGAAGATAGGAGGAGCCCGCGGCTCAAGTTTGCTGGCCATCTGGCGGCGGAACGTGAACTACTGGGAAGAGAAGCAGCCGGTGCGCGGCGGCAGACAAGTGCGTGCGCACGCGTTCCGAGGCCGTCCTGGGCGCAGCAGGGCACCGCGGCGCCGCCAGTTTTGTGCAGTTGTTCGGCGAGCATGTTGTGGAATTTGCACAATGGCAGAAGCGGTCCTGCCTAAGCGGAAGCGGGGCCCGAAGTATTGCTGTGTTGTCGGCTGCCACAACAGTGCGGAAAACACCAAGGGACTTGATCCACCTGTAAAACTGTACCGATTTCCGGGGATGGTATGAAAAAGAAAGACTTCAAGCGTGGATCAACGCAGTGAGGAGGGTTAGGTAAGTCCCTACAGCCATGCCGTGCTTTCGGCTGTGGCGGTTTGTATTTTGTGTTCGTTCGTTTTGGTTACAAGCCGGTACTCAACGCTGAGCATGCACGCAACGACTGCACTGATGATTGCGGGTACTTGTTGTGTTCTCGCAAGCACAAATGTAAAAGTTGGATTGCGATTGCGTAGTGGCTTTTGATTTCCTGTATTGTTTTTTTTTAGGTGTGGCCGTCGTTGTTACAAGTTCGCACATGAATATGCTAGTGCATTTAAATAAACATTGCGCTGTTAGGTGATTACAGTTAGGCGCTGTCAGAGCAGCTTTATCACATCGGAACGAACTGCTGCAATAAAGGATTGGTTTGTGAATTCTACGCCCGAAACCACCTCAGGCAATATGATAGACGCCGTAGTTTGCTTTGTTTTGTTGTGAATTTATATGCTGTTTTAACCTGTGAATCACACTTGCACTTATTATTATGCTATATTCGAGGAGCTCGTGAGTTATTTGAGTTGCTCCCTTTGGAACTTGTGCGATTTCGTTGGTGTCTGTGCGTGTGTTTATGTTTGCCTTGGCAATTGATAATAGACAATACTATTCTTTCTTATGTAGCCCTGATGGAACTGTTTGGTTGCCTAAGGAGCACACAAGAATTTGCAGCAGACATTTTGTAGGCAACTGCAAGAGTGACATTAGCCAACATCCAGCCTGCATCCCTACCATTTTCCCTCCGATCTACAGAAAAAAAGCACCTGACAGGGAAAGAGCGCAAAGGTATGAAAGCAAAAATGTGAAACTGCCAGTGTAAAATGCATCAACAGGACTTGTCGGGCTAGTTGGTTGATCATAATGCAAAAAAGACGAACTGCGCAACAAGAACACGGACGAAAGGGAGGCGTGTGTGTGTCTGCCTCCCTTTCGTCCGTGTTCTTGTTGCGCAGTTCGTCTTTTTTGCGTAAAATGCAGCCTTGTGTTTTTTAATGAGTTCTGCTTTTTTTATTTCATACTTTAAATCCTGTCACTGATTGTAACAGGGAGGGCATTCAAAAGGGCAATGAGATAAAAATATAGCAGTTAATTACACGATGAGCTTGGCTGCACCCTTTTTAAGGTTGGCAGTAATATGTTACTTTTACTGGTTCAATGCAGGTGGCAAAGGCGTCTCAACCAGGCAATATCTTCTAGACAGCTCGGTGCAGGAAGTGAAAATCCATCACGAGGTACAGACGATGAAGCGACAATGCATAAACCAGGAGTCTCCATTACAGACTGTCGACATCAGGACATTCACATGATGGATCTCAGTGATGCACCTCTGGAGATGAGTGCAGCTGTGGCTTCGACAATCAGCACAAGTGATTCGCATCCTTCAATGAGTGTGTGTGGCACAGGAGAAAGTCATTTCATTGCAAAGAGAGATGCTGTAAGAACACCTTTTAATTATGGGATCATATTTCTGTCTATAGAAAAAGCTTGACACAAATCCAACATTAATTTGCTATTAATACTGCCCTTTCAACACTGTTCTCCTGTAGCACTGAGAACATATCTATGCAATACAACATAGTCATTTATACATATTTTTTTTTTTCAGGCATCCCAAACCAAAGAGAGTGTGGCTCAAGGAAAGCTAACTATACTTCTTTCTGCGACAAATGGAACTGATGCATCTACTCAAGTTGTGCACACATAAATGAGTGACAAGGTTGGACTATGCTGCGGTTTCCCCTTATCAGTTGTGCTTAACTCTAGCTAACATTTTATTAAGGCTAGCAGAGGATTTCTTTTTTAGTGCAATTACCTTTGTTGTGAATTTTTCTTCCTGTGTAACATTTTGTTATTTTATAGTAGTGGTGCTATTTTCTTTTGGGAATGAATGAGCATAGTTGCAGGGGGATGCAAATAGCATTTTTCATTGGTTAGTCCTCTTGCTAAAGTATATTTGCCTGTAAATTGCACCATGTTCTCTGTTTATTCTGCTGCAGGTTGCAAGTACGGATGGCAACTGGAAGAAAAACTGTGGATTTCAAGGCTTTCAGTCTCTAAAGGAAAAAGAAAAAGCGCTGCAAGATTTATGTGGAGTGACACTGCAAGTCTTCTGCCTCCTTTTAAACCTGCTGCCTCCTCCGAAGTACAGGCGCAATAATATGTCAAATGAAGATAGGCTGTGCTTGTTTCTCGCAAAGCTACGTCTTGGGATAACATATAGTGCACTAGGAGTAATTTTCAGTGTCGCACCCTCAACAGCATCCACTGTCTTTAGGAAAACACTTGGTATTTTAAGCATTGCTCTGAAGGATTGGGTCTTCATGCCTTCCCGGAGAGCAATCAAACTTTCTTTGCCTGCCCCATTTAAAGAAAACTACCCGAACTGCACCTTAATAATAGATTGTACCGAGATCCGCACTGAAGCACCCTCAAACCCTGACTGTCAACATATTTTGTATTCACATTACAAGGGAGGATACACGCTGAAATTCTTAATTGGTATAATTCCTAATGGTATGATAAGCTTCGTATCAAAGGTTTATGGAGGGCGACATACTGACTCATTCATTACCCAAGATTCTGGCTTTCTGGAGCTTGTTAGTCCAGGCGATTTAATTTTAAGTGATAAAGGATTTCCAAGCATCCGCACAACGGTAGAAGGGAAAGGTGCGGTGCTACTCATGCCTCCTTTTAATTCAACAGGTGGTCAAATGTCTGATGTCATGGACATGACTTACAAGATTGCCTCTGTACGTATCCATGTTGAGAGAGTATTCCAAAGATTGAAAATTTTTCATATTCTAAGGAACAGAGTACAACTTAGCTTGATACCACACATGAAGAAAGTATTTTCAGTGTGTGCTGCCTTAGTAAATTTGCAGCCTCCAATAATTAAGCAGTAGGCCTGCTTTGCTTGATGTAGTCCATACCTTAGTTTGCATGAATTACATTCATAAGAGTTCATGTTAGCACTCAAGTGAGTTCACAACTCTTAATTGTATGCGTCCCAGCCAATAAATGGGTATGCTAATCACAGCACTGAGGACTTTTGTTTTACTTACTTTTGTTGTGAAAGGTTCTGTGTTGGTCACCATGTGTTTCGCACAGCAGATCTGTGCTTTCAACTTTTTATTCTCCCATAGATGGCAGCAAAATAGTGAAAGCAATGGATGCAAGCCAGTACATGGCACTGAAATGGTATCACAGAAATATGGTTTATTGAACATCACTTGATATCACCTCATCATAGGTGTAATGTTAAGAGATAGGAAGCGTGCACAGTGGGTCACAGGACAAACTTCAGTTAATGACATTCTTGTCGAAATCAAGAATAGGCATGGGCAGAACATGTAATGCGAAGAAAGGATAACCGGTGGTCATTGAGGGTAACAACATGAATTCCAAGGGAACTAAAGTGTAGCGGGGGGGCGGCAGATAATTAGATGAGGTAAAGAAGCAAATCAGGGGTCAAGTGGGTGCAAGCTAGCACAGGACCAGGTTAATTGGAGGAATATGGGAGAGGCCTTTGCCCTGCTTTGGGTATAGCCAGGCTAATGACGATGACTTCATATCACAGAACTCTGATTTATTGCACATGAGCTACACCCGACTACACTTAAATGAGATCACTTAGACATCTGACTAGCATAAACAGTGCTACACATCTGGGTTGTCAGCCCAGATGTGTTTACAATAAAAATGCAGTACAATGCACCGAAATTTAATGTATTAAAAGCTTGAGACTGTTGTCCTTTGGACATAAAACTCTTGCAAACCAACGCTTGACGCTTCCCCTAATTAGTCATGTGGTCTTTGCATGCTACTTTTAGCGCTATATTATTGATAACTTACATTTTTCAGTTTTACTTGTGCTTTACTAAAAAAATGTAATGCATTTCACTGTTTTTTACTGAAATGCAATTTTATTATGGATGAAATATGTTAATGCTTTATCTGGCTAATTTTCCTATGTCATGACTAGGGGACACTTGGACTAAAAAATGAAAAAGCTACCATTAGAACAAAAATTCATGCTCAAACACTTAAAATCTCCAGGTGTATTAAATTAACATGGCACGTCCTTTCAAAAGGCACCTGTTATAGCCAGAGTTGCTTCATGGCAATAAATATCCTATAACATAACACATTTTCATTACATAACTTCTGAATAAAAAATTCTTAAGTATGTTTAATAATTGGATATTCCTGGAATTAAAAGAAATGAATAGGGGTTCAAAATTAATAAGGAATTCAGTGCGTACATAATAAAAAAGGTGGTTATGCAATGTAAAGTAACTTGAGCGAAGCATCTTGAATCAGCTGAGGAAATAAAGTATTGAGATCTAGAACAACAACTGAATTAAAAACTTAAAATAAAAATACTCCATCTTTGGAATCAGATTCCACAGAAAGGCCTCATCCCGGTTTACTTTTACTATCACTGAGTGTTTAGGACTGTAAATATAGAGAATGGCCCTGTAAAGGTTCATTATATACATTTGCACTTGGATTTGAGTGTAGTAGCTATGTGTTGTTTTCAATACAATTTCATCCCCACTGAAAATTAAGTAATGCAACAGGCTGCGCCTTTCTTCATACAAGATGAAAGGTTCATCTCTGAACTTATATGTGCACTTAATCTCAATGAGCAAAGCCATGGTTGCTCTGGAAGCACGACGAGTCCTGTCTGAAAATAACGAATGGGATTAATTAGTACTTTATTTGAAAGATCTAAGGGATAAAAGACTTGACGTGCAAGGAGGGACTCATGCAAGGTAAAACAACAAGCAAACTTACTTGTACAATGCAAATACCAAGCTTTTGTTGCACCTCATCTCGTGCAATTGCTTCTGTTTTGATACCTGAAAAAACAATTTGACGTCCTAGACTTTATTATTATGAACATTGGACAGAATTCAATCCTGCTGTGGCACAGGGAGCACAGTGATGTGATTTGATGACAAAGCACAGCATATTTTCCTTTTAAATAAGTTATGTGCTGCTGGAAAGCATACCGTATTGCATTGCAGCACTTGTGTAGGATGATCTCTTGCATAATTGTTCAGCTACTCTCTGCAATCCGTCATCATTCTTTTTTGTCCTGATGGCATGTGCTTTTGTACTGCTTATTCACACGTGACGCTCTTCGTGCCATCTGCAAATTATAAGCATTATAAACATGATTTCATTCATTATGTGTGTTGTGCTTGCTATCATTTGCCGAATTTCCATTACATACCGTAAGCAGTTTGCCTGGCCCCTTGTGTGAAGGCATAGGTCACATGGGTTCTCTTTAAGCACTACTTTTTCATCGTAGCTCGCAGCGCTTTTCTCATCCAATTCGCTGGCAAAATTTCTGATTTGGGTTTTTTCATTTTCAAGAACCTCAAGGTATCTATCTGTAGACTGGTCGGTGCTTCATTGGCTGTAGTAGTTCCTCTAGAGTTTCTTTCTCCAATTTTGCCGTCACTTGTTCAACAATTTCATTAACTACTTCCTCACAAATCATATCCTCAGCACTTGTCTTTTCTATTTCCAATATTTGTCGTAGGGAACATGCTATGCCCGGATAGCTAAATATGATGTTTGGGTCATGAGGCTTTCCTTCTGGAGTGCTAGTGTCCTGGCCTGTTAAGAAGGACGAAAAAAAAAAACTAAACAAGTTAATGGCATACTTAACAAACGGAAGCAGCAGCTATGAAGGGCGGCATGCTGAATGCACAGAAATAAAAAAGATCAGCTAAACTAGTTGGCCAGAAAGCATATTTTCAGGCTGCAGTGTTGAACCATCTAATAAAGCAGCGAATTCTACTCACAGTAGAAGAGGTCCGAAACATCTTGCTCTAAGCGCCTCTTTGGTTTGTCACTCGGCTTTCCCCATTTCTGGGGCTGGCTGGTGCATGATTCCTCCTCGTAGCTGTTTACATAGAGGCACATAGTAGCTGCATGCTTGCAATGAGCTGTGATGCCAGCTTTGCATGTGCACCTCCCTCCTTGAACGAGGAGGTTCCACCTCTCCTGGCTTGACCACGCCAACTATGAGGGAAAGAAATTGTCTGGGTATTTCTCAAACCAGCCAGACATGCTAGACCATCAAACTAATTGCAAATGTAAGGCAACGTCAGATTTTGGGTGGCCTGGCTTATAGTTGGATGCGCCAAGACATTGCTTTTTGCTAGAGCCACGTCTCCATCTCGTCATGCATGTTTCGCTGCATTACTGTTCGCAATTGCTGTTACCGCATTCACTGTCTCATTATCTTACATCACTTTCTATCACCATCTGATCGGCCGTCCTATCACACGCATTGGCTTTCCGTGAAAAATCTTTCGGTTATAATCGAGCCCGATTCTTCACACGTGCGCGCGCACTCACGCACACAGATTGAGTTTTCTTTTTGCTTAACGGCTTCCTCGTGGATAAAACTAATGGCACTGTACATTTCCGCGCTTGCGTCGCACGCACGGCACCCGTGGCTGGGTATCACTCGCAGCTAACTACGCGTTCACGCCGCAGGTTTAACGCCTGTAATGCAGAGTAGCCCACAAAACTCGTAGGCAGACGTGAGAACCGAATAAAAAAAATTAGGCGGCAGTAAGCCGAGTTTCGCAGTGCTTTAATTCAGCCAACCTCGCAAGCGTCAGTGAATTTTCCAACCAGCTACTAAAGCATCTGCCTCGTATTCGCCAGCAGAGATGGATCGAGTGCCCCTAATCATTGCGAGTCATTTATCGGTAGTTCGAGCATATAACAAAATGACAGACTTACCTCGACGTACACGTCGTACACGATGTGGTCGCTCACTTGCGATGTGCATTTGCCACTTAGCCGGGCTGCATCGTGCTCAATACTCTGCTCCACAGAGTATACATGTGAAATTAGCTTTTGACCTTTATTCAAGTTTGTTTTTCGGAAGTAGCTGTCAAGCTGAGCGGACTTTTTGTAGCCGCACTTCAGACGATACATATTGGAGCGGCGTGAGCTCGGCGCGTGCACGGAAGCGAGCGGGAGCGACGCGGTTCAAAAGGCGCGCGCCACCGCGAATGCCCCCCCCCCCCCCCCCAGTTTCTCTTTTTCTGTCGGAGATGGCGCTTTCTGTCAGGAGCAGTAGCGCCACTCTGCGACGCTGCGGTTCCCTATATAGACGATTAAAAATTACGCTCCTCCTTTCCCCATTCAACTCGTACACGAGGAGCACCAGAAAAAATTTAAGAAAAGAGGTCTGGGACTGCGCCCCGCCTTTGAATACGTCATCAGATGACGTTCGCTCTGCAACTTCCGGTTGTCGCTCCTAGCCAAAGCCACCTAGACTCTAGGTGGCTTTGTCCTAGCCCCTCAGCAGCAGCGTCGGCGGCGTGGCGGCATCTCTCTGCCTTCCTGGATTGCGGCGCGCGCCGGGTTTCTTGCTTGTCATCTGTGGTAATTAGCAGTAATAAACCCGGACCTCGAGGTGCGACAGCTCGCTTTTACGGCCGCGATGGGCATCGAGCCCTATGCGTGCGCACGAAGAGCCGTGCGAGTGGCTCCGGAACTCCCGACAGAGGGAGGCGGCAGAGGAAAATTGAAACCATATGCGCGAAGGCAATGCCCTGGCTCGCTTGCCCAAGAGGGTCGCGCGGCGGCACGAGCAGACGATTTTCACGGCTACCGGAAGTGTGCCCGTGACGTCGTGGCTGCCGTGGCTCCAGCGAATGAGAGCGTGTAGTGGCCTGGCGACGTCATGGTACAGTGACGTCTTTGTTCCACGATTTTAGTTCCAAAATCGGTCACTTCGAGTGCACCAGTCGGCCCATGAATTTTGAAAAACACTGTTTTTAAAAGTTCATAATAAATTGCCGGCTCATTTCCGAAGACTCATACTTTGTGTGAATGCTTCTTAGCATCATTTCTAAGCATTGAAAACATTTACAAGTGACTTTTTATTCGTTGCATAGTCCCTTTAACCACTGAGCCACCGCGGCGGGGATTCGTATTCGAAAATTTCAATATTCGCACTCCCCTAGTCTAGAGCCTTTCGCGTTGTCAGCAACAGGTACTACCTTCGTAGGAAATTCATTTATTGCAGTATAAATGGTAGAACGTAAAAGATAGATGCATAAGCGATACCCAAGCGAATGACATAACTCCGTGTCAGTGCTCCGTGCTTACCGAGCGTGCCAGCTTTCATGCTTGCGGTGGAAGATCGCTATGGCGCTTGTACTTTCTGACCTGATAGGTCGATAAACGACCAATTAAGAGGATTTTCGGAGAGCTCGAAAGTCGGCTTACAGCGATTCATTGTGCTCCGGACTCTGTACGTAGACGGACGAGGCGTGCATTGTTGATTTTTTTTTTGACGTGCCTTTAATTGGATTTAACTTTTACACGTTGGTATATTTACAAGCTCAGATATTTTATTCAAAGAAATAATATACTGTTTTCTTGCTTATTTCGCGGAATTTTTCCAGATAAACTTCGCGACACCGCCAGGGCGACCGTTGGAGAAATCGTGTTTGGCCAGGGTTCTGAAAGATTGTAATCGAATTGTGGATATTTTAGGCAATAATAGACTTCTCTGAAATAGCAGCAACGTGTCGAAACAGTCAAAGTGCGCCGCCAAAACGATCGACTTAGAGATGCGATGGAACTCGCGACGCTCGCCAGTGAGGGAGTTCACTGGCCTCTGGGGCATGTCTGGCGGTCAACCGCAATGACTTCGAACTGCAAACCGATTTTAAGGTATCGCTTCTCGGCCTCTTGGCTAAGATCAAAGTGTAGTACCTGTTCTTATCAGCTTAATATCTGATATGGGTCCTAATTGGGCCCAAGATATTAAACATATTTTTGGAATGCGGTGGGGTGCTTGAAGCTTGCTTCGCCTCCGCCACGGGTTGGCCCGGACTTGCACTACTTCCGGGATCGGCCCACTCACCCCTCATGGGGTGAGGCCTCATCAAATCTAAAATCAGATGTTAAATGCACACCAACACCTGACACAATCCACATTGTGTGATTGTGGGCAGTTACGTTCCACATAACCGACGAGCTTTTCCTACTGCAGTGGGAACAACCATGAACTGCAGCGATTGTCGACTTCGGGCTTGCTGCGAAGAGCTGTTTGAAACCACCTTGTGAATGGATCAGACAAAAATTAATGAAACTTTTGTGTATAATGAGTGCACAGAAAAAAAGTCCGCTTGAGATGAAAATGTCTTGCTGTAAATATATTGCAGATATTGGAAGAGAAGTGCAGTGAAACACACGAGTCCATCTGAGGTTATAAGGATAGCGAAGAAACCCAGTAGTGTTTTCCAAACAGGTAAACAAGTTGGCAGCTTTTGTAGAAGAGCTGGTCTGCAGTGATGAGCATAGGAACAGGAGTGCCTCTTTTTATTTCAAGAACCAAATTAGTTTTCATTACTGCATTGATATTGGAAAGTCCTCAAATAGAATGTACTTGTGGAGGATATCTAAGAAGGAAAACTGCTTTGTATTTTTACCTCTCATGGGAACACTACATACGCTGGGAACAGTATTCATTTGGAAGAAGTGCTTGAAAGATTACTTTTTTACCAAGTTTGTTAGGCATGATTTTTTTTTGTCTATGGTCAGTCAAAATGCAAGCCCAACGTGGGGAACACAGATGTTCTATTGGCTTCAGCAGTGTTGTGTATTAGTGCATTATAGTGTAGGTCACTGTTTGGTTTAGTAGCTACTGGCAGAAATGGTAAAAGGTGAATTATTTTTTAATTATATGTTACGTGATGAGGTAAAATATGAGTCTTGGTGAGGTATCTGTGGTAATGTCTAAACAAGCATACCCACTTTCCTGCTATGTGTAGCTCTTTGAACTGGCTTATTTGGGTGGCTCATGAATATAGTATGGGTGCAAAGCAAGTACATGAAGGGAGACCCAGAAGAGCATTGATATCTTTAGCTTGGTATAGTGGAGCATTTCTAAGTCCTTATTTTTCTCTGTGCCAGTTTGTCTGTGCAGGGGCTCATTGATGTCTCCAACTCTCGAACCTCCAAGAGGAGACTGCCGACATCAACACCAAGTGCTCCCAGCTAGAACACAACTCCTGCATCAGCTATCACTGCTAAAGAAATGCAAGCTGCAGACTGAACAGATGGATAAGTGGACGGTGAGAGTGGCAACTTTGATGTGGAGTGGTGGCAGGTGCCATCAGCTCAATGTTGATGTTTTGTGTTTTGTACTGTTTTAGTATTCACCTTCCTTACAGTTGCAAATTGCAATATTTTTAGGCTGTACTGAACCTGATGTGATATTCTATAGTTCCTTACTTCCTTACTTTTCAGCCACGACTCCTCACAACAGTTTTAAAGGAGTATAAACACCGATTTCAGTTGCACATTTTCTTCTCTGTAATGATGTGTGACACGTATTATGCATGAGTCATCATGGGGTATTTTATTTCCTGTGACAGCAAAATAATTTACTATTGAATTTTTTCTCTTACTGTTCCTGTTTCATCAACTGTGCATGATGGCTGTGATGCATAAGGTATGTTTTAGTCCGTTAGGCATGAAAGAAGCTACAGTCTAATTGTTGATACATAGTTTGAATTCACTACAGCACTTCAGGGTTGTACGGCTTTCACATCACAAAAATCTTGAAAAAAAAAAAGAATTTTAGAAAACACCACATTTTGTATCTGTAAGGTGTTATTAATTATATCCCAAAAATATCCCCCGGAAACCACCCAGAAGTGATTTCAAAAAATGTTTTTGAGGCCGCAGGAAGCAAGCCGAAATTTATTTATTTATTTATTTATTCACGTTGCCTCACAGGCTCCAAGCATGGAGTATTGTGTGAGGGGGGGATTACATAAATAGGGGTAATAACAGGAGCATGAATGACACGATTATATAATGCTGATTGACTGTTAGTACTCATTAAACAGTAAGAACATCATTATACAATAGTTATTGACGCGTCAGTATTTAGAAAAAATGGCTGTTATTTCGGTCCTAAAAGAAGCTGGATCACGAATATTGACAATGTGTTCCGGAAGACCATTCCAGTGAACAATAGCCTGCGGCAAAGCGGATGAATTGAATGCAACGGTTTTACCTGAAAGGCGTTTGAAGCTGAGATGGTTGTTTAAACGGCGCGAAATGCGGTGAGGTTGGGCAAGAGAGAGAGTCGAAAGATTACTGCTATAGACTATCTTGTGAAATAAGCAGATTAGGGCAATTAATCTTCGTGATTGCAAGGTACAAAGAGAGAGCGATAATTTAATGTTTGTGACGCTTGAGTGACGGTCATAGTTTCTGGAGATGAAACGCGCAGCACGATTTTGGACTGATTCAAGGGAGTTAATTAAATAAGCCTGGTGAGGTGACCAAATGGATGATGCATACTCGAGTTGCGGACGAACAAATGTTTGATAGGCGAGCTTACGGGTAGTAGCAGGAGTTCCATGAAGATTCCGTTTTAGGTATCCTAAGGTCCGGGATGCTTTAGCTGTTATTTTCTGTATATGAGTGGACCAGGACAAGTTACATGAAAAATGGGCACCGAGGTATTTGTAAGAAGACACCTGAGAGACTAAGCTGTTATCGAGCATGTAATTGAACGAAGAGTTAGATTTTTTGCGGCTGAATGTCATTAACTTGCATTTTTCAGTGTTAAGTGACATTTGCCAGGATGAACACCAAGCGGTTACATGATCGAGGTCCCTTTGAAGTGCAAGAAGGTCTGCAGGTGATCGGATTTTGCGGTAAATTATGCAGTCATCTGCGAACAAGCGAATGGTTGATGTAATGTTAGATGGCAGATCATTAATGTAAATCAGGAACAGCAACGGGCCCAGGACGCTTCCTTGAGGAACACCAGATAGAACATCGCTAAACGGAGATGAGTGGCCGTTAACAACCGTGAACTGTTTACGAAAAGACAAGAAATTCCTTAGCCATGAGGTTGTTAGTGAGTCTAGGTTGAGGGAAGTAATTTTACCTATTAAGCGTGAGTGCGCAACGCGGTCGAATGCTTTTGAGAAATCTAAGAATATGCAGTCTGTTTGGAAGTTCTCGTTCATGTTGTGTAGTAGCTCGTTAGTAAATTCCAGTAGTTGAGTCTCACAAGAGAAGCCTTTCCTGAACCCGTGCTGGTTAGAAAAAAAGAAATTATTACTATCTAGATGCTGCGCCACTGCTGATACGATGATGTGTTCGAGGATCTTACATGGGACAGATGTCAATGATATGGGGCGATAATTTTGCGCGTTCGTTTTATCACCTGATTTGAAGATGGGGATAATTTTACCAATTTTCCAATCCCTTGGAATTTCACCAGTTGATAGCGACTGACGAAATATATGGAAGAGAATATTGCTTGAATGGATCACTGTGCTTTTGAGAATTTTTGTATTAATATCATCAATGCCAGCAGAAGTCGAAATCTTAAGATTGTTTATTAATGCTGCAATACCGGAGACACTTATTTCTATGGGACTCATGTACTGGTAATCGGCATCTACTAATGGTGGAGTAGTGGAATGGTCTTCCTGTGTGAACACTGAAGAAAAATAATTATTAAATATAAGTGGGCATTCTTCTTCTATAACTGGAGCACCAGTGTTATCCAACAACGAAACAAGAACCGGAGTGTCAATAGGTGATATCGTTTTCCAAAATTTTTTAGGGTTGTGTGTCATAAGAGATTGAAGGTCATGGGAATAATATTTAAGCTTTGCTTTGCGGATGGCACTACAATATGTTTTTTCGGCGGTTTTGTGTTTCTGCCATGAAGCCGGTGTGCCAAGGCGTTTGGCAGCTTTGAATAGTCGCTTTTTCTTGTTTTTTAATGCATGTAACATCCTGTTGAACCATGGTTTAGACGCGTTCGTGCGGAGGGTGAGCAGTGGTATATGACGGTGTACCAATTCCAGTAAACTATTTTTGAACAAAACCCAGTTCTCGTTGGCCGAACGCTGAGAAAAAGTCGGAAGATATGTGTCACAAAAGGATTGTAACCCTATATTAATGGCATTGTAGTCAGCGCGGTTATAATCAAAAATACGTTTAGGTGTTTGTGCACGTGCGCATGAAGGCATGGAAATCGTGAAATTAAGCAGTTCGTGATCACTAAAGCCATCAGAATAAGAGATAGGGCTTATATTGTCTGGGACTGACGAGAAGACGAGGTCAAGCTTATTGTTTCCTCGGGTAGGTTTTTCGACTAATTGAACCAAAGAGAAATCGAGAGTTAGTTGAACAAAATTAGTGCCATCACGTGTTCTCGAACTTAAGCTCGGCCAGTCAATTTCGGGAAAGTTGAAGTCACCAAGTAGACAAATACTTGCTTTTGGAAATTTAGCTTTTGCTTCAGTTAGGTTATCATGTAGATCAGAGACGAATGATTGCGGACTATCTGGTGGTCTGTAACAAACTCCAAGAAGATGCTTGGAAGATGGCGATGTGATGCAAACCCACAAAATTTCTAAGTTACTAGGAATATCAACGGGAAAAGAAGTTATATGCTTTTTAGCAGCAATCAACACCCCTCCTCCCCTTCTGTCGCTCCTATCGTTTCTGTAGATAGTGAAACTGTCCATATCAGGCAAGACTTCATCGTTCCTAATATCTTTATGGAGCCACGTTTCGGTTAGTATTAAAATGTCGCATTCACAATTGTCAAGGTATGAACAAAGTTCGATGCGCTTAGGAAGAATGCTGCGTATGTTAGTGAAAAGTAAGGAGAGCTGCGATTGCGCGGTGTTATTGCGGTAAGATGTTTGTTCTTTCCTGATGACACGTGTAGCCGAGCAACACCTTACCTATGCGGAAGATAGTTTTACGGTGTCAGTAGCGGCGTCGTACACGTAAACACTATCGTTTATTCTCAGCTTATCGACATTTAGCTTGTACGGAACTTTTTGTGGTTTGGCAAATTCGATCAACTTCTTTCTAGCCAGTCGTGTCTGAAAGGAGAAATCTTCGCGCACAGCGTAGTTAGTTCCTTTCAGCTTGATGCCGTTCCCAATGATCTGTTGTTTGTCCTTAAACAATGTGAATTTTACCATCACTGGCCTGCACTTTTCCGGGTCGTATTTACCAATGCGGTGTGCCCGTTCTATTTGCGATGAATCTACTGTAATGTCCAATTCATTCTTGCACAGGTCAATCACTTTTGTTTCAGCACTTGACCATGTCTCAGATATGTCATCGGAAAGGCCGAAAAAAAGCAAGTTGCAGCGTCTCATCCTGTTTTCCGCGTCATTACAACGCGATTCAATAATTCTGAGCTGGTCAGAGATGACGCTGGAAACTGCACCAGGAGAATCAGCCGAAGACGCAGCGGGATTGTTTTTTAGATCTGAAACGTCCACTTCAACACTGCGAAGTCTAGAAGACAACTGCTTCAGTTCAATGTCTACTGACGCTTGCCACTGCTTCAACTCTCTCAAATCACTTCGAATTCCATCTTGGCCGGATTCGATCCTTTGTACAGTCTTCAGCACAGTAGCCAGGATGTCATTAGAATCAGGTCCGGGGTTTGTTTCCACATCCCCGGAAAGAATTAAGAATAAACTACTTAAGCAATGTTGCACAGTTTCCTCGCATGCTTCAAGGGCAAATAACCACTCTCTGGGGCACGACACCAAAAACAAGCAGCGATTCTTGCTTCTTAGGCAAGTGCAATGATCAAGGTAACTCACCTGGAACAGTGTGAAAGGTAAGTGCTCCATTGCCAATACGGCGTCGTGCCCCAGAGGGGCGTTCACGGGCAGCAGCTTATATTCCGTGTGGCCGGCGCTGATAGTGGTATCGCTGGTGATGAACGACCGCGGTTGCCAGCCGAAGAACAGGTTTCCTTCCAGATGGATCTGTAGGCAAGGCTGTTGCGTCCAATCCGCGGGTTGATTCGCGTTCTCAACTGGGCAGGTGAAGACCACGTCCGATGCCAAACAAGGTAGCGATGAGCCAAGGAGTAGGGCAGCCTGGAACAGTGTGAAAGGTAAGTGCTCCATTGCCAATACGGCGTCGTGCCCCAGAGGGGCGTTCACGGGCAGCAGCTTATATTCCGTGTGGCCGGCGCTGATAGTGGTATCGCTGGTGATGAACGACCGCGGTTGCCAGCCGAAGAACAGGTTTCCTTCCAGATGGATCTGTAGGCAAGGCTGTTGCGTCCAATCCGCGGGTTGATTCGCGTTCTCAACTGGGCAGGTGAAGACCACGTCCGATGCCAAACAAGGTAGCGATGAGCCAAGGAGTAGGGCAGCCTGGAACAGTGTGAAAGGTAAGTGCTCCATTGCCAATACGGCGTCGTGCCCCAGAGGGGCGTTCACGGGCAGCAGCTTATATTCCGTGTGGCCGGCGCTGATAGTGGTATCGCTGGTGATGAACGACCGCGGTTGCCAGCCGAAGAACAGGTTTCCTTCCAGATGGATCTGTAGGCAAGGCTGTTGCGTCCAATCCGCGGGTTGATTCGCGTTCTCAACTGGGCAGGTGAAGACCACGTCCGATGCCAAACAAGGTAGCGATGAGCCAAGGAGTAGGGCAGCCTGGAACAGTGTGAAAGGTAAGTGCTCCATTGCCAGTTTTCCCAAGTGTTTGTCTTTTACCTGACTGCCCTGCTTGCAGAAAGCATAGCATGACAGCTGCATTATGGATGCTTATGTGGTTTGTTATATTGTGTTCCGTGATTAATTCTTTATGCACTGACTTCCTATATTTATGAACTACTTTCTCATTTCTCAACTACTTTCAATATGACTGCCACGAGCAAAAAAGAAAAGAGGGATGAGTAAAACAGTGGACCTAAGGAAAGGCACGTTAATTGACATGTGGCACTTGAGAGAAAGAGAAGAGGGAAGAAAAGAATATGCAGTGGTATTTTCGGAAGATATAGAAGATGATGGTGAAACCGAAAACGAGGCGGAAGTAGAAGAAAATGAAGTGGATGCATAAAAGGAGGGGTGGCGGCATGTACAGGAGGAGGAACGTTCAAGGTGCGGACGGTGGCACACGGCCGTCTGTGGTCCCCACCGGCTGATTCCCCAGTCCCGTGGATCACGACGCTGACCTTGTATTCGGAACGTGGGCCCTGTGTCAACGCCACTGGAACGACGACTTGGCCAGCGGCTGTTGCTACCTCGCAGACCTCGTCACAGGTACGAGGACGCTCCAACATCAACATCCAGTTAAGGCGACGTGGCAGCACCGACCCCCTTCACCTGATCCTCCTCAACACTCCTCTCGTGGAACAGCGGTGCCTCTTGAAACAAGGTACCACCTGGGTTTTTATCCAGGATAGCGTGCGAACCACCCATGCTTGGTAGCAAGACTGTATGAGTATGACTTTGTGGTTTACAAGTGAAGACCATTAGAATGGTAGGACTGCGGTGTTTTCTGTAGCATTATCTTTGTGTATGTGTAATGCGCTGTTTTGTTCATTGTTATGCATGTGTAAAGTGTGGAATCTTGAGTTTCCCCTTCGAAGCCTTCTCTCTCCTTTATAGGCTTGCACGCATACAGAGCGCTTACCATTTTATATCGGAAGCACACATTGGTGCGACAATGACATATTAATGAGTGCTTTATGAAAGTGTGCATATAAAGCATTGTGTAGAAAAAATTGAGCTGCTAAAAAAATATTTGAAGAGCGTTACTGTGTCAAACATTTCTTTTGGTACAACTGAAGTGACTGCAGGTGCGTACCATGTTTTGTTGTCAAGCTAGGCTTTCTGCAAGTTTGATGTAAGAGGTATTCATGCGACGTTACGGGCGCCATTTCACACCCAGCTTCAGCGGTGCAGGCCAGACGAGGGGGAATGAGACAATTAGAGATGCACCGTAGCCTTTCGCCCTGCTGCATGGAAGCCAAAATGGTGACCACTGTGGCCTGAGTGCATACCTCCTATAGCACTGAAGCATATAAAAATTTGTCAAAAGCAAGTTATTTCGGTGAAAGTTTGTATTTAAGATGCATTCAGTGGACTTCCCAATAAGCTGGCCAAATTTCTATGCCGTACACCAAAAAATAAAAAATTTCACCTCTGATCATGTCCTCCCTTAAAGGACCATACACACCTAATTTTAGTTGCACGCTTTCTTCTTTCAAGTGTTGCGTATACATTAGAATACATGGTTCACCATGTAATATTCGCTTACGACCACTACATAATTTATAATTGAATTCCTTCTTTCATGCTGTTTCAGTTTCGTCAACCTGACGTTAGTGGGTGCTTAGGTAAAATGAAGCGCTAAAAAAAAGAAATATATTCGCTTATACAAGTTTAATTCGCTACAATGTACGCTTAAGCCAGCCTGCTTCAAGGTTTGTAATGACAAAAAATTGGTGTATCTGCAATTTTATAGGTGTTGTTCTTATGGCTCATGACTTAACCCTTTCACTGCCGGGTTTTTTAATCACTGCTGCACACTCCCTGCCGTGGTTGGTTTTGCATGTCTTTTTTTAGTTTCCTGGAAATTTTATGCTTGCAATGCACTGTGATGCATTACTAAGATAAGATGGGTTGAAAGCATGCTCCTGAGGCTTGAACTCTTTCTTCTTCCAGCAGAAATCTTGCTCATCGGATTTCCTCTTGTTACGCAGATTTTTAGGTGGCAGAGGCTCTTCATCGCTGTCTTCACTAGACAAGGCACTTAGGTGGGCTGCTTCCTTGTTGTCACTATCAGAGTCCGAATTCTTAAGCAGTTCTTGAATTTCCTCATCCGTCAAAGCGCGGACGCACGTGGCACGCTGCCTCGCCATGGCTGCTCTGCTGAGGCCAAAACGGAGTGACGCGGATGTAGAAACATGCGCTCCATCTGTTTAAAATTTACTCCACAAGTTCTATGAATTTATGAGCCCTCTTCTTAGATGGCACGACATGCTTGCTTCTTTTTTTTTTGCACGAGTGTTATCGGGAGTGGCAGGGAGCGAGTTAAATAGCCAAAATGAGTTGCAGAAGCAGGGGGTGTGCATGTGTGGTTGCCAGAGTTATCTCGGGGGTGGCAGTGAAAGGGTTGAACACCGACTACTCTACACGTCGCAGCCATTGTTCAGGAGGGTCCCCGTGCCTCCGAAAATGTTCCAACAGGGCAGTGACCGGCTGGCCCGTGTCCTTGACGGTCGCGAGGTGAACCCAATTCGGAGGATAAAAAGGTGAGCCCCATCCTGTACGGGCCAATATGCTCTGGCAAAGTGAGCATTTCCCATGATCAACTCTTCCCCGTCCTCGCCCCCACAGGGGGGCGTCTGCAGCATGCAGGCGTTGGTGAGTGGCGATACCACGGGTTCCCGAGCATCCACAGGGATATCCCTGCAGGGGGATGATGGTGAGCAGTGCGTCACCGTGGACCCAAGTACTTGCGCTTATCCGTGCGTGGCATCGCCGTGTCCGGAGAAAAGGGGAACCTGGTGGTTGAGCCGATGCCGAGTGTTTGGACCTTTAAAGCTCCTCGGCGGAGGCAACACACCACTTTGGCCCCAGCTTCCTTTAGACGGCACCTCCGGCCTGACCCGACCAGTGGAAATCGGCAGTCGCCTTTTCCTATCCTCCCCTCTGTCTTTCACTTTCCTACCATCTTTCTTAGAACTTTCCTGTTTCCTCCTCCCTTCTCGGTTTTTCCTCTTTTCCTGGCAGCCAGGGGTAACCTTGTGCGACCAACTACCCTGAGTTGCGTCATATTTGGTTATAGTTGCGATGTATAGCTGGCGTGGGCATGACTTGCTTTCAAGTTCCTGTTGCGTCCCCTTGTTGGACTCCGTGGTGGTTGGCTGGCACCATGACCGAACAACAAATGTATTTTATGGCTACTTCATTCCTTTTTTCTGATCGCCCTCTGAAGAGAGGGCACACCGATATGACAGCAAGGTTCTTTGCAAAGAATCCCTATAACTTTCCAAGATTTCACGTGGTTCACTCCAACCACGAAGAAAAAACTGCTAGACTCATTTCATCGTTTCACGTGACAAAAACTCTCAGACACCATAGGCCAGGGGTACAAACTAAAAAAAAAAAGCTAATGGAGACCTTCTACTTGAAGTTCTTTATAACAACCAGCATGAAAAACTGCAAGAAGTCACTTGCTTTGGAGACATTCCTGTACTAGTCAGCCCAGACCGATCATTGAATAGTCTGTGGAGTCATTTCAGACGATGACCTAAGATGCTTGAGTGAGGAGGAACTTCTGGAAGGCATAAAGGAACAGAATGTCACGAACGTGTACAGGATTAAAACCAGACACGACGATAAAGAAACCCAAACAAAGCACATTGTCCTCACCTTCGCTTCAAGCACACTTCCAGAGTCTGTAGAGGTCGGATACACCAAAATTAAGCTGAGACCATACATTCCAAACTTACGTCGATGCTACAAATGCCAGAAGTATGGCCACGGTTTGCATAGCTGCCGGGGCAAACAGATCTGCGTTAAATGTACTTCTTACAACCATCTCGCTGAAAACTGATGTCAAGCCCTACCTTTGCGTAAACTGTGAGGGCAGCCACCCGGCTTACTCATGGGCATGCCCAGCCTGGAAAAAAGAAAAAGAAATTATTACACTCAAAGTAAAAGAAAACATAATGTTCAGAGAAGCGCGGAAATGACTCCCGTTGGGGCAGAACCCAACCTACTCTGCTGTGGTGCAACAGGGCACAGCATCACAGCGGCCATCGGCACCTGCACAGCTCACAAACAGTGAGCCTGGAGTAGGGCCACCTGTGCCCCTGGTGGCCGCAGCTAGTTCTGCGCCACCACCCACGAAACAGGCCGCGCGGTCTGCCGTCCCTAAGGCCCCTCCTTACACGGAGAGGTCCAACATGAAAACAGCTGTGCGTTCAGCGAGTTCGTCCAGCTTATCCAAGGATGCGATGGACACAGCTCCTCCCTCGCCCCGCTGCAGCGGCGGCAAAGTTCTATCGAGCAAAAAAAAAAAAGGGATAAAATTCCAATAACTGTTCCAAGAGACCCATCAGCCTAGGTTTTAAACCTCATCCCTATCTAGTCTATTGAATTCAATTCAATTCAAGGATTTATGTTTCTTTCAAAATACAAAACAGTTGCTGGAACTGTCGTGGAATTTTACACTACACTGACGTAACATATTTTAAATTCATTCTCCCCGGTAGCACTGTGTCTCCATGCAGGAGACTAACCTAGGACCACAGAACAAAAATATTCTTAAGTACCAATTGTCTTTCGTTGCGACCGAGCGAACTCAAGCAGGCTCTCTGAAGGTGCTGCTATTGCGGTCCAGGGGGTGTTGCAACTCAGAAAATCAACCTAAAAACCTCATATGAGGCAGTTGCTGTGACCGTTCTCGATTTTAAAACCATAACAATATGCTTCATATACACTGAACCTCACCTAACCATCACACTTCACGATTTAGAAACGCTTTTAATACAACTACCAGAGCTGGACCTTTCAGTTGGGGATTTTAATGCTCACTCCTCCTTTTGGGGAAGTGAATATACGGACGTCAGGGGCAGAATTCTGGAAGATTTTATTCTCTGCAACAATGTATGCCTGCTGAACACGGGCAGACACACTTACTGTTCTCCAAGTAGTGGGAAAATGAGCTGTCTAGATTTATCTTTTTGTTCACCTTGTGTTTTTAACGATTTTAAATGGGGTGTCATTGACAACCCATATGGCAGCAATCATCTTGCTGTATTAATCAGTTTAATATCCCCACCAGAAATCATCCCAACAAAGCTGTGTCCTTGGAAACTTCATTTAGCAGACTGGGAACTATTTAGAACAGAAGCCACACTAGAATAAATTGCTTTAGAAAATCTGAGAATTGATGAAATAAGTGATAAGTTCATGAATTGCATCATAACTGCCGTACATTTAACTATTCCCCATTCTTCAGGAGCGGTGCATCAAAACCGCAAAGTGTGATGTACAAAAGTCTGCAAGTAAGCCAAAAAACTACAAAACAGAGCTTGGGGTAAATTTCGTAGGTATTCACCACAAGAGAACCACGTATATTTTAAAAAGGCAAGAGCCAAAGCTAGGTACGTCCGTCGCAGTGCAGATAAAACCTCATGGCAAAGTTATGTTACTTCTATAAGCAGTCAAACAACATAAAAAAAATGTTTAATAGTTTTGAAAATTAGATCACAATTCCCTTCTGGACAACACCTGGCGCACAAACAGGCATAAAAGGACAGGCAGACATTTTGGGGGAACACTTCGCGCCAGTTTCCAGTTCGTCTCACTGTTCGCAGTCATTCCTAAAATACAAAAATATAGCCGAAAAACAGACTTCCAACAAGTGGAGGTGCAAACCAGGAATACAACAAGTTAATTACTCTCCAAAAAATCAATAGAGAACTGTCTGCCGGCAAAAAAACTGCTCCAGGACCCGATCAGATACACTATCAAATGCTTGCCCATCTTTCCCAGCCTGCCGTAGAGGCACTCCTGACTTTCTTTAACAAAATATTCATAGAAAGAAAATACCTCAGGTGTGGAAAAGAGCCTGAAATCTAGGAAACCAACAACTTCACCTGAAAGCCATAGACCAATAGCACTTACAAGCTGTCTCGCAAAATCTTTCAAGTGTCCTAAATACAAGACTAACATTTGTCCTCGATTCCCACGAACTTCTCAACGTCCATCAATGCAGTTTTAAAAAGGCATGCTCAACAACTGACCATCTTGTTCATCTCGAAAACACAATTAGGGAAGCGTTTATACACAAACAGGACTGTCTCGCGGTCTTCTTCAATATGGAGAAAGCATATGATACAACTTGGAGGTTTGAGATTCTCCGTGACCTAGGTGACCTAGGTATCCGTGGTAGGATGTTAAACAGCCTAAATGACTTCCTTTCAAACTGTTCTTTCCATGTACGCCTAGGCTCAACGCTGTCAAGGAAATTCATTCAGGAAAATGGAGTACCTCAGGGGTGTATATATTAAGCACGACCCTGTTTATTATAAAAATGAATTCCATAGCTAAAATAATCCCCAAGACTATCATGTATTCAGTCTACGTCGATGATCTCCAAATAGCCTGCACATCCTCAAACATAACAACATGCGAGAGACAAATACAACTGACAGTAAGCAAACTGACGACATGGACAGATAAAAATGGTTTCAAGTTTTCCACGCAAAAGTCAGTAGGTGTTCTGTTCTAGCTGAAAAGAGGGTTGCACACTGATCCCACACTTTATCTAAATGAAGTCACAATACCAGTAAAAGTTGAGCACAAGTTTTTGGGAATAACTTTTGATGAAAAACTCACATTCCTGCCACACATTAACACCCTCAAAAAGAAAGCTTCTAAATCCTTGAATATACTAAAAATACTTTCATGAAAAACACTGGGGCTCCGATAGGACATGTCTGTTACAAATTTATCGCTCTGTAGTATGCTGTACCTTAGATTATGGTTGTATAGTTTATGGATCAGCAAAACCATCGTACCTTAAGCGACTGGATCCAGCACATAATTTCGGCTTGCGTCTTTCCACTGGTGCAAACAGGACGTCATTCATAAACAGTCTGTATGTAGAAACCAATGAGCCATCACTGTAGACAGATAAGCCATGCTCACATGCTCGTACATTTTAAAATTTCGTTCACTGCACAAACATGTTTGTTATTTCATCATTACAATGTGCCCATCTAGAATACTCTTTAACAATAACCCGCAAGCTACCAGGCCACTGCTCTTGCGATTGAAAGAGATGTGCCAGAACCTCGGCGTACTAGACATATTGCCAAGCATTGCTCGAAGGCGAGGTCCACTGCCACCATGGTATAAGTTCCCTGAAATCTGTGATTTCACTCTCACACAGTTTCACAAAAAACAAATGCCGGAAGAAGCTATAATGAAAGAATTTTTTACACTCGAGGAAAAACACAGTACTTTCACAGCATATTATACAGATAAGTCAAAAACAGAGGCGTACGTTGGTAGCACAGTGGCACAAGGGAATCGGAATAAAATAGTAACACTTCCACAGTGTGCATCCATCTTCACTGCCGAATGCTACGCCATGTGTGTAGCCATAGAAAAATAGTAAAGGAGAACCTTGCCAACAGTATTATTTACAGAGACTCTCTAAGTGTGCTTACAGCCCTTAATTCCAGAAATGCAATAACTCCGCTGCTTGGCGACCTCATACACAACATTACAACAGCCATAGCTCAAGGACAAAACTTAAGACTCTGCTGGATACCTAGTCATGTCGGCATAAAAGGCAATGAAAGAGCAGATTTGTGCGCTTCTCAAGCCTGCGGCAAGCAAATTAAAAATGTAAATATGCCCTATAGAGATTGCATAAAAATTCTGCATTGTAATGCAAGGAAAAAAATGGCAGTCCACTTGGAACAATGAAATAAATAACAAACTACACCTAATGAAACCAGTTTTAGGCCAATGGAAGTCATCTGTGCACCAAAAACGTTCCAAGGAAGTCCTTATCTGCCATCTCCGTATAGGCCACACACACATTACACACAACTTTCTGCTTACAAAAGAGACAAACCAGTTTGCACATGTGGAGATGAACTTAAAGTTACATGCTCGCAACTGGAAAAGCTAAGGAAAAAGTGCTTTTCTCCATTTTATAATCAATGCATCCCTTTTCACCCAGCACTGCTCTTAGGTGAAAATGCAATTGTGGACATGTCTTTTGTTTTTAGATTTTTAACAGAAGCTGGTGTTCTTAAATGGATATAAAACATGACCTAGTGCTTCGCCTGATGCACCTCAGCCACTTTCTCATTCCCGAGAAAAGGGGCTGAGGTATTGTGTCTGATTGGTTGGGGGCCTCCAGTCCTTGCACAGTTAAGGACGGCTGATGATGTTACCCGACCTCCTTTGAAACTTTTAATATTAGCCGTTTATCAATATTGTTTTGCTGTCAATACTAGGTAGAAGTAAATAACTTTTTAAGCTTTCTACACTGTCATAATTTTTTATCTGTGTAAAAATCTTTACAAAACAATTTCTTATACCTTGAGCTTGGCGCATGATAGCCTTAGTTGCTTATGCGCCATTAAACCCAATAAAATACAATGCAATTAATCCGTTTTTAGTTTTCTGAAAGACGCAGCGATCTTAAACAAAGTATAATATCAAAGAACTATTAACTCTAAAAATTCTTACCCTGTGCTTTGACGCGTTTTATGATACACCTCATCCATTTTCTCAGGCCTGAGGCTGAGTTTTACATTTGATTTGTTGGGCTCCTCCAAGTCCTTGTCCTGACAAGGACTTTCGCTGAGGACACCCAATTCTTGAAATAAATTATACCATGTGTTTGGCGCATGATAGCCTGAGCTGATTGTGCACCATAAAACCCAATACAACACAAATCTTCCTCGTCATCTCGTACGCCCGCTGCTGCTGATCGACTCTCAGACTACAGACCATCCTCGGGTCTAGAAAGCTGTGAGAGAACTTTTTAGCCCCTGACTGTTGACCTGGAGAATATTTTAGCCCTTGTTTGAACATTGATTGTCCTTAGTATTTTGTCCATTGTATCTTTAGTGTAACTCTCTGCTCATACTTACCGTTTAGAAAACTTGTTTTGTGTTACCTATATCCTTCGCTTAATCACTGTATTTGCTAACAGTTAGGATTTTTTTTTCCCAGTCTTTTGTCACGAAGTTGTTATAGCTTTTGTTATTAGTGTCATTAGAACTGCTCGCTATAAATATATCCAGTTATTTGTTACAAAAGCGACTGTCGTGACCTTATTCCTCAATCCAACATTAACACACGTGCTTCATGGGTTGACTGGCCTAGCTTTTAAATGTGTCCGCAAACCTCTTTAGAGGGATGGTGAGTAACCGTAAAGGGGATCTCGCGCCTCTGCTTACTGTAAAGGCGGAGGTTTAGTACCCATGCTGCCGTCAGCAAAACAAAAAATTTGGAGGGGCCATTTAAGCTCCGCCTTAAGGGTATGACCTGATAAGGTATTAGGTTGATTCCCATACATGTAGAATTGGTCATTCTCTACTCTACATTCATCGATCCCTAGGAGTCCTCCCACTACTTCTGGTGCAGTTGAACTGCAGTTAAGCGATGCTCACAAGCTGGTGGGAAGGTTGCGATGACACCGCAAGGTCACATGACCTAGGTGGCCCATCTGCCTCCTAGGTTTCTTCTCTGGGGATTTTTCTTGGATTTTTCCCTCACAGTGAACAATGCCGACGGCTAGGCCGGATTTTCTGTGACCGAGCTCCTTAATGCTGTTGCGTTAGAGCCCTACTTGCCTTAAACCCGACGTGGACTGCCAGAAAGCACATGATCAGCTGGACTCGTCATGAGCCAGAAATGACATTGTGCTAATGACCAGCCTGGCTTGTCCAAGTCCACTAGGGGGTTAAATGTAAACCATGAACACGTCACCCTTGCTAAGCCCCACCTGGTGACTGATTAGAGTACCAGAATTTGTTGGTTGTTGACCCTGGTGTATGCCTTCTAGTAGATCTCTTCACTTGCTTTGCACAGGAGTGGTACCATGTCTACCATTGCTGTGAATGATTCTTTGTGAATAGCAACTATTGTCACCATTAATGAGCATAGTGTTTGATGCTTCTTCCTCCCAGGAGATCTGGAAATCCCCAAGTGGTGCCGCCATCAATGAGGATTGTGACCTTGACTGGCCAAACTCAAAGTTGATTGGCAACTGCATGAGCAGATGCGCCATCCCGCTCCAGCCTGAGCAGGTGGGTGGAGCACCAAGCAGCTACCCAGGTTGGACATAGGCTTTGACGTCACACGTGCGCAGCTGAGGGACATGTTCTGGTGGGTGCTGTTGCTGTGTTCATTCCGTAGCTGCGCTATTTTCGAATGACACACAAAATGGCTAGGATTTGTTGTTCCACTGTGCTCAGTGTAATCACATTTTCATTACACTACATCTCTTACACAACTGCAGCCAAGGCAGATTACATGGCTGTGATGGCCAGCTACAAATCTAAATATGGCCTAACTGCAGTAGTTAAGGAGTTAACTATTAGGATTTGGCTACCCTACTAGTTACCATGTCACCGGTTTTCTGACGTCCGCCACCACTAGTGTTAAGGTGAGATGAGGCTTCGTTTTGTGCAAAAAACTGCACAGGCCTAAGAACCACCGGATCTGACAACGAGTTTACTGCCAGCATGCTTTTAAAAACTAGTGGCCAGTGCACTTCATGAGTGTATTAGACATGCAAACTAAACCTTAACAAGGTGCACTATGAAGAGCTCAAACTAAAGCACCATTTTGACATTGGCCTTTTTCTGCTGACATTATCAGAAAAAATTGGCGGTGGTTTAGCTCCGGTTAAACCTGGAGTGACGCGATAGCTACAGCTTGCCGAGTGGAACTTGGTCACGTGATTAATCACGTGACGAACCACGTGAACAGCCATGGCGCCGCGCCACCGGCAGCTGCTCCGCATCACGTGACCAACCACGTGACAGCGTGGCGGCACAGCCACAGGGTGGCAGTGCCGCCACCGCCACAGTGCCGAAGGCTCAGAATGCTACCGTAATGTAGCTATCGCTACAAAACTCAACGGTGAGTGCTTCATGTTATGAGGAGAGCAGTGAAACACAGCAGTTAATGAATGTTCCTCGTACATTTAACAAGGTGATGGGGATGTGAATCACTGAAAACCACATGGCAACTTTCAGTGTATAGGGGCTGACATACAGATATAAGCAATTTTAGGGGGAACATTAGGTTCGCTCTGAAAAATTTTTTACTTCTGCATTGTTCTTGGAAACATTTCAAGTGGACTGTACATCCAGAGAAATGCTGCCTTGAAGAAAAGTGTGCTGCTCATTTATACCTTTGAGTAATCTGCCTTTTTCACAAGGCATGGCACCCTCTGGGGAGTTGGTGAAAACTGGTTGAAAACAAATGCATGTGGAAGACACAGGCACGGTCCCCCCCCCTGAAACCAAGGTCATCCCCCTCGGATCTCAGAAGTTCATAAAACCTGCGGTGCCTAAAGAATTCTCTTTCCCAGGTACATCCTCATGAGGCACATAATTCCTTGGCTTTCGTTCAGCAAATTTTCTCCTTGCAAGGAGCATTCAGGCATTTAGGCACACCCAAATTTCAGCCGGATATTGATGTCACAATCAAGTAGTACGAGACGCCTTTTTCACAAGTGACACCCTCTAGGCAGTTTATGAAAATTAATCTGCTACTCAGAAAACTAGTTGAAAACAAATGCACGTGGACACTGCAGGTGTGATCTTCTTCTACGAGGTGCCATGTGTGCAAGCAAGGTATCAGGTGTGCGCTTGACGGCTGCTACCATCTGTTGCTTGTGCCTGTAGCAGACACGAACTGCAGCTACCTGGCCATGGTGGACACTGCCGTAACGGGCAGTGGCAGATGCTGCATCTGCCCATTTTTAGCACAATAGTGTGCTTTTCTTTGTAGGTCATCTCAGTGGCAACCGTGAGGAACAAATAGCCAGGCCTATCATAAACCAGCCCATTTGACTCCATATAAATCCAAGATGGCGCCTTTCACACTGGTCGGTTTAGACAGCGATGCCTGCTTGCATCTATATTATGTCAAAAAAAAAAAACTTACCTTCTGCTGAAAAAAAAACGATCTTCACAGTATTTCTGGCCATTATTTTTATCCAAAAAATCGAACATTCGGACTCCCCAGAATCCGAAATATCGGTCGTTAATACAGTAGACTCCCTTTAGAAAGGCATTGAACGTGGTCTGCTCTGTGCAGCGAATGCCATGGGCACGTCCTAATTACCGTGTTTATACACTTGCATAATGTGACAACAAATATAACGCAAGAGGAAAGTTTGAGACTGCACAGAAATAAAAAAATATTGATTATAACGTGATTGCAGCCAGTTCAAGTTGTACTAACAACAGCCAAGGTCATGGAAGGAACGGTGATCATGGTATGAAAAAATGAGGAAGCAACGCATACGTTTATTTTCTTTTAAGTAACACTGGATAAATGTGCACGACATCGAGCGCAGCAAATTTAAGCCGCTGACGCATTAACGCACTCAGTCCTCGCGCAGCAGTGGTCACCCGTCGCCACTGTGCCACCGCTGCTTTGTGTTTCGTGCTGCCCAGTCTGGATGGTCTGCACCACCGTCAGAAAGTTGGCTTCTTCTAGCAGCATGTGAGTCGTGTGGGGAAGGTCACTGTAGTAAAAATCTTGTAGTGGCACTTTGGTTCCCAGGGCCAGCCTTAATTACCTCATTCGGCGCCCTCCTGTCAAAGCACCCCCCCCCCCCCCCCCTCCCGCAGCCGTCAATTTCTTTAGATTTACCTTTTCCCGATTCATTTTTTTCTTTTCTGGGGGACACCTGATATTAAAACAAAATTGTTTTGACAGTCCATTAATGTGACCTGTGTATTGCGATATCTGAAGCCTGAAGGAAGACCACGAATTAATAGCACCAGCCAGCAGTCGTCACCATGATTCTGCCTTAGGTTATACCTATATAGGTCCCAGCGGGTGACAGAGTTAACGCTGACATTTCAAGCAGCTCATACGGTCCAAGAACACGTACGCAAAGAGGCTTATCAGTGAAAATTAAGTTTAGTTGCATTTCCAGACAACTTCCATTATTATTCAAGAAGGTTGCGTGCACGAACAAATCGCAAATACTGGCTGCCTGATTGATTTAAACCTTTATAAGAAACCAGCCAATGCTAGAGGCATGAATAGAGTGGACACCAAAGCGACACACACTATAGCTATTCCAAGATTAATAGGAGCAATTAGTTCCTCGTAATGAAGGGAAGTGTCCATTTAGTAAATTGTCCATTTAGTAACAAACAGTCGCATAGAGCTAGATCTCTACTTATTGAGCTCAGTCGGTTCACTCCATTGCATTGCTCCCAAGCCCTTGAATTAGCACACTACAAAACACACATGCCAGTTATTAGATGGCGCAGCGTAAGGCAGTTTGCGCCCCAGCATTTTTGCCGACGTACTGCGCATTCACCTTCCAGCACTTGTGACATTGCGAGCCAAGAATGCAGGCATCAGAGGCAAAAAAGAATCAGCTTTGGTCATTTGATGTACTTAGTCTGTGCATCTTTATTTTATAATGCATGAGGTACCATAATGCCACCTCAGATTCTCGTGCCTTGTGTTTTTGCGACGATGGTGCCGATTCAGTTTTTTTCCTTGTGTGGTGGCGAGGCACGCTTCCGTGATCAGGGCCCCACCAGTGGGCACGGGCAGGAAGGTCATCGCACAGAGAGCACAGACTTCTCAAGCTGATGCCTATGGCGGCAAAGGATTAGCTTTCTTCTCTCCCCTGCGCTTGCCGGGTTGCAGCGGGGACACGAGTCTCCTGCTTGAAGCCCCGCTGGCTTTGTTGCTAGCGGTGGCGTGCTAGCTTCGGAACAGGCGACATGCGGAGAGGACGGCCAAGACAGCGGCACTGACTGATCTTTTGTGTGAGTCCTTCGGAGTCAGCCGAACCTAATGCCTCACGACCGACAGGGTCGGTGTCCCCTTCATGCTGGCACCCTGTACGACCGCACTGGTTGCCCACCCCAAAGACCAGCACTGTTGGTTCTGAATATAACGTCAGGTGCTTTGTGAAAGCAGTGAAGTGAGCAGACAAAAAAAAGAAGCTCTTGTTAGACTCATGTAAATATGGTAGTGCTTGCGCAAACGTTCATATTGTATTCCCACCCTGGCATTGCACACACCATTGATGCTTGCTTGCATGTTGAGCTTATGTTTAGAAGGCTTGTAATGCCCAATGACCATTGCAGACCCGTCCAAAATAAATTTTCTGCGTCTGTTCTATATCATTGCTCCTCATTCTTGATATCTTCGTCTCATCAGGTGTATATCACATGAAAAAGTCTATGGTGCCATAGTTGCGAAAGTTACGCCCAGTTGATTGAGATATTACCATATTTATTCGCGTAATTAGTGCACCCGTAATTTATCACCCGGATTTATATATAAAAAAAACAAACATATATGACGCTTCCTGCTGCGCCAGACTACCAGCATGCACGCGGATGGACAGAGGGCAGGATTGAGAAGTTCAGCACGGCTGCTTCACTGTGTGCAGCTGTGGAAGGTTCAAGTGGCAACGGGATGCTGTTTTAAAGATATCACTGCCAAGGCCAAAAGAAAATGAAGTCATACCTTGTGCATACAATAGGTGAGCACGGCAGGCTTTTTTGAGTGGGAGTGCAAGACTGGGGCCACAGAACCAGCGTGCCTGGATTGCCATGATAGCCCCCCTTCCCTAAACACACGAGTGGAAGTGGATCGGCACCAGCAAAATAGTCATGAAGGTGATAATGCCGATGTACTGGAAAGAAATAACAGCAGCAATGTCCACTCAGCAGCTTACCCTTTCAGTAGCAATTCAAAAAGTCATAACGCGTACTGTACTTACTATACTGTATATTGTCACCTGTAAGTCAACCGTTTATTACAAAAACAACCATTCGAAATTGGGGGCATCGACATATGCGGTGCCTGCCTATATGCAGGGGTAACATTTCACCTGAGCCGTGGGTACCACAGACCCCATGCCAATGCTCATCCCCCATAGGACGCATTAAGCTCCATGTGTAAAAAAAGTTAAATTTGTTTGAAAATTGGTTCTGGTAAAAAAAAAAAATTGCAAGCTACTTACCTGGCTCGCTCGCACTGGCAGATGCTGTCCTGGATGAACCGCTATGGGAACATATACTTCCTGTAACCTCCTGGGCACGCAGGAATTTGAAACTGCCTAACCGTTTGCTGTTCTTGTTGCCACTAGTCAGCCAAGTTATACACAAGAGAGCTGTTCTGTTGCTTTTTATCTCCATTTTCCTCTGACTATTGGCTTTGTGATTGTACTGTTGCGCATTCATTGCTTTGAGTTGCGCACGTGCTGCATGCCATGCAAGGAAGTGTATAACAACGAGCAGGGTGGCAAAGAAGGATGGGGAGGGTATCCACTGACATACATTTGCAGTCAACTTTCTTTTTGGCCAGGGAGCAGTGCGAGTTTGGAGGTTGACGTATAGATGGCAATTTGCGGCATATATTAAATTGTTTTAGCCTTGCGGAATCCCAACGACTTTCAAAATTTGCTGAGGAACCCCATGTCTCTTGCCTTCTGCGCGTTCCTGCCTTAAGGGGTGGAGACACCAAATCTCTCCTAGTGTTTTTGCTTTCGAATGATGCGTAAGACATTAGTAAAGATGGATCAGCACAGAGTTCACCCATGCTCAATAAATGATTTGTAATTGAGTACCTTCCCTCATGTAGTTTTAGTGTAGGTTACAGTAGCCAAGCTGTAGTTTTAGCATGACAAGTATGTATGAGACAAATGAGGTAAGGCACAGTGGGTGAGGCACACAATAACTGGAATATACTTAAGAGAGCACTAAAATATAATTACTGGTTATCATTTGCTACAACTCTCATGCTAGCCTACTCCAGAAGGTGAAATTGCAGTGAGTGAATGAACAGCTGGTATATGCAGTTTTTCTGTGCCTTTTGTGACCTGGTTGTTGCTTTAATTGTGACCTCACAACCATCATTCAACTGATGAAACTGAAACGGCAGAGAAGGAAACTGTAAATTATTTATCAAGTATAAGTGAATTTAATGTGGTGATCAATGTTTACTGTAGTTTTGTCTTCATTCCAAAGCAAGAACACAATGAAAAATTTTCTGGTCTTGCCCCCTGCATATAATAGGCGTACAGGCACATGGCTTCTCAAAAAATGCCCAAATTCAATTGAGAATGACTAGCTGTGAAATAAGTCTGCTGTCAACAATTATAGCATGATTACTCGTAGTGAAAGTCTGGTATCTGCCACCACGGTGGCCGTGTTTCTTTGGTGCCAGTTCAGCTGCTGATCCCGAGGTCGTGGGTTTGATCCTGGCCGTAGTGCTTGTGTTTCGATGAAGGTGAAATGCAAAATACTTGAGTGCTGTGCAATGTCAGTGCATAATAAAGAATTCCCGAGGTGATAGTCTGGAGCCCTCCACTACAGCGTTCCTCATAGCTCGTGCATACCCCATGAACACAAGGGTTCCACAGAACTCGCTCTGCTTTTCTAATGTTGTCCTGTGCAAGCTTACTGCAGCTTCCGACATCTAACGTAACACAATAGTGACAAGTCATACGTGCAAGGATCCTAGCTTATCAGCGTTGAGTATGTATTAGCAACTTGCTGTAATGACTGGCACAGTCATGTTCTAATGGATTGAACTCAAGGAAAGGTAATTAGCTGTGCACAAATATATGTGTATGTCTCGTATGAGCACAAAATGGATTCACCTAACGTGATTTCAACAACATGCAGCTATTCTTGGTTACAGTGTAATACAATCTGGTCGATGCTTCCTTAGCGCTGTACGTCTCCTATGCCCTTTGTATTTTTTCCTGCTGACAGTACATCTAGCACATGTATAAATGCTGTTTTCAGTGTGCCGTGCAATGGGCACGGTGGCAGCATGCCTACAACTCTTTCTGGCTCAAAAAGAAAAGGAAAAAGCAGTCAGTCAGAAGTACCAAGGTAAGCGTTTCTTTGATTCGGTGCCACTGCAGTTTTGACAGTTGCTCTAGGCTTTTTTCTTTCTGCTAATATCTGCGTTGCTGAATAATTTCGGGAACTATTTCACTGGCTATTTTATAGCGACTTCACAGAACCAATTTCATGGCAAGAGGCTGCTCAAAATTTTCTATAATGAACAATAAACCAGTTGTTAAGGAACAAACCCTTTCTCAGGATATTTCTAGCAGTCTGTTCTTGCCAGGTGTCAGATTAAGAAATAATGCCAGAAGAGGCACATAGTATTATTGAAATGTCTCTGCGAGTGTGATGTACCTCCGAGGGCATATTGTTTCTCATTTGAATTACTATTTCATATTTTAGCGCATATTCACATAATTGCACTTTGTTTATTTGTAGTTAATCTGTTGTCTTTTGAACCTGTTTTAATCTGTTGTCTTTTGTTGTCTTTTCCAGTATTCCTTACAGCTTCTTTGGCTTGGGTGGCCAGTTGATCTTCAGTTCAGTTTCACTTGGATTGAACGAGCTGGTAACAACTGGCAACTTGTTTCGGCAGTAGGACATTCACCTTGGATTTTATTGTTATTGTGGAAAAATGGCTTTCACTTTGCCATCCCTTTGGCGCACTGGTGAATTTCTGTGCTCGATTTGTCCTGGTACCTCTGTTAATATGCTGGCTCTTCCGAAGCGCCGAGTGGCTAGTCCTTGTATTGTACCTGTGCCACTTCCGGCTAGGACATGGGAGCACTGTATCGCCAGTTTCAATACTATTCTAAAGTGAAGCTCCGCCCACATTCATGACCATCGCTTAGAAAGTCCATTGTGAAAATTCTCATGACCTGAACAAGAAGCATATATCCAACACAAAATGCATGATAAGCTGAAGTATTTTTATTATTGTTATTGCCTCAAATTATGTCGTTCGTCGTACTCAGAATTTTGTTACCAGTGTGGGTATGTGTGCCTCTGGCTTGTTTGATGTATTGCACACATTCACAAGCTGATTTTATTTGCTGTCGTGGTTGGTAAGCGGAGCAATAACAGGACCTGGTGGGTCATGACCCATTGTTACCAACTGCTGTTCTTGAAGTGACACCAGTGATGCCAATGAACGACTCATCAGCACCTGTGGCAAGGCGACCACTCTGCACTTGGCAAAGTCTGCAATGGTAGGACGCCTCGGAACAACACACATCCAGCGGTTTAATATGAATGGACGAGAGAAGGGAATGAACAGAGCTCTGGGGAATAAAGGTTGCATTGTCTTGTTATACCGACCCAGCTGTTTTTGCGTTGTTTTTCCTTGCACTTATCATTCCCTTTTTTTGTGCGTATGGTGTGCCGGCACTACAGCCCACATTTGCGGAAAATCCAATTGCAGTTCTGGACCTAGTGTAATGCAGGTAGTTTCTAAACAACAAGAAACTCGGTGGCGCGGTCTCTGACATCCTGCACGCAGCGGTGATGTGCGCACAGTGCTAGCACCACCCACTGCTTCTCGCCTTTTAGCTTTTTAAGACTATAAAAAAAAAAAAACTATCGCCAGACGCTCCCTCCCGAGCTTTTTCCTCCATGGCAGGTAGGCCACAGCAACTTTTCCGATAACGCCGACGACGACACCGGATTTTCTGCAGAACGATATTCCACGACTACAGCGCAACGAACGGGACGTAGGTGGAGGACACAGGCAGAGACACAACACAGCGCAGCGCTGTGTTGTGTCCCTGCCTGTGTACTTATAATATATACGTCCCATTCGTTGCGCTGTAGTCATAGAATATCGAAACCAATTAACTCGCCTAACAACTTACCTAGTCTGCAGAACGGGAGCAGAGACTGATATGCATGCATGGAACGACTTTAATAAACATTGTGTCATGACGTGCTTCATTCATATCATGCAAACACGACTTTAATCACATAGCAATATGATGAACAACAGCATAACTATGATAAAAAAATTCAAAACTATGGCTACAGAGTGCTAGCGTGCGTAATTCGCATTTGGCCCAACTACGCAAATCAATTGATGTACCGCATTTTTTCTTTTTTTTGAAGCGAGAAACTTCACTACGCCAGCTTTTCAAGCCGTCAGCAGGGCCGAAAGTTTGACCTTGAATGCAGGTAGAGGTCAAACCATGAACATATAACTGGTGGTATAGTTAGGTTCGACACATCACGTCAGCTACAGCAGCGACTTTACAACTATCGACTTTGACCCTCACTTTTGACGACCTTCGGTCAAGCGGGACTGTGTCTGTCGGCAATGTATGCGCAGGTCATGAAAGTGGCTTTTGCATAAAACGCCGGTGCACTTTGATGCGTTCAGCGGAACGCTAGGTGTGATTGATGCGATGCCTGCCGGCGGAGACCGACACCTGAACTGCGCCCGTAAGAGAAAGAAAATGAAATGAAAATTGGTTTTAAATTACGCCTGACCCGCCGCGGTGGCTCAGTGGTTAGGGCGCTCGGCTACTGATCCGGAGTTCCCGGGTTTGAACCCGACCGCGGCGGCTGCGCTTTTTAATATGGAGGCAAAACGCCAAGGCGCCCGTGTGATGTGCGATGTCAGTGCACGTTAAAGATCCCCAGGTGGTCGAAATTATTCCGGAGCCCTCCACTACGGCACCTATTCCTTCCTTTCTTCGTTCACTCCCTTTTTTATCCCTTCCCTTACGGCTCAGTTCAGGTGTCCAACGATATCTGAGACAGATACTGTGCCATTTCCTTTCCCCAAAAACTAATTAGAATTATTAAAATTACGCTTGTCTCGCATATCTAGGGGAAAGTTGGTTCTAAGAAAAGAAAATGACGCTTGTTTCACATTGGGCCTTTGTTTCCCTCCAGAAACCAATTTCTTTTTCGATTTGGCTTATCTGCACAGTTTGCGTGTCATTTGGAACCGGATTTGGTTCCATATTTCCGCATACAACGGGCAATAATGCAGTTGTAAATATCACCGAAGCTATATTAAATATATACTGCCTTGTGCGACCGCCATTAATGTTTCGATTAAAGAAAGATGTTAAACAAAAAAAAAAAAATACCAGCTACTGTATGTGCGGCAGAGGGAAAGCTGGCGGCATTGTACCTGAGCCACTCAAAGCATCATGGGGTTAGAATGGGGCGATGAGCTACTTTCTGCGGGACAGTTTTTTCAGGAACAGAGAGTGGCGTTACTAAGATGTCCCGTTCCGTCCACGGCACAGACAGTCTTACTATTAACTAGAGGGAAAGCTGGTGCCCCGCCTATGGGAATTTGCATGGAGCTTCCTCGAGACCACCTGTGCCACGGTGTAAGGATAGAAAGGTGTACCAACGGCGCCGCTTGTCCTGTGCTCCGAACAAGTCTCGCAGTTTCGCTGCCTGCCGACAGATGGCGGCACACAACAGCGGACCCTCCCGCCGTTCGTGTTGTCGTCTGCTTGCAGTAAAGGCGCCGTTGAACGTAAGTTTTCTTTGGTACGGACTTCCAATTCGGTCTGTATTGTTGTTCTTTGAAACATGACCGTATTGTGATTCTGGTGGCATATGGTGCTGTCGCCGGTGCCTCGGTGCTTCAACAATGGGACGAAAGTGGTTTGTTTCGTGATGCACGACAGGCTACAAGTCTTGCAAATGAAAGTTATAATTGTACCTGTTTTCGGCATCAAAGAACGAAGAACGTTTGAAGGTGTGGAGAAATGCCATCCCACGTAAGGACAGTTTGTTGCAGCCTTCAGACTATTTATGTGAGAAGCATTTCGAGCCTCATCTCGTCAAAAACGTGGGGCCATGTACTCGCACGTACCCCGCGGCGAGCGTGGCTTGCGAAAGACGCAGTGCAACAAGGTTTCCTGACTGCCCTGCACACCTGTCGAAAGTCAGGAAGGAAAGGAAAATGCCTGCTGAGAGGCACGATATTCCACTGCCAATTGTGAACGTCACGAGCCGCTCGAGGGCCCTCATGAGGATGCGGCGAATCAAGACTCGTCTACAGAGGAGGGCCCGCAGGAATCATCCTCCTCGGACACCACATCGCGCGGCTTCAACTACTTGTTTGAGGTGTCGCCGAACATTTTACCTTCTAGCTCTTGGGAGCTGCCATCGACTCGAACTAGATGGTGTCAGAAGCGTATATTTTTCGAAAGCTGAGCGCATTAAAGTTGGCCACTTGATAGCACCACCAATCCCGTCTCCTTCAGTCGTGTCGACAAGGATCGTGAACGTCACTCATCCGAGCTATTCATTTTGTTTTGAGCGGGTGGGTTGCTGCAGCGCGTTGCGCAGGAGCGCTGCGGCGAAGCAGAGTTGCCGTGCGTTCGGTGTCATTTTTTTTTATCCTCACTCCTCTTTTAAGCATATTTGCTGCTCTTTTTTTTAAATCTCTTTTTGACGACTGACTATAATGAGTTGCTTCGGAGGAGATACATCGTCATGCGCTGACAAAAGCTACAGTTTTTCCTTCCCTTAATTGTCCTGATCACAAGGAGACAATTATATGGCTCAGCTTTTACACTGCTATGCGTCAATGAGGATGCGTCAGTACTGCAAAGCAAAAAAGAAATGGGCAACAGGACGCAAACACTGAGGAAACTGTCAAAGCTTTCCTAAGTATATATTCTTGATTGCAGTGGAAGTGCCGGGATTTTAGCGAGAAAACCGAAGTCTAATTTCCGTGCTCCTTCGTGTACGTTGTACATGTGCTTTTTCGCTCATGAGTGGCACCGGTTTTGGAGTATCTTACTTTTGAAAATAAAACTAGTCACCTAAATGCTGAATGAGGTTATGAGTGCAATACTATGCATGTGAGTAGCATATATGCGGTCTGATTCGTCGCGCCTGAGCTCTTTTAGCGTGCGTGTAATATTTTCACACTATATCAAGAATTTCAAGTTTCGTTTATTTAATGTCTGTAGTACAGAAAATAGCAGCTATCAGGTTAATCTGCTCAGAGCGCAGTCCGCAACACTGCTCATTCTGCACGCCGTTTGTTGGACTAAATCCCCTGAGTGTTTTTCGGTTTGGCGGGTTGATGAATTACGGATGACCGATCAATACAGGCATCCACATTTTATTAAACTGGTGGCAAGCAAATTGTTGGAAGTCCCAATGTTTCGCCCATGATAAATAACCTGAAGGCTACGATAACGACTGGTAAACACAGAATTATCGGAAAATATGCGTCTTATTTTCTGGTTATTTACACATTTTGGCTAAGCTTTGTATTTAAACCAGTTGTTCTCATTGCCTCTAAATGTATATATTTCCACAATATTCCAACATTTACTTGCTAATGTCTATTCCTGCCCCATTTACTTTGCTGTTTCTAACTTCAAAAGGGGCCGCAGTCGTGTGGCGCCATCTGGCTGAGAGCAGAGAACTGCGAGGGGTTCTGCGCCACCTGCCGAGCACTCGTTGGTCGCTTCATTGTTGAGAGGGATTAACGGCTCTTTTTTCTGCTGCTCCCTGCAGAGATCACTGCTCAGAGCCGGGGTGGGGGAGTAGGGAGGGGGGATGCGCGAGGTGCGACACAGCACACACACAAAGCTGGCATTAGTAGCACATAGTGGTACAACAACACTGCACTGGAGGATCACTGCACTGCCGAGGGGGAAAGGCATGCGGAAGGTCTGCTGACACAGCATCTGTCGAGATTGGTCCCAGCAGCAACCTTGCTGGTTTTGTACTCGATCAACTGGTCCCAGCAGTAAACCTGCTGGTTTTGTACTCAGTCAACTGAAACATATTGTTGCTTTTAAAATCAAGTAGCCGGTCGTCAGAAGGGTTCTACTAGTCTCAGTAGAGAAGAAACCGGCTTTATATTGAGATTATTATTTACTTGCCTGGAGAAAAACTGATCAGCTGGGAATTCAACCTGGCGTGTATTGGACCAGATGACCTAGCTAGTTGGAAACCAACTAGACATGACTAGTTTCATTCAGAAGGTGTGTATTAACAGCCATTTGGCAACTGCTTCAGCGCTTGAAACTTGAGTATTTATTGGGAGACAGGTGTAACTAAATAAAGAAACACAGTGACAAGCTTCTGCGACAAGCTTCATGCACGGCTAGCAGTAAAAGTGGAACTTCGCCTTGTGAATTCCAACTCCAACGCTTTTCTTAAAACGATACTTCGTCAATGGAAGATCATGCCTATCAAGAATATATAATATCAGTCTTTGAAGCGCTTTGATTGCCTTCCAAGACAATCCACACTCAATGGCAAAATTCACAGTCAGTGCAAGGAAGTCCTCAACAGTTAAATTACTGCATTGCGTCTGATCTGACGTCTCAGGGTGCTCGGAAAAGTCAGGCAGTTGCGTGTGATTGCTCGACAATGTCGGAATTTCCGTAGGACCTGACCAATTATAGCTGCTGCCATAATCATCCCCGTCATGATGCGTGGCCTGTGGTGATGTCTGCGCTGGTGAAGATGACCGCATAGGTCCTTGCTCTGGCGAAGCTTAGCGTGTAGATCCTTGCGCTGGCGATGATGGCGGCCGCGGAGATCCTTGCGCTGTTGACGTCGGGTGCGTATCCCCTTGCACTGGTGACGATTACCGCGTAGGCCCTTCAGCTAGAGACGGTGGGTGCGCAGACATCCGAATATAACTTCTGGTGGAAGTCGGAAGACCAGCATCGCAGCCTGGGTCAAGACAACGCCGGTACCGCTTATTCCTGCGGCCCATTCTTTCAGCTCACTGTGACAATAATACCACGGCCACCATCCGAATATCACTTGAACGTCGACCGAAGAGAAGCACTAGGCGGGGATTGCTGTTGCTGCTGCAGGATTTGGATATGGGGCTGTCTCTTTGTATCGGGCGGCCCTTACAAAAAAAAAAAAAAACTCGTGTCCTAGCCTATTTTGCAGGAGGCCCTACAGTTACAGAAAATATACTAGTTCACTGCACTACAGTCGTCGAGTTGAACGAAGCGTCTAGTTGGATTTGGATTGGATTTAGACAACCTGGACTGGTGAAAATGCTGATGTGGCTATCCTTCAAGAGCTCATTGAACTGATTTACGAGTAAATTAGCACATTTAATTACATGAACATGCCACTAAAACTTAATAAGTAACTGTGTATCAATTGTTTTGTTTTAAACCAGTTTTGAAAAACTTGCTTACTGACTACCTTTTTTCTTGTCCGAAGTTTGTCGCGTCGATTTTTGGAGATAGCAACATTGGGTACCTGTTTACCTTTCTTTTCCCCTTTTTCCCTGTCTTCTCGGAGTGCACGGACGAGTATCGATCCCCGTCTCTCTGTTCTATCATACTGTGGCGGCTTTTAGCTTTTTAAATTACTTCGCTAATCCGAACTTATTCAGTTAATTAATCTGCGGCTGATCTGCGCTTGCAGAGTTATTAGTGATCCTTGGTGTGCATCACGCTCCACAGACACGTGCGATGCTTGCCGTTATCAGGTTCGCGCACGATATAGCTAAGAAGTTGTACGTGATTCCTGCAAAGGATATTACGAATTTCAACCCGAAAAACAACACAGACTTCAATAAGCGGTCTGTGTATACCGCGTTCTGGAGAGATCCGCTGGACGGAAAGGACAGCAGTCACTACAGCACCCAAGTCCTGATGCTAGGAGGTAATGGCTCAGTTTTGTGCACCTTAATTGCACGAGATTTTGCCACGCGAACTGGGTTACTATAATATATGTGTGTGTATGTCTGAATTTCTCACTGCAGAGTCGGAGAAAGAAATCCAGGAAAGGATGAAAAAAAAAAGACTTGCGATGCCAAAAATTCTAGATTCGCATGATTCTTCAAGTGAGACATGTGAAGAGGAAACAGCAGCCCAAAAGAAGAAGGTGTGCTTGCATTGTGAAGTGTTATATCTTGTTTGATTGTGCAATCTCGTGAAATTTAACCTGCGATGTGTTGTAGTGTATGCTTGTTGCAGCACATCCTGTTTTTAGTTTTTTCGTTCTTTAGAAGCAAAAGCGAACTCTGCTGGCATCCAGAAAAGCAGAGTATGATGAGACCATGCTAAAAAAAAAATATGGACGATGCCAGAAGCAAAACACTGGCAGCTCAAAGCCGCGACAGCCGCCAAGTGGTAAGTAGTACGCCTGCTTAGCTATAAGCTGCCTTATAATTATCAGACACCTTTAAACGTCAGATTAAATCTGAAACCGTGAATGATAATTCTTTATAGGCCAAGAAGCGAGTTGGCTAAAGTTCTTTAGTTATTATAGCAAGTTGGGAGTTATGTGCACTATGCCCCTGCAATCACCTGCTGGATCGTACTGTCACACCCCTCCTTCCTTTCATATGGCAGCTATCTCTGCAGCACCTTATTAACTGTTGTAAATACTTTTTTGCAGCCACGGTGAAGCACTGGGGTCTACAAAAGGGCGTGGACGTGGACCCCGTCGTAAAAAAACATCAACAGGATCCTCAGCGAGAAGATTCAAGATGTCGTAAAATCCAAGAGGAAGGATATGCAGTGAACTGTCCATTCACATGAGAATAAACATGCTAAACTGCACAAGACAAGTAGATCTTCTTGCCCTCTCCTGCTGTTGAGAACATGTAATGCATTAGTATGCGTCAAAGCAGCAAGTGGGAACCTGTGTCCAATGAGCTGTGTTCGCTCGGCAGTCTCGGATGAGCAGAACTGGCATGTTAGTTTAGCTTAGGTTCCTCAAATTCTGCGTGAAGGAACTAGAACAATAGAAGTGATACAAATACCAGACAGCACTGTATTTGTGGTATTTGCCTCGTTTCTACTGATGTTATTCTTTCACGAATTTCGAGAGGTCAAAAACTGATTTCAGTGCCTGCTGGTCCCAGCAGCGCCTGCTGGGAATCTGCCAAAATCCCAGCAGTGTTGGGGCCAGCAGACTCCCAGCAGGAAATTTTCACCTGGGTCCTGTTAAGAAGAGGTCCTTTGCAGCACTCTGGGCACTGATAGGTCACTCTGGAATGCACAGGGCACAGCACTAGAGGGACCGATTGTGTGAGCGGTCTTTATACACAGTACACTGCACAGCACACAGCACCCGACACAGCACAGAACCGAAAGTCAAAAAGGTCCTTGGATGTCCTTAGGAGCACTGAGTTTAGACTTTGTAGAGCGACACACCTTTCTATTCTTCCACCGTGACCTGTACCACCATGGGCGCTCTAAGCATCATGGGGCGGAGAGCTACAGACAGTGCTGCCAACCTCGAAAGCCACTTCTCCCCCAAATTTTCACTCAAACTTCCCTAGATTTCCCTAGATGCAAAAAAAATTTTCAGGCATGGAAAAAACGTGCGTAGTTGAATTGTGAACTCTTTTATTTCGCAGAGACCCTCTTACCACACTTTGGTAGCAACTTTGATATAAATAACATTGATTTCCCATGCAAACTCGCGTACCACGTGATCACGGGTAAAGAAAACATTAGTTAATATCAAAGCCTAATAAATCCTGGCCTAAGCCCTGAACTGAACGAAAATCTCGCAGTGAACACTTACGCTCATCGGCTGCAGTCAAAGAGCGAGGGAAAATCCACTTTGTGCCCAAATGTTGGCGTGAACAAACAAACGCTAAAACATAGGACACGTCATTCGGGTGGCATCCCGACTGAGTTTCACTCCTGCATACACATTTCTTTTTTCATGAGGCCAATTAAGCGTTCTTTCACTGCAAAGTCATAAAAGTTGGCCCCTCTTAGAACCCGCTTGGCGTGAAGCGTAGCTGCCAGGGTTTGCGTCATCAAGGTGTTTCTGGTCTTTGTTTTCATCAGGTTGATCTGAGAGAAAACTCTCTCCACTGTTGCACTGGAGTGCGGCAAACAGAGAAGCTTGTAGACGAAGTCGCTCAAGAGAGGGAACATTGGGCTCCCATCTCCTTGCCAGGCGTCTTTCACTCGTTTCCAAAAGCGTTGCACGCTTGCATCTGCCGGCAGGTCCATTTCTCTATTGTGGAGCAGTCTCCATTCTGCTTCAGTTTTGTTCATTTCTCTTTCTGGCACCACAGAAGGGAATGATGTGGCAAGTGGGGCTATTGAATAAATCCGCTTTTCGATGACAACTTGCGGGTCGATTGCCTCCAGTCTCTTGATTTGGACGTTGTCCAATGGGAATCTGGTTAATATCTGGCTTGCCGCTTCAATATAAAATTCCAAACATCTGAGGCGGAAGTTATGAGTAATGGTTCGGTCTATGCCGTGAGGTTCCGACAGTGCCGACATCACTTTTCCACCGAGGTATATCTCCTCAAGAGGTATGAAGTTCTTTGGGTCTCTGTACGGTACACGCTCCAACGGTACATCCCGCAAACAGATCGGCTTTATGTCACGCTAAGTCGAGGGCATCTCCTTTGTGACCGAGACCGCTACCCCCACACGCTCTAAGGGTGTCTGGCAGTGCACGCAAAAGTGCGCGAAGTGGTGACACACGCCTGAGAGACTTCATATGAAGTCGCCTAAGCTGTTGTGAAAGAGCAACGACTCTTTCTGCTTGCATCCGGGTCGACTTGGGCCTCTAAAAGACTAACCACTTCACCTTCAACTGGCGAGTCACGGGGACTGGTTCTAAGGAGACTCGTCACGAATTTTTCTACGGAATTTCACCGGAACCCAGCCAAGAGAGTCCAACCTAGATCAGCCCTTCCAACAAGCAGCTCACCCTTAGATTAAAGTGCTGAAACAATTCGTTTGTAATTTCCTCTCTCTGCTCGATTGAATTTTTTTAACTGTTCTAATTGTGTTCTCATTTAATGTTACTGCTTGTATCGTTGTCCTAGTTTCCCTCTTTGTAGGTTTATATATGTTTCACTAGATCTGTTTTTTTTTAAACCTCTTTGGCTTTGTTCTTGTATTTTCCTATGTACGAAGCCCTCCTTATGTAATACCCTGTGAAGGGGCGGGGCCTTAAGAGAAAAATAAATGATGATGATGATGATGACGTGGTGACGAAGAATGTGCGGTGCAGATTGACTGGAGTAGCAAAGTCAATCTGCTCCTCTGAAGCGGAGAAAAAAGCAGAATCCATCATTCTCGCCAGCCTACAGAAGAATGGCTACACACGTGGCTTTATTCAGCGCGTTGGTCGCCAGTCAAGCTCAGAGGACAGGGCAACCAGCTAACAATGAGACAACGAAACGCGCGTGTTGTGCTTCTATATGTGAGGGGAACCAGCAAGGCACTCGCACGCATTCCGAGAAAACATGGAATCTACATAGGCTCACGAACCTGTTTCGATAACAAGCCGCTTCTTGCCATGACCGAAAAACCGTGTCCCAGAGAAAAACAACCAGGTGTCGTTTACAAAATCTTATGATCAAAGTGCCCGGCCCCATACATTGGCGAAACAAAAAACCTCCACCAATGAATAAGGCAACACAAAAATGACATCCGGCAAATGAATTCAGAATCTAACTCCCTCGCCGAACACTGCGAGCGCGCCGACCACAGGATAGCCTTCGAGGAGGTGAGCGTCTTGGCCGTGGAGCCAAACCGGTTCAAGAGGCGACTGCGGAGTCATGGCACATCCGGCTGACAAAGGTGTCGATGAATAGCACTCCAGCAACACTCCCCTCCGCGTACGTTAGTGCATGGAGTGCGCCACGCGCTAACAAACGGAGAACGAAGGCAGCAACCCGCTGCTGCTGGCACACTTTAGTCACCCCTGAAGAAGAGACCGCGTTGGTCCAGAAACCTTGGCTAAAGTTAAAAATATTGGTTGGCGTCAGTTTCCTCTAAACACACCCAACTACCTTCAGCCGTGATTTCGAGGTATCGTGCTTCTTGAACAGCGTGCTTCTGGTACTGCTAAAGCTAGACTGTTCCAGGAACCGACCAGGAAATTCGAAGCAAAGGAAGCGTCCCAACTTTTGCCTAGGCAGATGCGCCATCGACTCTGTTCAAGGGCGGTGGCCAGACTTGTTTCTTAACGGGTAAAGAAGGCAGGAACCGGAGGCAAACCCTATTTCAGGGCGCCCGTCCGCCTTACCCATCGAGTCTCTACCAGCGCTTCCCTCATCATCTCTGTACAGTCCGTGCATTTCCTTCACCATGTAAATAGAATGTCTTGTTGTCCCCCCAAAGTCTCCCTGAGTCCCGTCATCCTCGTACCTCCTCCCGGCCTGACCACGCCACCTCGATCCCAACAACGCTTTCCCCTCGTGCACATGGCGCATAGCCAGATTCTCAAAATCAAGGTGGTGAAGAAACAGTGAATAAGGAGCCGATTCACATCGAAAAATAAAAGACACATGCGGAAAGTAAAATTTCCCTAGATTACAACAAAAATCCCTTTCCCCCTAAACAAAGTTCAAATTCTCTAGATCTAGGGGAAAATCCCTAGGGTTGGCAGCACTGGCTACAGACTGCAGACAAGGTAGATGTATCCGCCTTGCTGCAGAACCACAACTTTTGGCCAAAAAATAATAAAAAACAAACGTTGTTCGATAATGAAGAATGTCCTATCATTCGCTATTCTGTCTATAAATCGTAACAAACGAGAAGAAAAGCATTTATATGCAAATTTTGCTCAAAATGAGCAATGGCTTGCTCTCCTATTGGCCAAGCATTGCAAACAACAAAAGCCAATATTTCGTGTTTAACAAGCGCACATTTAAAAAGAAATATGTTCTATAAAAAATGTTGCCGCCTCAACATTTTAAAAGGTTTTTCCACAGCATTTCGGAAAACAAAACTTTTATTGGCGTCGTGTGCTGTTGCGTTTTCGCTACTATGATATTTGCACACTACTTTTACGCCGAATTCGTCTGCGCGCGGAGCCCACCGTGCCTAAAAATATACTGGCTAGTGTGGCAAGCGCGGGCTAGGCGAAGGTCTCGATGTCGATGATTTCCGGCGGCGCCCGCTTGGTGCGCTGTTGTGCGGGTGGGTGTAGAGTCACTGGATCCAGTGACTCTAGGTGGGTGTAGAGACAAGCGTAATTTTAATAATTATAATTGTTTTTGGGGAAAGGAAATGGCACAGTATCTGTCTCAGATATCGTTGGACACCTGAACTGAGCCGTAAGGGAAGGGATAAAAGAGGGAGTGAAAGAAGAAAGGAAGGAAGAGGTGCCGTAGTGGAGGGCTCCGGAATAATTTCGACCACCTGGGGATCTTTAACGTGCACTGACATCGCACAGCACACGGGCGCCTTGGCGTTTTTCCTCCATAAAAACGCAGCCGCCGCGGTCGGGTTCGAACCCGGGAACTCCGGATCAGTAGCCGAGCGCCCTAACCACTGAGCCACCGCGGCGGGTAAAGAAGTTATTGCAGCTCTTTGTACATGGTACGTGAGCACTAAAATTACTTGTTTACTTGTTACTTTGTTACTTGTTTACTTTTTAGTAAATTAAATTTACTAAAGGGAAAGATATATTCCGCTTTAATTTTAATTCCTGTTTCAAAATCTCAAAGAAAGCACACTACAATCGCCTCGCCAGTGACGGTGCCAAGGGTAAGCGAGAGGTGGCGGCCACCACACCACAAATTTGCTTGACCACATTTCAAATTTGCCTACCGTTTCAGGAGGAATGTAATTGAAAGAAAAGGGGCACATGTACAACCCTCACTTACCATGTGACACCACTTTTATGATTATGATATGGCCTTTATGATTAAAAAGAAGGTGCTTACATGCATTAGTGATATAGCTGTAGCTCTGCGACATAATGAATTTGCTATCTTGAAGCGTTTTTATGAAGACCTGCACCGCCAAGAATTCTCTCTTCCTTTCCGGCGTCCGACTGCCAAACCTTGGTGGGGCTGTTGTTGTGGCCTTTATTATTGTGTTTGTTTTTTGTTATTTTATTTTTGTTTTGCTTTTACGTTTAAGGTTTATACTGCTTTTGCGTCGAATGCATGACACTGCTTTTGCTACTATTTAGTGACACTGCTATTGCTAAGATTTTGTTTGGTTTATCTTTCTGTTATAACCTAGTGCTTTGTGTAATCTTTAAATAAGCTAGGGCTTTAAGCGAATTGTATATAAGCCTTCTGCGTTTTGTTTGTAATCCTGTAATTTGCATATTACTGGTTACTCGGTTGTGAGTGATAGAGCGGTGGCACATATGGTAAATGAGGGTTATAAATGTGCCCCTTTTCTTCCAATAAACAGTTGGTAGTGTGAGCATGTGCTATCTTTTTCTTCCTTGCGTTGTCTTCATTGCGACGCAGTTTTTTCAGTCATGCACCCCACAGGCTGTCATTCTAAAGTGACAGCGCACGTCTGCGTGAAGCACTCTGTGCAACTCGCAGACATCAAGCTGAACGAAACAATTCCCAGCACTGTTTGATGGGCGTGTTTGTCTTACTCATGTGCTAAAAGCACAGATCGGAGCATGGAGAGTAACGTCGGGTGTGCTCTAAACGCGCATTCAAAATTGGCGCTGCAAGACGGCGCTGCGGAAACTTGAGTTTCGGTTTCGGTTGGCTTTTTTTTTTTTGCTTACAAGGCTTGTTTGCACAAAGACAAACTATGATTCAAAATAAAATAAAAAAATAAAAAATTGCTTGTTCAGCGGTAATTGAACCCTAGTCTTCCGCGTGTGAAGCAAGTTCACTAACTACTACGCTACGCAGCGGGCGGGTTCTGCCTCATCTAAAAAGGCTTCTAGGGATAGATAACGTTCGCAGCGATCCTATCGGAAATTACCCTTTTTTTGCCTCAATTTTGATACACAGGCGGCATAGGCGTTTGACACTATCTACCAGAGCTAAACAGCCAGCAATTTTTTTTCAGAAGCACTCTGAGAGGGTACAAATGTGGGAAACACGGCTCGTTTACACGATGTCTTTATGCAGGGCGTGACTGGTTGGATAACTGCAGAAGAAAAAGATAACGAAACCGACACTGTAGGCCAGTAGCTATTTAGGCGCGATAATGCAATCTTTTCATTCAGTGACTTGAAGCAAAAGATATAAAGACATAGATGCATAAAGTATCTACCTTTGATTTAGTTTAGCTGCAACAGGTAAAGCACTGAATAGAAAATCGTTTTATTTTGTGATCAGTACGCACTACGTTCGCCAGGAGGATACGAAAGTAAAACCGCAACATGGCTGCGCTCACAAGCGAGCTGCTTAGTTGATGCGGACGGTTATTGCATGAATTGTATTTTGAAGAGGGTGTCCGCGCGTTTTTCTGTGATAGTTCGTTCATATTCAGCAATGGCTTCAGAGAAACGCATTAAGGCAGCTCTTATTGATTTGAGTGGCACGCTACATGTTGAAGACAACATCATTCCAGGGGCCGCCGGGGCTCTCGAGAGGTGAGCCGGTGCAGTGAAATTACTCCGATGCAGTCGTTAAACACTTTCTTCTACCGCAGGCTGCGCAAGGCTGGAATTAAGATCAAGTTTGTGACAAACACCACTAAGGAATCGCGGCGCCTACTGCACGAGCGGTTGGTTAGTTTAGGCTTCAAGATTTCTTTGGACGAAATTTTCTCGTCCTTGACTGCTGCGAGGGCCTTCATAGAAATCCGCAAACTCAGGCCCCACCTCATGGTGGCCGATGCTGCTGTCGAGGAATTTCAAGGTATGAGAAGTTGCCTTGTAACACATACATCCTATCGTGCCTCCTCACCATCAGTCGTCACCAATCAGTTAGGCTTGCAGTTATAGTGGCCAGCAAACCGGACACAACGATTTACCTGTCAATTAGCTAAACGTAGTCAGAAGACATGTGTATCACATTAGATCGGAATATCTCTAGTGATCGCACTGTGCAGGTACCACTGGTCATGTTGCAGTTCATTACTGTGCGAGCTCCTAGTTAATCGTAAGGTAAAGAAGGGGACAACGCGAGGTCTGTATGTGCAGGTGCGGTCGAAGTATTGCGGAGCACATCTTCGGCATTTGAAAATTTCTCACGTGTTCTGTAGAGGAGATATGACGGTTTCTTGGGTTCATACGGGAGCGTACCAGCAGCATGTGCTAAGGACTTGCAAACTTTTTCTAGGTAAAGCGAAACAAGGGTTTTGTCACCAAAGCGTGCTCCGTAAAAGTGTGGCCGGGACTGCACGTCCCGTTTCTGTAATAATTTCCATGAACCAACTAACTCAACTTAACACGCACTGCCGAGCTTAGTTTAGTTTAAAGTGAAAAAAAAAATTAGCTCTGAAGTCTTCGTAGGAGGTGAGATATCAAAGTTATTCTCTTTTTAAGGGCTGGATACGAAGCAACCCAATGCAGTTCTCGTTGGATTGGCACCAGAAAAGTTTGACTACAGTCCCATGAATGAAGCTTTCAGGTAAGTTGATCATACAGTTGTTCCATGCGTTAATCACAGTTATGTGGAAGCAAAAGATGCATTCGAACACTTTCAAAATGTGGCTTTTGAAAAATGTGTCTGTTGTTTTCAGGTTGCTAATAGGTGGAGCTATGCTTGTTGCAATCCACAAAGCTCGCTACTATCGCACTAATGACTACCTGGCTTTGGGACCGGGACCATTTGTTAAGGCACTGGAGTTTGCTACAGACACGACAGCTCAGATTGTGGGCAAGCCTGAGAAGACTTTTTTTGAGACTGCACTTAAGCAACTCGAGACCCGGCCAGAAGATGCTGTTATGATTGGGGATGTAAGTTTATATGGTTTAACTTACTAGATTTATTTATTTTCACTTATTATGTAGCAGGCAAACTCCTCCTGTTCCCCTGACCAAGGAAATAAGATAAATTTAAAAGTGAATAACTCTTTATATACCATGAACACTGTTAATGGTCATAGCTGTTTTTTGAATGCTTAGTTCATTTCATTTTTTGTGTGTAGAGTCGGCATCCTGTAGGCTACAAATTTTTGGCAGCGTTATGCCTGATCACATGTTGGAGTGTCTCTCCATTCAGTCCCTGAGCCTTATTTTAGTAAGCCAGTTATCAAGCAGCTAAGGAACATAGTCCCCCAGTGAAAAATGTCTGTATAAATGGTTTTTGCAGTCTCGATCATTCTGTGTGTAACTTAGAAGTGCCTTGACAAGCTTTGAGTGATGGGAAAATATTATTCTCTTCTCTTTGGTGTGCTGCGTCAGGTTCGTCTGTTGTGGTGACATTTTAGTGGCTTTGATGTTCTGCTGCAGAGAACCAGGCTGTGAGCATGCTTCCCTGCTGCAGCTACTGCATTTCATTAGGGGTGGAATGCAGATATGCCTGTTTGGTATTGTGACACACCGTAAAGAACTCCGCATGTCCAAAAGAAATTTTGGATTCCTCGTCTGTGGTGTACTTCATAGCATAGTGGCAGCTTTGTCACGTGAACATACATTAATTTAGTGCGTGGGCTGTTGTTTATTCTGTAGTGAAAATTTAATTATGCTAGTTTTTATGTTCATTAAAATTAATTAGCAAAAATTATTGATCACGTCACTACATAACATGTCTATGCAGTAGAGACAGACATGGACAACGTATTTTCAACAGTCATATTACTTGCCCCCTAAAAGGACCTCATAAGTAATTTTTCTTGCAATTATCTTGTGCCAAAACTATGAGAGGAAAGTTCACATAACTGGTATAAAGTTTCGCGAGAATGTGCACATTGTGTGCAGCCTGCATCACACCATGAATATGTCACACAAAGTGCAAATGACGATAACATTATTCCTATAACTTTGAAAGCAATCCTTTGGTGCTTTTTTAATAGTGTGGAGAAGGATGCAAGATCTACTCATACTAAACTTGATTTGCACAAAGATACATGCAGGCACCCGTGTACTGTTGGTCCTACAATGTGGAATCTAGCTTAGCAAATAGCAGAGAACAGAGGATGGTGGAAAAATATCAAGGTGCTTTCTTTTCACACTTGCACTGCCCTGCATGCTTCAGTGTTGAAAATGGTTGCGTTGTTTGGAATCCATATAAGCAGCGCGATATTAACAAACTGGAATCTATACACAAGAAAGCAGTGCATTTTGTTTGCAGCAGATTGGACGCTGATTTTCTGCAGTCTTCCTTTTTTCCCCAACTATGTCTCACTGGTCTTTTCATCTTGAATGCCTCTAATTCATGCACTCTTTACTCAATTACCTGACATTTTCAGTCTTCATTTACAAGGAGCCATCACATCCTAAATAATTCTGTCTGCATAAACTAAAAACGTGCATTTGAAAGTCTTTGTTATTGAGAGTAAAGAAGTCTCGCAATTATTACTAGAGAAATGCACTGAGAAATTAGGATAAGAAAACCATCAAATTTAATTTAGTGGTTAAACTTCTGAATGTGTCAAAAAAAAAGGGAGTGGGAAATACAAAGTGCCATTGACGGAAATAAAATGTACAAACTGTGCATAGTTCTTAATATTCTTTGCTCTGGTTTTATTCATGGAAGCTTGAATAAAAAATGTGCACTCATTATGTGCTCACAATGTGTTTAAGGATAAAGTAGGCAATGCAAGCCTTGTTAGAGTATTGTTTTATGGCAGTGCTTGGTATTGTGGCCTGATTTGTGTGTCATGCTTCTTGGAGATCAGGTTTTTGTGGCAGTAGATGCTTGCTTTGTATTAGGCTTAGCAGTCTTTTGGAATGTTTGCTCCTGTACTCTTGCTTAGGATGTTCGAGATGACATTGATGGGGCACAGCAAGTTGGCATGCGAGGAATTCTTGTGCAGACAGGTACGTGTTTTACTGCTGTGTCTGTGACAAATTTTGGTTTTACCTGACGTGTTGATGCTTTGCAGGAAAATACATGCCTGGCGATGAGAACAAGATAGCAAATCGGCCATGGGCTGTGGCGGCATCATTTGTTGAAGCCGTGGATGCAATACTAGGTCCAAAACGTCAGAAAAAATAGTTCACATAATTTGTTTTTGAAAGAAATGGACATGAATATATAATAAAGTGTATGTTAATAGATTTTATTGCAGATTTCAAGCAGTATTGATTCTCAATTTGTTTGTATCCATGCCTATGGTGGAGCGAGGGTTGATGGGTTCATTAAAGCCTGCTACCTTGAAATAATAGCCTTTTATGAGCAGCAAATTTTCACACTCCTCATATCACGACTCCTACTGGCTCTGTGTTTTGCATAGCCTTTCACTGTTTAGCAGACACAGTACCGTGACTTCAAAATATTGCGTGCAGGGGGCACATGCCCTCTATTGTTGAATTATAGAAGCCTGCAGTGGACAGTGTCTTCTTCTCTCCCTTAGTGTTCTCCCACAGAAGAATCAACCTTGCTGTTGCAATAAAGAGTATCATTTGACTGGAATATTTTCCACTCACAAACAGTATTGATCTGCCACCTCTTGTTATATGCAAATGGTTTCAAAACCAAATTATACTGATTAGAGCAGAAAGTTGGCCGTGTTGGTTTAGGTTTAGGTGTTCCTTCGTTCTGTCTTCGTCTTTACGTGCTTTTTCCGCCATGCACCAGATGATACTATTTAGATTTTAAAAAATGACAATTTTTACCACTATGTAACACACGAGATTCAGCGACAGGTGTTAATGTATTATTATTTTACGATCCCTTAAGTTTGAGAACATGAGAGCCACTTCATATTTGTATAGTTATAGAGCGTCCCCTTTTCTTTCATGCATACTTGTTTTTCGACTAGCTCTCTTACTCCGCCGCCCTAACTGCGTGGCGTCACCTACGGGCTCTACTAGGGCAGCGTGATTTGCAACAGCTACCACAGATGGACTGTGCTACATCCCTCCGTTCTCGTTATCTCGCTTTCCACCGTAACCACATTCCTGGTGGTTCCCATTGTAACTAACCTCCGATAATGCATTCCCACGCTCTCGACATGCCCTCCTCATTCTGTGGTCATCCTCCTCTTCCTTCCTCTTCCTTCACCCTCCTCTTCCTTCCTTCCCTCTGGATGGTTCTCGTGGCAACCAACCTCCACTTGCGCCTTAGTTTTTCGCCATACCTTGGTCCTTCCACGGTAACCATCCTCCAGGTGACTCCAGGGTAACCACCCTCCGGTTAAGCTTTCATACGCTCTCGCCTTGCCCTGCTCCTTCCACGGTAACCATTCTCCTGTTGGGGATTTCTTTGCTCTCGCCACACCCTCCTCCTTCCACGGTAACCACCCTCCGGATGGTTTTGGTAGTAACGACCACCATTTATGCAGTCCTCCGCTCATTTCATACCCTCCTCCTTCTACGGTAACCACTTCGAATGGTTCCCATGGCAATGCACCCACCGGTTACGCCGACTACTGTGACATACTGTGACGCGAAAGCCAAGGGCGGGCGCTTAACAGCTGTCGCTCTAAAATGGTTTATTTCTTTACATGCACAGATTTGCACATATATATAAAAATTCAGTGAAAACAAAGTATAGTCAATCGGCATGATTATTAATTCTTAACTGAACATCACATGACACGAATGTGCTTGGTAAGGAGGCTCTTTGTTTCATCATAACTTTACTGATCTATGTTCAGATTGCATGACGCACTAGGCTGTGTTTCAGTGGTTTTATGAGGCAGAAACTCAGTCGTAGCATGTCTTATAATCATCTGCTTTCTGAACTGCCAGTTTTCCTAACTATGCAACAAAAACAAGCTGTGACTTTCATGCTTTTATTTTTTCCATCATGGCATGAATTGTAGTGGGAAGAGCGAAAATGGAATATAGTATAGATTTTTTTGTCAATTTAGTTCTGCAGCATTGTCACGAAGCAATGTTTATCTTTTTATAATTTATGCCGCACTGTGTGTTGTTGGCTACTGGGGATGCCACATGCTGAGCTCGTGGGGGGTTGAGCTTGCCACACATTGACGTTACTTGCTGGTGCTGTCAAATGTGAAATGTACAGGATCTTGGATGTACATTACATTTGAGAGGCTACCAGTGTAATGTCTCAAATGCTAGAAAACCTTTTTCCTAAGAGTAAGTAAAATAATAGTGCGAAAGCACTCATGCGCTCACCAACACTGAAAGCATACAGCCAAAGCAACCTTTCCAGTGCACGTAACTAGTCGAAAAAGCCAAATTTTGTTGAGCCACAGTGGCGGGGGTAATTGCTTTTTCGAAATTCCAAAAATTGACATGGCAGTTACTAATGTTCAGCTACAAATCTCTAATTGCAACTAGACACCTAACTCTAATAGCTAGAAAGTTAATTATTGGAAATTAGTTAACCATGTTACTAGTTAAGATGATTCACCTGTTGGCGTCCGTCAACCTTGGCAGTGCTGTGCCGCAAAAGCCATATTTTTGCGCAAAAATCCTATTGTTGAAAATTACTTAGTCTTTCTTGTAACACCTGGTATAGAGTGGCAAGTTTTTCTAGCACAATCTCCCCACCATTCTTCAATATGCTGTTACCTGGTTCTCGGCAGCCACTTTCCCCTTTTGCATTGCTTGTAAGGCTTTGTTCACTTCCTCTTTCGTTACGGAGTATGAATGCATGTTACATTAGTTGACCACAAATTTGTTCAGCCCTAATGATGGTGGGCTTGATAAGGAGTTGAGATAGCAGGATAAGGAGTTCTACCTGTTTGTATATGGCTGATAATAAAGTCTTGTGTGTTTATTTTGCAGTAATTAAACTTTTGGACCACTGCGCATCAGTGAAAAGGGGCATTGGAGACGTTTTTCCAGTAGCGCGCCCTGTTATTGGCTGTAGGCCACACACATATATATATATATATTTGCTCTGGGGCAGTTCAGGACAACGCAGCGCGCGAGAAACATTAGGCGCAGCTTTAAAAGAGAGCATATATA